>NW_028230449.1:14268890-14609723 GCF_043228905.1 Azolla caroliniana
ATTTCGGCCTTCATATCGGCTCCATCGTTTTTCCTCAATCGACCATCCTTCATGGGCCATGTCGTTGTTGACGAGATTCTCAGCTTCCTTTCATCATGTCTTCGGCATACCCTTTCGACTTTAGCCCAATCCTCGGTAAGGCCGTTCGCACCGTCATCATCTTCGAGTTCGATCCCAATGTTCATCCTTTCGTCGGAATGTCATCGAGGAACGGCATCGTTATCTCCGGAATGCAGTCTCGAAGCACCTTGTTCATCGCATTCATCATATGAGCAACCGAGTTTGTCGCTCCTTGTGGTAGTGTGCACATTTGGACTAATCCTATCGGTGTTCGCATGGTTGTGATGTCTCGGCTCTCCACGGCTAGTTGGAATTGGTCATACCCCGAGTATAGGTCTCCGATGGAGTATATCGCACAACCGGCAAAAGCTTCCGCAAATTCGTCCACTATCGGACCGACTCCCGAGTTCCGGATCGTGACCTTATTCACCGGTTGCAAGTCTTGGATAAATCGGAGTGACCCATTCTTCTTCGGAACTGTAAACCATCGATTTGAGTACGGAGCAGTTGATGGTTCTAGAATCCCCATCGCCACCTTCTCCTTGAGCAAGTCAATGACTTTCGGAATATGCGCTCGTGGCACGGGAATCGGCTTCAGATTCCACGGTACATGGTCAATCTTAAAGATCACCATCGGCTCCACTATTCTCGGATCGACGCACCCTATCTCCCTTGATGTAAATGCAAACGCTTTGCCGTGTTGCTCCAACATCTCGCGAAACCGTTCTTCTTCTTTCTGTAATAGGAACCCACCTCCACCGATCCGAAGTTTCTTCCGGGTCTCATCCGTGAAGGCATGTCCGATATCCACGGACTTCCGAAGTGTCGGATCTCTTGAGACTTCTTTCCTCTTTTGTTCGCTATCGGCGGGTAGTGGTCCCGCGGCCGGTTTCACCTTCTTCTCCATGGTCTTGTATTTCGTACTTACCATTGCTTCTTCTTTGCGGAGCGTATCCGGCTCCATTTTCGCAATGATCTCGTACATCTCGACCGATTCCACCGGGACTACCCGGTTCCCTTGGCTTTTATCTTCCGCAAGCTCTTCAAGTCGTTGTAGCGTGCTCCCATAGAACACTTCCTCGACTATCCCCACGATTTCTTCATCTTCTTTTATTATTGATGCCGACCGCAACTTATCCTCCACTTGTCGGTATCCTTTCTTCAATCCTCCGGTTACGGTCGTGTACGTAGATGCCCCATCCGGACCGATTCGTACATGTTTTGCTCCGAGAGTTTTCTTCCTATGTGGGGTATCAGGGCTTCTCGGACTATCACTTCCCCACTCCGCAACAGTCCGCTTTAAAAATCCATTCTCACTTGGGACAAGAGTTCCCTCTTGTTCCTTTCGTGATTTGCCGGCACCGTTAGGAATTGGACGGATTTCCCTCCGTTTTGGCTCCGAATTCGCGCAAAAGCCGCACCACTATCGAGCACCTTCGTCTCCATCCGTGATGCCGTGATAAAGGGTTGGCCGAGGATGACGGAATGTGAAACCTCATCTTGCACGAAGAAATTTTGGTCGATCTCGACATCCCCGATCTTCACCGTCACATCCGGACAAGCCGCAAATAGATCTTCCGTTGCTTTGGTGGCCGCCCGAATCTTCCATCCATGGTTGGTGTTAATAGGCCACTTCCCCTTCCGGTAGAACTCCTTGGACATCAAGTTGATCTCCGATCCGTGATCAATCAATGCTAGCACGGGTTCTTTGATGTTGCCGATTCGGACCGGAGTCTCCGTAGTCGCGCGTGCCCAATGTGGCCTTGTATAGTGGGAGTTCGGAATTTCGTCCTCCGCTTCGGTGTCGTTCATTAAAACGGTGTTCACATTCACCCTTGGAGCATTTTCCTCCGTACTTTGTCTTTTTCGCTTCACGAGATCCACGAGAAGATCGTGGAACTCCTTCTTTGCTATTCCGAGTAGCTCCCGAAGCGAGAAATCTACCCGGCTATCCAAGATTCTTTCCTCGAACACTCTTTTCAAGTCGGTTTGTTGTTCTATGTCCGAGGCGAGCTTGAATGCTGGAGTCGCCTTTTCTTTTCCCTTACCTCCGGAGTTCCAGCTTTCCGGTATCTTTGATGGCCCGGCCGCATCCTCCGTGCGTCGTCGTTTCTCGTCCACATACACCTTATGCAATTGACACAGGGCGTATATGCTATTTTTGTCGACAGGGCACTCCCATCCCGTAGCTTCCCGGACGCCTTCCGCGGTGCTCCGGATCTCGTTGGAGTCGGTTTTCTCGGTAGTTTCTAGAACTTCCGGCCAAAAAGACGTATTTGCTCTCGTTGACTCCCCGACACATATTCCCGCGGTTGTCGCATAGTTGCTTCTTGCCGCCAATTCCTCCTCGAGCACCTTCTTCATGCCCCCTTTCCGGAAGTTCGGTCGGAGTGGCTTCCGAGAGTCCATCGAATGAATCCGGTTTCCCTCGTAGTAGATGAGATCCCGCCGTAGCGCCTCCTTATGCTCGTCGCAATCCCTCCGATCGTGTTCGGCGCTATCGCACCATATGCACCGTCGGTCCGTATACTTGGAGCTCGTGGGGCGGTCATCCGACTTCTTCACCATCGCGATCTTCAGATTCTCCATCTCCTTCAATAGTTGCTCCACCGTAGATGCATCAATCCCCTTCTCGGTTGTAGTCTCTCGAGCCCTCAGTTGATGGTCTTCCAATCCGGTTCTCGGTTTCGGAATCGGTTCCGAAACCCTCTTTTCCTCGTCGGCAAGCCATTGCCCCCTCTTCGTGTATCGCGCGACGATATCCCGCACGCTTTCCCATGTTTCGGTGAGGCCGCTCTCCGTGGTCGTGTCCTCCAAGAGCACTCCGAGATCTTTCCGGTCCCGGACGTCCACGGCTCGCAAGAACATGATCACCTTGTCCGGTACGAGGATAGCTTGATCTCTCGCGGACAACCTACCGAACCGGCTTTCGAATGCCAAAAACACATCAACAACCTTCAATCCCTTGTCCGGCGTCTCCACCCAATCTTCAAATCCCCTTCGCGTCGCCTTGGACGAATCCTCGATGGCGAACGTCCTCTTTAGCTCTACTTCAAACGCCTCCCATCTCGGATTTTGCTGTCGTAGCCCGTGGATGCTCGCTTGAAGCCCGTCGGTCGCCACCCGGTTGAAGGACGTCACTTGCAGTCCTTCCGATATTCCGCACCGTAGCATCTCCGCCTTGTAGTCCCGAAGATACCGCGACACATCTTTCCCGTTGAATTGCCCGTTTCGTTGCACGAGCCACTCCACTGAGGCCGCTATCTCCGACATCGCGCGTTGTTCTTGCAGCATGCGCTCGAACATCATCATCATGTTCATCGCTTCTTGTTGATTCTCCATCTCCTTACCACCCGTTTTCACGTCGGGTTCACCAACTGTGTCGTGCCTTTCGGCTCCGGATCGTTTGCGTGAGTCGGGTGGGAACCACTGGGGTTTTGGACTAGGAAGAAGAGAGTTTTAAGGCTAATAAGAATATAAATATGTTATAAGAAAGAGTTATAGCAAACTCGTGAATCCCACGAGTGTATTGTATTAGATTAATCAATATGAATATAAGAATATAAACTTCGGTTGAAAGAGAATGATATAGAATTCTCGTGAATCCCACGAGTATAGTTTATTAATTGGTGTTTTTTAGAAACATATCTAGTTTCCAAATATTTTTCACACACAATTACATTGTGCTTCCCATCCTTATGTAGTGATGAGGAAGTCTTAGTAATCCATGCTTTTTCTCTAACTATAGACCCCATGCTTTTCCTATAGATAGACTATATGCTTTATCTAAAGTGATCATGCTTTTTCTAACTTGTGCGTTTTTTATCATTCACGCTAGATGTGTATGTGTAGCTTTTTCTTTTGTTATGCGTTTTTCTAATGTTTATCCTAGCGTGAATTTACCTTTCTATGTGGGACATCTATGCTTTAACACTAATGAAATGCTAGTGTAATGGTAAGACATTACATTATTAACATGGAGGTGCAAGGTTCGAATCTTGCCCTATGCATGTTCCATTTATTTTGCTATTTTCTTCTATTTCTTCATTTTTTATTGAATCTAATACTATATACGTTTTTCACGTAGTGTACAAAATACACTACGACACCGGCTTCCACAGCCGCCATGTACTCCGCCTTTGTGGTTGACAATGCAACCGTCTTCTGCAGCCTCGATTGCCACGAAACAGCTCCCCCTGCATATGTCATCACATACCCGGATGTAGACCGACTGGTATCCACATCAGCCGACATGTCTGAATCGGTGAAACCGTCCAGTTGAGGTTTTCCGGAGCCGAATCGGAGACACATATTTGAAGTGCCCTTCAAATACCGGAGTATCCACTTGACCGCATTCCAGTGCTCCTTGCCGGGATTGCTCATAAACCGGCTCACCACTCCAACTGCGTATCCAATGTCCGGTCAAGTACAAACCATTGCGTACATCAAGCTCCCGACGGCAGAGGCATATGGGATCTTCATCATATCCGCCTTCTCTGCTTTCGTCCTCGGGCTTTGCTTACCGGATAGCTTGCAGTTTGCCGGAAGTGTCGATCCGACCGGTTTCGCTTCTGACATGTTGAACCGGTGAAGCACCTTTGTCACGTACTTCTCCTGTGACAGCCATAATTGCTTCGCTTTCCGGTTACGAATGATGTGCATCCCCAACATCTGTCTTGCCGGACCCAAGTCTTTCATTGAGAAGGTCCGGTTTAGAGCTTTCTTCAGCATCCGTATTTTGACTTGGTCACGTCCGACGATCAACATGTCATCCACGTATAGGAGGAGTATTAAGAAGTCACCTCCTTCGAACTTCTTCACAAACACGCAGTGATCGGCCTGCGTCTTGTGGTACCCTTGATCGGTCATGAAGGAGTCGAACTTCCGATACCATTGCCGAGGAGCATGCTTCAGTCCATATAGGCTCTTCTTCAACCGGCATACCAGGTGCTCCTTCCCTTTCTCCACAAATCCTTCCGTTTCCTGCATGTAGATCTCCTCTTCGAGGTCGCCGTGAAGGAATGTCGTCTTCACGTCCAGCTGCTCTACCTCGAGGTCCATGCTTGCTGCTATACTCAGCACCGTCCGGATGGAGGTCATGTTTACTACCGGGGCAAATATCTCGTCGAAGTCCACGCCCTTCTTCTGCTGGAAACCCTTCACCACGATCCTGGCTTTGTATCTCGGGGGTTTGCCGGCATCTCCCGGTTTCAACTTGTACACCCACTTGTTTCGGAGTGCCCGCTTTCCTTTCGGCAGCTCCACCAATTCGTATGTATGGTTCTCATGCAGGGAATCCATCTCGTCCTGCATGGCACTTAACCATTTTCGGCTGTGGGTGTCTTCCTTCACTTCTTCGAAGCTTTCCGGCTCCCCCTCATCGGTCAACAGAACATGCTCTGCATCCGGAAATCTCTGAGGCGCCCTTCTCTCTCTGAGAGGATATCTCCGTCTTCGGGCTTCGGTAACCGGCTCCTCCATTTGCTCTTCATCCGAATCCGATTCGGGGTCTTGGCCGGTTCCGGTCTCAGCTTCCTCTACCTCTTCTTCTGCCGGTTCAGTATCCTCACCATAACAGGCTGGTTCCTCGAGTGTTAACCGGTCTCTTGCCGGTTGGGTCTGCTCATCGTAGAGTCTATCCTTACCGGTCGACTCAGAGTTCATTATCTTCTTCTCCGACTCCCAGTCGGCGAGCGTCTTGTCCTCCATGAAGATAATATCTCGACTCCGGAATACCTTCTTGTCGACCGGGTCCCACACTCGGTAGCCGAACTCATCGCCACCGTAACCGAGGAATATGCATGGCCGGGTCTTTGGATCTAACTTTCCTCTCCGGTCCTTTGCTACATGCACGTACGCGAGACACCCGAACACCTTCAGATGCCGGTAGGACACTTCCTTACCGGTCCATACTCTCTGTGGTGTGTCTCCGTCCAAGGGTATTGAGGGTGATCTGTTTATCACATATGTCGCCGTCGACAGTGCCTCAGCCCAAAACTTCTTGGGTAGTTTTGCATGTGCTAGCATACTCCGGACCCTCTCCATTATGGTCCGGTTCATCCTCTCGGCCAGTCCGTTTAGTTCCGGCGTCTTCGGCACGGTAAATGCGAGTCGGATTCCCTTCGAGCGGTAGTACTCCTCGAACTGCCCCCGGTACTCTCCTCCGTTATCTACTCGAACCGTTTTCAGCTTCCGGCCGGTTTCTCTTTCCACTCTTGCGTGGAGCTCTTTGAAGACGGATAACACCTGATCCTTTGTCTTCAACGGTGTGGCCCACAGCTTCCGGCTGTGGTCATCTATGAACGTCACGAAGTACTGCGCTCCGGCATGTGACTTCGTGTCTACTTGACACACATCCGTATGCACCAACTCCAGTGGTGCATTACGTCTCATCGGTGGCCTTGATCGAAAGGAGGTCCGGTTCTGCTTACCGGTGTCGTGATGTGGCATGTCTAGTGCGAGAAAAAGTCAAAAATTGAGGATCCACACACATTTCACGAATACTTGTAAAAATGAAAATAAATAAACCTAGGTCACAATGGCATTGAGTGCATGTAGAGGGTTACAAGTAGGATTTGAACCTTGCACCTCTAAGATAAGAGGCAATTACCTTACCACTAAAGCTACTACTAAGTGCTTTAGATGTTCTATATTTCTTTCTCATATTCAGTATTCCGTAGGAAACAAACGAACAAAATCGTGTACACAAAACCACGGTTTTAAGCCCATGGTTTCCTACATGTTACAAAGCAAAACTGTGTGCATAGAAACCATGGCTCCAAGCCCATGGTTTTGTGCATGGACAAACCTATAAAACCCCTAGTACGGCTTGTGTAAAGGGGGGGCTCAATATGATATGAACATCATCATCACCATCAATAATATAAGCTTCTATTTCTTCTTCTTCGCATCTATCTTGTAATTATTTATCTACTTCTGAAAGTGTACAATCTTCAATCTTCTCAAGTGTAATAGGTCTTCCTCCAATCTTACATTCACATCTTCCTCTTCTCAATACCTTGGCGGACATCCTCCTTGGTCCAAGACCCCGGTGGTCCCGCTCAAGCGAAGCACGCTCGCACGCGCTGTTGGAAGCGAGGTCGTCAATGCGGAAGATCAAGAAGCATTCAGTTCTGTTCTGAGTACCTGCGTATGAGAGATTGTAGGTCGTTGCACAGAGAGAGAGAGAGAGAGAGAGAGAGAGAGGCACAAATACTCTTTATTCCATAAAGCAATGATACAACATCCAACCTCACAAAGAGGTTACAAGGTCACTATATATAGTGACCAACTTAGGGCAATTACCCTTTATGCTAATTACATAAATGGCCAAAACGGGATAGTGTGAATACGTCCATTATACACATGTATTCGACACTCCCCCGTAATGGGCGTATACATGGGTTATCTAAGATTACAGGTATAGACTTAGGTTCTCGGACATATCAGCTTTGTTCGAGTCGGCAGGGTCCGAAGGCAGAAGACCGAACTGGTCGGGTCGGAACAGTTGAAGCCGATCATTAAGGAGCTGACGTCGGTTGTCGGGAACCATCCTGCTCTGTGTCCGGCTCTAACCGGACTGGTTTGTCGTTACGCCCATCTGATGCCGAAGAGACCGAAAACGGTCTGCCGAAAGACACTTGGTCATTCCATCTGCGACATTGTCGGTTGTGGATATTTTCTCTAGACCGATTTTCCCTGAAATGACGCAGTCCCGAACGAAGTGATATCAAACGTCGATATGTTTGGAGGCGTTGTGGTGAACCGGATTTTTCGACAAGGCAACAGCACCTTGACTGTCGCTGTAGACAACTGGAGCCGAGTCATGGTCGACTTGTCGAAACGTGTGCGCCAGCCGACCGAGCCACAAAGCTTCTTTTGCTGCGTCGGACGCAGCTACATATTCTGCTTCGGTCGTTGAGGTCGCTGTGCACTCCTGAAGTTTCGACTTCCACGAGATTGCTCCATTGCCGAATTTGAAGCAGTATCCGGTTGTTGATTTCCGACTGTCTATACAGCCGGCGAAGTCCGAGTCGGTGTAACCGACTACGCCTGAGGTTCGGTTCGGACCAAAAAGAATGCCGTGGTCTTTTGTGCCAGCCAGATATCTGAACACATGCTTGACTGCGTTCCAATGCGATCGGCCAGGATTGTGCATAAATCTGCTGACGACTCCTACGGCGTGAGAAATATCAGGCCGTGTCGCGACCATCAGGTACATAAGGGAGCCGACTGCCGGTGCATACGGTACCGACTTCATATCTTCCCCCTCCGGACCGGATGTCGGGCAGTCTCGCTGAGAGAGTCGAAGATTCATAGGGAGCGGGGTTGAAGCAGATTTGGCTGATTGCATGTTGAAGCGTTCTAAGACACGTCGGATATAGTCGGTCTGAGACAGAAAAAGATGTCGTTTATCGCGATGCCGACTAATCTTCATGCCAAGGATGTGTCGCGCCGGACCGAGGTCCTTCATGGCAAACTTCAACCGCAGTTGCCGAACGAGATCGGCAAGTTCGCCCGCGTGGCGTCCAGAAATTAGCATGTCGTCCACGTAAATGATGAGGAAGATGGGTGATCCATCTTGAGCTGTGTTGGTGAAGAGACAATGGTCCTCATCGCTTTTGGAGAAGCCGATCGATTGGATGAAGTCGTCGAACTTCTTGTACCATTGTCGCGGTGCCTGTTTGAGGCCGTATAGACTCTTCCTGAGTCGGCAGACTAGATGTTCTTGGCCAGTTGCCACAAAGCCTTTCGGCTGCTCCATATAAATTTCCTCGTCAAGATCACCATGGAGGAAGGCTGTTTTGACATCTAGCTGAATCAGCTCCAAGTTGTCGGCTGCCACTACGCCGAGTAGGAAACGAAGGGTTGTCATTTTCACCACTGGTGAAAAAATCTCGTCGAAGTCGACGCCATATTCTTGTCGGAAGCCCTTCGCAACTAATCTGGCCTTGTACTTTGGGGTGGTCGAATCAGACGTCTCTTTTAGTCGATAAACCCACTTGCAAGGAAGAGCACGTCGGTTCCTAGGTAATTCGACCAGATCCCAAGTCTTGTTTGCCCGAATGGAGTGCATTTCCGACTCCATCGCCAGATGCCAGGTGGCTGAATCGACAGATGTCGATGCTTCTTCGTAAGACGTCGGTTCGCCGGCGTCGGTGAAGAAAATTCCAGGAGAATACCTCTCCGGAGGTTGCGACAGTCTCTCGGATCGTCGAGGTATGATACCAGATGTTGGAAGCGAAGCTCGGTTCGGAGTTGACTGTGAACCTTGTTGGAGTGCAGCCGGTTGGCTCACCCGATATCGTTCTCTAGTCGGATTTGAACCCGAGTCGGTTCGGCTTCGGAACTTGCTCGAATTGACTCCGGTAACTTGAGTGACAGAACCGACTGGTCTTCCCGAGTGTTGCCGAGTCGGAGTGAGCCCGGTTCGCTTCGGATATATGTGCCGAATACCGATTATTGAAACCGATTATCTGGACCGATTCTGCTTCGGGTGGCTGCAGCGACGAGAGAGACAGATCCAACTGATCCTCTCGAATGTCGATCAGCCGGATGAAGCACGAATTGGGGTTGTTGTCTTGAGACCGATCTGCACCGAGTGGTTACAACGAGCAGCGTTTGATTACCTCTTCGGATGCCGTTTAACCGAGTGGAGCACGATCGTGTCGATGTTGCACAAGGGGATTTCACCTCGAGTGGTTACGATCACAAGGGACAGAGTACAACCTGAAGGCTTACTCCAAGCAAGAGGATCTAACGCAATGAGGTGCAAACCTCGTTTTTGTTCTTCTTCTCTCTTTCTTCGAATGACGCGAATACTGTGCAGGCCGTGATGAAGTGAAGAACCGAATGTTGTGCAGGCGGTGATGACGGCCGAACCTCTGCTCTGATACCAGATGTTGGAAGCGAGGTCGTCAATGCGGAAGATCAAGAAGCATTCAGTTCTGTTCTGAGTACCTGCGTATGAGAGATTGTAGGTCGTTGCACAGAGAGAGAGAGAGAGAGAGAGAGAGAGAGGCACAAATACTCTTTATTCCATAAAGCAATGATACAACATCCAACCTCACAAAGAGGTTACAAGGTCACTATATATAGTGACCAACTTAGGGCAATTACCCTTTATGCTAATTACATAAATGGCCAAAACGGGATAGTGTGAATACGTCCATTATACACATGTATTCGACACGCGCATCTTCGCGACATTAATTTTTTGGACTTAATGATGTCGTGAAAATCCGTCACTACGCGCGGATCGTGAGGCGGAACCGCGGGGGTTCTGGACCAGAAGGATTTAGAGTCGATACAAGCTTTGGCGAGAAAGTACTTAAGATAGATCGGGAAAGAGAGAAGTTGAGATTACACGATTGAGAGAGATTGATTGAACTTTTAACTTTAGATTTAAGAAACAAGTTACACGATCAATTTGATAACGAATTTCTTCGTCTTAATTTTCATAAAAAAAACCGTGTTTTTTCTCCTCCCCCTTCCCTCTTTTATAGATGCTCTCATGCATATGATGCATGTGAGGGTACAAGACATGCATAAATTGCATGTTTGCCATTTGGCGCTTATGTATTACATGTGGTGCATGATAACCATGTCACTCATTTTAGTTCTCATGTATGAGAATTTACATGTAAAAGTACAATGATAGAAATATAATTTCAACTAAATAGCATGGTTTAATGGTAAGCCAATTGACTCCTAACTTGGAGGTGCAAGGTTCGAATCCTTACTTGCCCTCCTTGTATATGTAAATATGTATATATATTTATATATTTATTTATCTAGTCGCCGGTTTGCCGGATGTCGTGGGTTACCGGTGCGTCACCGGATACCGGTGAATCGCCGGATGCCGTGGGTTACCGGTGCCGTCGCCGGATTGCCGTCGGATCACCGGCTCCATCGCCGGTCCGGTTTTGGTTGGCCAAAACCCTTTACGAGTAGTTAGCCCACCTCCACTCTTAGTTCAAGTTACCTTGAACTCTCTATGCTCCACACATAGACACAAAGATAATATCTTTTGCTCCACCTTATATATGATGAGAGCTGTATTTGTCGTGCCTATGTGGGATATCTCACAATTTTCTCCTTTCCTTTTACAAACTTTATACCCTCATATCTTGACATTTAGTTGTCCGTTTCTCATGTAATAAAGTGCATTCGAAACCTCCATCATTTTGTACTTAGATATTAAATCTATTTAAAATGTTATCTTCACAATTATTGTACTACGTGATTCATACTCGATTTCATACGTTTTATAGGATTTTCACACTATTGCCAAAAATCTTCACGACACCGGCCAGACAATCAGTGCACTTCTCCAAGTGCACGTTCTTCACTGGAATGAGGTTGTCGTCTGCAAGCCTCTTAATCCCCTTCTCGCTCATATGACACAACCTCTTGTGCCACAGCTCACCGGCGGTGTCAGATGCCACGTTCACTTCTTCCGGACATAACCGGGCATTCATCAGGTACAGTGTGTTTACCTTCCGGGCCCGAGCCACAATCAGGCTCCCTTTGCTAAACTTCATGACACCGTTCCGGATGCTACCCGTGTAGCCTTCATCATCTAGCCGACCGGCTGATATCAGGTTCAGAAGAACCTCCGAAACGTGTCGGACATCCTTCAGCAGCAACTTGCATCTTGTTGGTGTTGACAGCCACACGTCTCCTATGCCGATAATTCGGCATGTACCTTCATTCCCCATCCGAACACAGCCGTGGTCACCGGCTGAGTAGGATGAGAAGCATTTCCGGTTCGGGGTAAGGTGGAACGACGCTCCAGAGTCTACCACCCAGGTCATCTCGTCGCCGGCAAGGTTCATCTCACTCTCCTCGGTGATGAGCATCAACTCTTCTTCACTTGCCGCGATTGCCGTTGTTCCCTCCCGGTCCGTCCCCTTCCGGGGTTTGCTTCGAATCGGTACCGTCGGTTTCCTTGTCTTTACGGAAATGCCAACAGTTCTTTTGGAAGTGTCCCGGCTTGCCGCAATAGAAGCAAGTAGGCCTCCCCCTTGACTTTGACCGTGTCCCCGACTTCTCCCGGTTCTGAGGACTACGGTTTCTATGTCTTCCGCGTTCCGATTCGGTAAGGAGCGCTTTGGAGTCGGAGCTCGTATCTTTATCCTTCCGACATGCCTCCTCATCTAGCAAGCTCGACTTTACTCTTGCTAGGGATAACCGCTTTCCTTTCGGCCCGGCGTTGCCCAAAGTGACAACCAACGTCTCCCAGCTATCCGGGAGGGAACCGAGCAGGAGTAGCGCTAGTACCTCGTCGGCAAGAGGTACTTCCAATGATGTTGCTTGGTGTATCAGCCCCTAGAAGGCATTCATGTGCTCCGCCATGCTGGAGCCATCATGGTATCGGAGTCTTACTAGCTTCCGGAATACTGACACCTGATTGACAGCATTTTTGTTCTGGAACATTATGTCGATCTTCTCCCAGAGCTCATGAGCCTTGCTCTCTTCATTGAAGTTGTTGTATAGGCTCATGTCGATGAAGCACCGTACGTACGCCGTTGTCTTCATGTGCATCACCTCCCATATCGCGGCGTCGATTTTGTCCGGTCTCTTGTCCCCGAACTGAACCGGCAGCCAGAGGTCTTTAACCACGAGCATGTCCCTCATCTTCGACTTCCACACTGAATAGTTGGAGCCGGTGAGCTTGAACATGCCGCCAAACGATTCGTCCATTTTCTGTGTCGATTTTGCTCTGATACCACTTCACGGGAACTTGTCGTTCCTTATGCGCAAGACTCGGCCACAACCGAGATTCTTTTCATACACAGAAAGCGGGAAATAGAACACGACACAAAGAAGAGAAATGGTACACAGGAGGTTAACGTGGAAAACCCCAAACTAGGGGAAAAAACCACGGCAGCCCACAGGCTGCAAACTGTCACTATGTATGAATGTACAAAACAGTGAGTACACGGAGGCAACGACCTCGGGCTCACGATCTTCGCCATAGGCGGCGGTTACAACAGAGGCAACGACCTCGTTCTCTCTCTCTCTCTCTCTGTACAGTTACGCGCTCTCTCTTCTTCTTGCACCAACAAGGAAGAATGACAACAACAACATAAAAGTTTGCCCTAAGTCATATTTATACTAATATGACTTTTCGGCTATTTACAAATGTAGCCACAATGGGCTCTCAGAAACATATTTATGAATATGTCTCTTCCTCCGATTCATACCGGTTCTGCACCATCCGGCTCTCCGTAGCCGGGTACTCATCATCCGGTTCACACCGGGCCTGCACCATCCGGCTCTCCGTAGCCGGGTACTACTCATCTGGTTCACACCGGGCCTATATCATCCGGCTCTCCGTAGCCGGGTACTCCTCATCCGGTTCACACCGGGCCTGTATCATCCGGCTCTCCGTAGCCGGGTACTCCTCATACCGTTTCGGCACTGTTCGTCGGCACTGTTCGTCGGCACTGTTCTTCTCCCTTCCCATCCGGAGGGACCTGTCTCCCAACAAAGTAGAGGCCATGCAACTAAAAGTGGACATGCAAAGTAACATTGAAGGCGATGATCAACGGAGAACTCCATATAAAATTCCATTTTTTTTTCCTACACTCATTCTCTCTCCATATTTTTTATTTTCTTTTCCTTCTTAGCTCTCTTATCTTATCGAAGCCATAACATTAAAAACCCTAATTTTCCCTACGGAAGCCATAACACTAAAAACCCTAATTTTCTATCGAATCCATATCTCAAATTCTTCTAATCTATTATTCTAGTAATCTCTATAAGCTAAAACTTTTGTAATCCCAATCTTGGGATTGATTGTAATCTTTCTTTCCCTTTATAAATGAAATTTGTCAATCTTTCTTATTTCGGTTAATTCTTAGTACATAAACACACGAATTTGATATTCTCTGGTCGGAGGCCCTGGGGTCCTGCCTCAAGTTCACATATCCTAGTCGTATTTTCGCGACAGCGCAAAGAAGGGAGGATGTTCATCCTCAACACTAATTCAGATGTCGGCACCGCCATGTTTGCCAAAGGACAGAAGATTGAATCGGACATCGATCTCTGGCATAAGAGGATTGGCCATGTCAATTATCGGAGGCTTCAAGACCTACAATCGAAACAAGTCGTCTTTGGTTTGCCGAAATTTAGTGGCCAGAAAGCCAAAATTTGTGAAGCCTGCCAACTCGGGAAGCAACACCGGCTTCCATTCCCCATCGAATGAAATTGGAGCCGTAACAAGCTCGAACTAATTCATTCGGATGTATGGGGACCGGCATAGAACATTAGTCTTGGTGGGAGTCGGTATTTCGTCTCCTTTATCGACGACTACAGCCAGCACATGTGGATCTACCTCATCGAGAAGAAAAGCGAAGTCTTCGAATGTTTCCAGAACCTCCAAAGTTTAGTCGAAAGGGAAACAGAGAGGAAGATCAAGTGCATGTGGTCGGATGGCGGAAAAGAATACTTTTCCGGCCAATTCAACAGTTATCTACAGCAGAACGGAATTCAGAGAGAATTTAGCTACAAATACACACCGGAGCAAAACGGTTTGGCCGAAAGGAAGAACCGGTCAATTGTCAACGCGGCAAGGGCAATGTTGGAGGAGAAAAGCATGCCCCAATTCTACTGGGTTGAGGCGGTCCGGACGGCCATCTACATCCAAAACCGGATCGGTGACAAGGTGTCAACACACGAGCTATATTTTGAGCGCAAGCCAACTTTGAGACACCTTCGGATATTCGGCAGCATAGCATATGTGCATGTACCGGATTAGAAGCGGAGGAAGCTGGATCCAAAGTCGGAGAAGTGCATCTTGGTCGGTTACTCGCATGAGCAGAAGGGGTATAAGTGCTATAACCCTCGGACGAAGCAGGTCCGAGTAAGCCGAGATGTTGAGTTCGACGAGACGGCATCGTGGTACTCTCTACCGATTCCAACTTCGGACTCTGATCCAATCCCAGAGGATGAGGCTAGTGAGCCTGAACCGGTCTAGATAGAAGATGAGCTTGAGACTCTAGAAGAGAGTCCGGAATCATTTCGGTTGAGCGGACCGAACGAGCGACTAGGTCAAAGTGACCAGTCAGATGAGGAACCGGCGAGTAGTGGAGACTCTGTCGTGCTCTCCTAGCACAAGGAACATAGGAGACGGTTCATGCGCAAAGAGAAGGGGAAGAAGAAGATGCCAGAATACGATATCGGCAGTGAAGGGTCGGATCGGAGTGGATCTGACCCCGGAAAGGAAGAAGGCGGATCTTCGGGAACGAAGTCCAAATCGGCCAAGAAGGACCCCAAGCCGGGTGATGACAAGTTACGCCAGTCTTCCCGCCAAAAGAACCCCGTTATGCGATACGGGTACAATGAGTACATGGAGCATCACTATGCGTACATGACCAAAGTGGCGGAAGTGCATGAGCCGGAGAGCTATGCAGAAGTGGCAAAGGACGCAAATTGGCGTGCCGCTATGGAAGAAGAAATGTGGGCACTCGATGCCAACGACACATGGGACCTCGTTGACCCTCCCCGACACTGTAAACCGATCAGATGTAAGTGGGTGTACAAGGTAAAGTACAATGTTGACAGTTCGGTTAACCGGTACAAAGCTCGGTTAGTGGTGAAGGGATACACACAGACCCATGGAATCGACTACGACGAGACCTTTGCCCCGATAGCAAAGATGACGATGGTTCGTGTGGTACTGGCGGTTGCTACGGCAAGGGGATGGCATCTTCACCACATGGACATGAAGAATGTGTTTCTTCAAGGTGATCTTGAAGAACGGGTCTATATGATCCAACCCCCCGGTTTCCAATCAGAGATGAACCAGTCGGCAGTGTGTCGACTCAAGAAGTCGCTTTACGGTCTGAAACAAGCCCCCCGAGCTTGGAATGCGAAGATCACGCACCGGTTGCGTAAGATGGGGTTTGTGGCCTCTAAGTCTGACTCTTCATTGTTCATCCGGAACGGTCCAGTCGGTCCGGTTTGCATCTTGCTTTATGTAGATGATTTAGTCATCACCGGACCCGGACTCAATGAAATCAGTCGAGTGAAGTCCCAGCTATCAAACGCATTTGAAATGAAGGACTTGAGGGACCTTCATTATTTTCTTGGGATTGAGGTGATCCAGACCCCCAATGGCATATTGCTCTCACAACGACACTATGTGTTGAATATGTTGTACAAGTTCAACACGACGGAATGCCGACCTGTCTCCACACCCTTGGACCGGAACCAGAAGCTCCGTCCCAACTCCGGACCGGCTTGCGATGAAAAACGGTTCCAATAAATAGTCGAAACCCTAATATACTTGACAATCACCCAACCCAACATCAATTATCCGGTCGGTGTGATCAGCCAATTCATGCAGAAGCCGACTGTTGAGCACCTTCAGTGCGCGCACAAGATATTCTAGTATGTTAGCGGCACGAAGGATCGGGGACTGTTATACCGGCATGGTATAACTGAAGAGCTAGTCCAATACACAGATGCCGACTGGGCTGGTGATGCATCAGATCGTCGATCCACGTCCAGGTACATGTTTTCCCTTGGTAATGCAGCTGTTGCGTGGAGCAACAAAATGCAGTCAACAGTGGCTCTGTCGAGCACTGAGGCGGAATACCGGGGTGCTACCATTGCCACCTATGAAGCCATTTGGCTTCGGTGACTGCTGCAAGATCTCCAGATCGAGGTGCCGACCCCGATCTTAATCTACTGTAACAACATAAGCAGCATACAACTCACCAAGAACCTCGTATTCCATGCTCGAAAAAAGCACATAGAAGTGCATTATCACTTCGTGCGTGAGCAGGTCCTGAGTGGTGAAGGTCGAACTTCGGTGTGTTCAGACGGATCGGCAGGTTGTCGACATCTTCATCAAACCGCTCGGGTCGGACAAGTTGCAGCACTTCACCGAAATGCTTGGTGTTCAACATCTTGACGTGCCGCACTTGAGGGGGAGAACGGGCAAAGGCAAAGAAACCGTTAAAGGCACCGGACAAGGAACCAGAAATGGAAGAACCAACAAAGGGGGAGACAAGAGGAAAAAGGGAGCCGAGTCGACAAAGGATGTCGGCACATCCGAACAAGTTGGAACGAGCGGCAGCAGTGACAAAGTCAAGAAGGACAAAGCCGACCGGAAGGAGAAGGCCAAGACCCGGACATGGTCTGATGTGGTGAAGGGCCTAAAACCGGAAGACAAATAGGGAGTGACCGATTCGGACAAGAGCGGGAACAAATCGGAGACAACCGATTCATTTCAATAGTTGGATTCGGAGGAGCCGGATCAACTAAAGGCCAAGCGGACACAGACACATCTGAAGTCGACGCCAACACCAAGGAACCGACGGGTCGACAAGCGCCGGAGTCGTAGCAGCGAGGGAGCTTAAATGGGCCTGTTGAGGAGACAAGCCGACCAAGGAGGTTGAGGTGCGCAATACCAGACGGGTCGCGGGAAGCAGAACCAAACTGGATGAGGAGCGCGAGCAAGGCGGAACGACGCCATAAGGAGTCGGGTGAAAGAACCGGCTGCCACAGACACTGACACCACGATCCGACCTCAAGTTGAGTTTGAGGGGGAGTGTTGAGCGAGCAAGCTCAATCGGATCCGGATCGGCTGAATAAGCCAGAGCCGGATCGGTATCCGGATGATATCCGGATACAACCGCGCAGATCGGTGAGACGGATCGGAGAGCCAGATTCGAGCGAGAATCGGAAGCCTAGTAGTAGCCTAGACTACTAGGTAATCATTGTCTCCTAGTTAGTGTCAGTCGTTCGTATGAGTATTGAAGTACCTATTAGTCGTTTATGGACTTTGTATAAATAGTGTTGTTATAGCACATTGTATGTACAGAGTTTTCAGAGTGTTATTTTGAATAGAGTTTATGTTCTGCTCTCACTCTCTTTGTCTCTCCCACGCGTATTCTCTGTGTATTAAGCTTCTCCATTAAACCTTCATCTTATTCTTTGTTGCTATCTAGCTGAGACATTTCTATTTAACGCTTCCGCACGTTAACATCGACAATTAGCTATGTGATATCCTAAAGCAGTAAAAAGCAACCGACAGTCACACTGTCGAGAACAGAGACCGAATATAGGGGAACGACCAATACCGCATGTGAAGCCATATGGCTCAAGAGGATTCTCAAGGATCTGGGCATCTCCATCAAAGATCCAATCCTCCTATATTGCGACAACATGAGCAACATTCACTTGGCTTGAACTCGGTTTTCAACGCTCAGACTAAGGACATCGAGGTGCATTATCATTTCATTCGAGAACGTGTCCTAGCTGGAGATGTCAACCTTCAACATATTGGAATGAGCCTTCACACAACCAACACCTTCACGAAGGCCTTGGGAGCTGACAAACTACAGAAGTTCACAACGAACCTAGGACTCTTGACCGCAAACCAGCCGAGTTTGAGGGGGATGAGCCACCCGATAAGGAGTCGGACGAAGCCAAACAAACAAAGCCAAGTGTGGTTGAGTGAGCTGGCTCTCAAAGCCAAACATGGACCCGAATAGCAATCAAGATCAAGTCGATTATACGGCAACCAGAAGTTGCATTGGAAGTGGTGTGTTGAGAATCAAACTCAACTTCCCTAGTGTGGGAACACACCTTAGGAATAGCCAAGTGTGTGAACATCCCAACACTTTGTATCATAACTAATGTGTCATAAAACTTAACTTCTATGACACATAGTTAGTAGGTAGGTGGTTAAGTCCCCACCTATTTCCCAAGAGGTAGTAAGAGAGTGTAGAGAGAAGTTGTCTATATAAGCACCTTCTCCTCTTCTTTGTAATTGTTAGTCATGGTTTTCTTGTGAATACAATTTTCTTGTTTTCTGTCTATTCTATGTCAACTATTTCTCTCTCACACACACATATATACATACACATATCTATTCCGCTACACAGAATCACACTCGATGCTTTACAAGTATTTAATTAGTTATGGCTACTAGTTGGTGTAGGTAATAGGTGATGTAGTGTAATTCTTATTAGTTATTAGATGCTAACTACTTGTGGCTACTGGCTTACAAATAATATATTGTAATTCGTGAATTAAATAGTTGTGGCTAATAACTAATAGCTAGAAATACTAATATTGAATAATCTTAGCTTATTGTCCCTAATAATAGGAATAAGATCAATGTTAAAGAACAATAACTAGTTGATAAGTGCATATGCATCAATTGCAATTATTGTAAATACCTAAGATACATCAAGAACATGAATGGGATGTTCCTCGTATTGACTCCTTTTGAGACGTTTCCTACACAAATCCTTCTTATTGTGTGATTCCCTACTCTCGTTAGTCCAAAATATGGTGATTATATCCTTGATTTCTATGGGTGTCATTAACTTACTTCTAGTGGTTAGCTTTAGTAGACAACTTCCTTTACCTCCTAAACTTAACTTTATTTGAGATCACATTTGAATAATCGCCATAAAGGCTAAACAATTAATTTACATACAAAATTTGGCATAGCTAATTATGTCAAGGACACAAGTAATCCTTCCCATTCCCATGCTTTTAGCCTTTAGGTATATGTGGACAAGTTTGTGTGTGTGTGTGTGTAGATATGATAGGAGTACATGTATGTATTTAATTATTGAATATGTGTTTGTATATGTATATATATAAGTTTACATGTGCAAAGATAAAGGTGGTGTGTGTGTTATTTGACTGAAGGATATGTATATTCTTGTTCACTTATTCTTGCCATGGTTATGAGAAGATAGAGTGGAACATTCCTTGAGATAAAAAAGAATGACAAAGACGGGTTTATTCCGTTTCAAACTGTCAACTTAAGTCGAGAACAAGATCGGATTGAAGAAAATAATAAGAAAAGGGAAATAATAGAAGAACATCAGAGTCGTAATTGAGAACAAGATAAAATCAAAGAAGGAAAATAAGAAGGGGGAAATAAGAAAAGATATACAGGGTTAAGCCAAACATTGGCGTTCAACCAAAATGTTTCATCAATAATAGACATCATGCTTTTATCGCATAGCTTGGACACATCCATGATTGTCACCTCGCAACCATGCACAATTGGCACTTGGCATTCATACAAGCATGTCATTTGGCAAATCATGCATTAACATGTGCGAGGTGAATTGGTGATGACATTTTATAATATTATTTTATATACTCTAGATTATCTATGGATATTTACAAAGTATATATAATATGATATATCATGACGGTTAAGGTTATAGACATTGTCGTAACAAGTCACATATCCTTAATCATGATTATGGCATTAAGTATATCGTCATAGAAGCATTAAGAATATACCTTCGATGTAGAATGTCCAAACTCATATAACATATTCCCATGCATCTACAATATTTTGGACACGTCATTTAGATTCCAATGCACTTCAATAATTAGAAATTTGCATCCTCCAAATTTTTGTCCTCTACATTTTCAGTAAAGTTATCACCAATGTGTATGGCATCAATTAGATTGTCCAATCCCCCTAATGTGTGAATATAGCTTCAATTCATTGCTTGTAGACTAAGGTATGGTACACCCAATAATGGATGTATGCCCTGTTTGATGTGTAAATGTAGCAGTGTTTGTTTTGGAATATGTGTCAATTCTCTACTTCAAATGTATGGTACACACAATTTATTGATATATCCTTTGTTTGCACACTGTCTCCATTTTTCATATGCACAATGATAATCATAGCCTCATTGTGTTTGGTTTTAGAGGTCATGACCATATGCATTCTCAAATTGTTCCAATTGAATCTCTCATTGCTCTTGAGTTTTAACCATCCCCCATCTTCATCATTGGAGATTTACACATAGTTTTGTGTAGGTTTGAGAAAGACACTAGTTCTAACTCACTTTCCTTACTATTGCTTGGACTCGTCACTAATTACAAAAGAAAAGATGGAGGTCAAAGCGACAAATTCCATTGTCCCTTTGGCCAAGTGGTTAATTCGTGTGCTTGCTAAGTACATGGGGTTTCCTCGTGAAAATTCAAAACTCTTAGGCGACACGATTGGATTTAAGAAAAATTAATGAATTAGACAAAGGTTTTCAATAGTAGTGTTTTGCATGCCATGGAGAGACAAAGAGATGAAAAATCCATAGTTGTGATTGATTTTGAAAGCATGTTCATGTGTTTCACACTACATTGTTATTGCATATAACCTATTTTACTACCCAGTCTTTCATGTAGCTAATGAGTGTATTAACTAGAGCTTCCTCAATTCCATTCTAGGCATTCTCATCATCATGTGTCTCACACTACATTGCTATGGCATGCAACCTATTTTACTACCCACTCTTTCATGTAGCCAATGAGTATATTAACTAGAGCTTCCTTGATTGCATTCCAAGCATTCTAGGTATGTAGTCAGATGCCTCCCATTTTGCAATTTGGCCTTCTCACTCCCTTTGTATGATGTGTGTGTCACCAACTCGTTCATTGATGCATGCAAGTAGGCGAAACTTCTATTTTTATATTCATGACATGAGAATGCCTTTTATCATTTTTATAAGAACTTCAATTCCATCCAAATTTTGGTCTAGTAGTTTTAGTGAATCAATCATGGTTCGAATTGATGATATAATAATATAGCTAATAAAACACAATTTTACTCTTTAATTCAAAATTGTAAGCATCAAGTGTGACAGATTTTACTAAAGGGTTATTCTACTATACAATTTGAAGTTTATGCCCCACTGGGCTAGGCAAAGGGTTTTAAGAAGTTCTAAACTTATAATGTTCTGCATTTTTGTGGATAATGCTCAATATTCCCAATTTCTCTGGATAAATGCTAAAGAATTGCAAGTTTTGAGTAAGAACATGACAATAGATATGCTACAATGGTGGGTCTAATGCATCACCACATTGCCTGCAAATTACTTGAGGTACAAAAGGTCCAATCGCCTATGGCATTGTAGCATTATAAGACAAGAATGACATGAACAAAATGATTGATTGCAAATGCCAAGGAGAGAATATGAAATCAAAAGACAAGAGAGTGGTGGGGACGAGGCATCGCCATGTGTCGTGTAGATTAGGAGTACCACATCGTGGATAAAAAGTGTAGCAAAAGACGACATATGATCAATCACAAGTGTTGTCGGCGATGTTCTCCATCTTGGAGGTACCTCTATAATAAAAGAGGGAGGCTGCTTGTACCGAAAAGACGCAATGATTTGTCAATCATGTGCATAAGGTTGGATTGTCAACATCAAATCGATTGGTAGCCTAATTTTGTATGTCGATAAATATATACACACACATATATACATATATTAATATATACATACATACATATAGACACACATACATGTATACATGCATATATACAATATACAAACACATACATACACACATATAACATACATAGATACGTACATACATACACATACATATGTTCAAAAGATGTTGCGTATCAAATAAAGTGCAAGCAAAGACAATTGAAGGACACATTAGATCACAAGTTGCATGTGTGGGTGTGTGTGTGTGTGTGTGTGTGCGCGTACCGAAAAGAGGCAATGATTTATCAATCATGGTATGCGGTTGGATTGTTAACATCTCGCGGGTTGGGGAACCTAATTTCGTGTGTACATACATACAGACATTATCGTATACATATACATATACATACATACATACATTGTACGTATGTGCAAACATAAATGGATACATACATGCATACGTATGCATCTTTAAATGTACGTTTGTATGCATGTACATCTAAATATACAATCATCCAAAGGCATGCACAACACATGCCATACATATACACAATATCATTATGCATACGATATACCTATACATACATACATACATACATACATACATACATCACACATATCGTACATATCGTACATATCATACATACATACATATCATACATACATACATACATACATACATACATACATACATACATACATACATACATACATACATACACACATACATACATATCATACATACATACATACGTTTAAGACCCAAGATACATTGAATACATACAATTGGTGCAGATTTTGTCGTCAAACTTTGAACGGAATACTTTCTACACAATTGTTTTTAATTTCATTGCATTTGTTTTTATTTTTTTACGCCCCCTTTTACTGTTCAAAAATCAGACATTATCTTATTGCAGGAATTGCCACGTGAAATTTCCCAAAACAAAAAAACAAACAAAATGAAAGCCGAGCATCTTTGTGTCGCGCTAAATCAATTAGTTCATTAATCCCGTCATCAGTCAAATTAAAATTTCTTTACTTAATTAAGCGTTTGATCCATTCGATCAGGATTAAGCGCGTGATTATGAGCGGTGAATTCGTGATCAGCAGCACGAACGTTAAAACTTAAATCGATGACGGCGATTATTAATTAGCATAATGGAGATCCGGGGTAATCAATCAATGTGGGATCGATTAATTAAGCATTGGGATCGGCCGTCAGATTAATTTACATGAATTTAAATCGACGTAAGCAGATGGGAAAACCCAATTAGGAAACAAACAATGAGACGATTCAAAAGTTTTCTCGCGAAAAATAGAATCGGGTGAGGAAGGAAGAATTAACGCATGAAGCCAGGAACAAAAAAAACAGGAGAAGAAAAGAATTGAAACTAGATTTAGAGTAATAATTGGGAATGGTATTGGGTTGTAAGAGGGGGGGATTAAAAAGAGACAGAGAGAGAGAGAGAGAGAGAGGAAGGATTAGGCGGCGGTGGTGGTGGTGGAGGTGCAGCTGGGCGGCGGCGGCGGAGGCGGAGGCGGAGGAGGAGGAGGAGGCTGAAACAAGAGTAATAATTGCTGCTCGGGTAGCGCCGCCGCCGTCACGTGAGGGGTAGTCGACGGCCACGTGCGGATTATACGAGGCGACCGGCGGCGCCGGTGACGGTGGCGGTGGCGGCGCGTGGCGGCTGAGGGCCCGGAGCTCCGCCACCTCCGCCCGGAGCCGCCGGTTCTCGGCGGTCAGCGACTCGCAGCAGCGCTTCAGGAGCTCGCAGTCCGCCTCCGTCTGCTTCAGCTTCGTCCGCGCCCTTCGGTTCTGGAACCATACCTCCACCTGCCGCGGGCTCAGATCTAATTGCCTCGCTAATCCATTCTTCTGCTTCTGCACATTGGATGAATGAATTCACAAGGAGCAGATGATTAAGATCTTGGGAGATATGCAATCCCCTGCACTACTACACCAAAAAATGTTCGCTAAATCACTAACTAATCAGCCTGTTTTGTTGAGCTAAATCCTTACCGGATTAAGCGTGCTCTGCCTCCTGAAGCTCTCCTCCAGTAACGCAGATTGCTGTTTGGATAGCCTCAGCTTCTTCCTCCCACCTGCAGCGCCGCCACTGTTGGAATTCATGCTGCCATTCCCTGCCCCTGGATCCACCGCGTAATTAGCATTATAAATCTCCTCCTCCTCCTCCTCCTCCTCCTCCTGCTCCTGCTCGTCATGGTCACTGATCCCTTCCTGATCATCGTAAATTTCCTCTTCGCCATTACCATAATCCTCGTGATTAATTTGATCCTCGTGCCCTGATAATCTCCTCTTCTTCACGGATCCGGCATGCGAATTAGCACTGTCATTGTTATACTTGCACTTAATGGTGTTATTGCTGTTGCCATCGCAGGCTCCGATCATCTCCACACTGGAATTGCTGTTGTAATTATTGTAGTTGTGATTGCAGGTTTGGCCACTGCTAATATTAGATACGTTTTTAGTGATTGGGACCTCATTGACATCTATAGTATAGCTACTGCTAATGTTCATGCCCCAATTCTTGCAGACATTTGTAGGAGTATTCGGATTGCTCGATCTGCGGCTCTCCACAGCGGATTTGCTATAAATTAGCTCATGATTCTTGCCCGTCATGAAATTGCCCAGCTTTAATGAATCTGCAGTAGTATTGGGCATTAATTGAGAAGGAGCGTAGCCATTATTAGATAGATCATTTGATGCATACTGGGTTGTCTGATTATTGTAGCAAGGACCATGGGGCAGTAGCTCTAAATATTGGATGGATTGGCCTGTGGGATCATGATTACTGTTGGATAATGGGGACACAATATCATTAGTGGTGGTTACACATGATCTTGTGTATTGATTAGAGGATGGGTAATTAGAGAGGGAGATTGATAGATCCATAGGGGGGGGGGGATTAAGCACTTAAGAGGATTGATTAAGCATAGGAGTTGGTAATTAATGGATTGGATTGTATTGGAGGAGGAAGAAGAAGGTGTAATGGATTGGATTGGTGAAAGGGTAGGAAAACAATTAGATGCTAATTAGGAAATCATTTGGGAATTAGTGCTAAATAGCAAAAGTTGAGAAGAGTGGGCCAATTAAGGATCAAATGAAGGAATATTATGAAGCCCAAAGGCCCCCAATTATATACATACATATATATATACATATATAAACATATAGATGTGTATACATGATGGTCATTGGATCATTATCATCATGATCCTCTCATCTTCATGATTAATAATTATTGTAAAGGGGAATAAGTGACTAATAAATTCAATGCTCTCTCAATACTATTTTGTTTGTGATCCATTCAATAATTACTTGGGAAGAAAACATTCAAGCGGTTTGGCCCCACTCCCACCTTTTCATGATTGGAGACAGTTTTTTTGGGGGGTATGTTCCTATGCTATCTTTTCAAAGGTCTATACTATGTATATATGACACAATTGTAATGGGACATGCATACATACATAGAGATCCATCCATCCATATACACATACATACATACAACATGTTGTGATTGTGATCTATCGATTACACATGTCGTGAATGCGAGCCGTAGTAAACAAGGACTCGCCTCAAGATAATTAGAGAGATTAGTCGACCTGATTTACGAGCTACCATTGCCCTTTCGCTTGCGCCCTACACTTGACTCGCACCACCACTACAAGGACTTTAGATAAATCATGTGTTTCTCGCTTTCCACACCGATATCATCAAAATCCTATGTGTTCTTCCCCACGGCTCAAAGTGTAAGATTGACTTTAATCCAAATACACGAGCTGCTGGTGCATTACGCCCTCTACATTGGCTATCTTTGTAACATAACACTCTTTTTGGGTCCACACTTGGTCATGTTTCTTTCCATCCAAAGGAAGTTAAATATCACCTCTCTCTCCCTCTCTTGTGTCCTTTTCACTTGTCGCATTAGTGCCATGTGAGCAACCAATCATGCCTCAATGATTTCCTTTCGCTTCCCTCCCACGTATACTTGCCATCAATCGATTTTCTATATCCGCCAATCTTATGTGCAACCAGTCTTTGGGTTACCATCAATCTAGTAATCATGGTCTCTTGCTCATAATAATGCATCCCATGGGCGGAAACCTATAGCTACTAAGGTCAACTATGATCTCACAATTTGATTCTTGTGGAATAATTAATATATCATGTGAAACACACATATGTGAGACCATATTAAATTATGTCATCCAAAAGTTTGAATTCCATGTTTTTGGTAAATTGACATGCATGCTTTTCGATATTAATTGGCATTATCACAGCTCTTGTTTTTATACAATGACATTGCAATTGTTCATGTAGTCTCTTTTCGAGAGTGCAATATATCAATGTGGGGTCATATCGTATTTGTTCGTTTAGTAGTCAATGCAAACAAAATAATTGGACACGGCACCACATTATCTTAGAAATGTAGCGTATGACAAACCATCATAGTGTTTTAATACTCCCCAAGGATCCTATAAATTTTAAAGAACACTCCATTCAAAGGTTTGTATGGGACTTTTCTTTGTCTTATATTACTCATACATTTGGGCCCCACAATTACGAAAAAGGGGTTTGATTAGCGTAAGTATGTAGCTCCAATCATTCTACCAGATGTTTATTTTCTCACTCATTCTTTGTACAGTTCTATCAAAAGTATTATGAGTAGAAAGAACATACATACATAATTTATGAGCAATTTAGAAACGTTTTTCATCCCAATTAGGAAATGACATCTATGATTACACACTTTGTGCGAAGTAACTTATGTTTGTCAACACTTATTAAGGAGTCTTTACTTTACAAGTTACATGAATTCCTACAAAATATGGTTGTTACGAATAATACCATATGTAACTATATACATGCATCACTTTATCTCTTCCACACAACATAGTATAGTCATCATAACATGCATGGCATCTCAAAGCTTTAGAAAGTAAATCTTTTCATGAGCTCAAATTTTCTAGAGAAGTGATAATATGGTAATACGTCACGAAGGTTACATGATGAAAATGCCACACATCATGTTTCTCGTGGTAAAAATGTGGGCAATGAAACTTATTCCGATCTATACTTTTCACGATGGATATCGCATGCAATCTCCATTACACATTCTTGCTTGTTCTTTTGAGTTGATCTTGCACACAATGTAAAAAAATCTTCTCGTAAACGAATTCCTTTTCTATTCATAATGGTGCTTTACAAAGTTTTCGTTCAAATATCATAGCCTCATTATTGTGGGTTATCGTCAAATCTATGTTGCCTCCTCAAAGTACGTGGAAGTTAGAGATTCAAAAATAAAACTCAACCTGTTCTCATCTTCAACTCCTTTTATTTTATAGCTTTTATTTGGAAACTAACCGAATCATGCAGAAGAGTTTCATGAATTTCGTTATAGCTCATGACTTTCATCATCGAGAATTGTATTTAAAAATTACCCCTATATGAATAACTATATAAGATTGGTTTATTGAGAGATGCTAGGTTGCATTTTTCAAAGCTCAAAGAATCACTGAAAGATCAAGTTTCAGAAAAGAAATAATTTCTTGGGCAGGCGTAGCATGGTAGACCAGTAAATCGACTACAAGTTCTGTCATGTGGCCCACTAAAAATGAATGCGCTTAACAAAATTGTTAACAAACCTTGTGGTGTGGTGACTGTTTTAAGAGGTAGACAAGTAATTTATGATGGTATCATGTGTGTCGTCATGGAAAACAATAGTGATACTAGAATAAAAATAGTTCACAAACATGGTAAGAAATTAGAGAAATGGCCTGACATATTCCATGTTTTGCATGACTACTCATGCATGTTCAACGCATCACTATGCTATTAATATACCATTATTTCATAATATCACATTAACAATGGACGATACCAATGTTTATTTTTGTTCGCATTAAAAAACAAACCCTAAGAAGGTTCCTTAAAGTTTGTATTTTATTTCGTCACATCTTATTCTCTTTATAACCGTTTTGTTGCAAGAGAGACATGCCATTAAAATTCAATTATCATTGTCACACCCTAAGTTGACGAAGTGATGTATACCCAAGCATCTATATTGGGAATATTAGCCACCCAATTAAACATTACCAAACTCATAAGCACTTGCATCTACATAGCAACATAAATATTGCCTACAATTACCACACCTAAAGTCAGACAAAGACATGGACACCCATATATCTTGCTAGGGATTACCTACCCTCCAATTAAAAGAGACTATAGTAGAAACACTTGTATCTTATACATCATTTATAAAGTTGCCACGTGTATAGAGATTTGGTGCACTAAACCACACTTACACCCGGATAAGAGGGAGAATTAGTGGCTTTTGAGGCTCAAGGCCAATGGAAGATTGGTATTGAGTATCGAGTAGTTTCCTTTCGTTAACATTACTATCTTTTAATTTTAACAAAGTTTACTTATAGCGGTATAATATTATGATAGAGTAGTTTCAACTTGTATTGATAAGTAAGGCAATATATAGATTTATTATTACTAGTGAGTGACCATTTGGATGCTACCCTTAGGTATGTTCTAGACATGATATACCTAAAGTAAATTTGTGGTATGTACATATGGATAAACAATGTCAATCTTGCATTCCCTCTTTAAACATGTTGCCAACATTACAAATATAAACTAATTAACCATAGTATTCGCTATTACAAGCAATTTACTAACAAGGCTAGAGATATGCTCAAATTAGCTCGCCAATAAAACCATGTTTTGGGACACTCATGATAATTATCTCAGTCTACAAATGCACAATGTGTATGTGTGAAATTTTAAGCAGTAACTATGAAGAAACACTAAATATAGCTCAGATACATATAAATCCATCAAATAATAAATCATTCACACATCACTAGAGTTACTACAAATGTTTTCAGGCCATCGTAATTTCTTGTATTCAAATGAACTTTGAAGTAGTTTGAGAATCCATATAATATACACAATTAGACACTACCATCTATGCAAAGTTGGCAATGTCTAATGGTGGGTGAACAATTTCTTCAATATATTCTATTTTCAAGATATCCCATTTCTCAATCTTCTTCGGGATCAAACATTTGTTGAATTATCAAACACACACATATAATATACACCATTGATCTAGATTTGTAAACACTTTGACAAACCCTTGGAACCACTCAGCCATGGATATTTTTCTGGTGGACATCAATATGTCAACGTCATAGATGATTACCAAGACATTATAGTATGTGTCTTTATAAATGTATAAATGTACATGTACACACCCATATATGTGTGCCTATATCTTTGACAAACCCTTGGAACCACTCATTTGCGGTTATTTTTCTAATGTTGTGAAGGACGTCAATATTTCAATGATAGATGATTACCAAGACAATATAGTATGTTTCTTTGTATATGTACATGCATACACACACATCTATATAACTAGAAGACAAACTTAAGAATAATGTGAATGTCTCTTAAGAATTGGTCAAACCCTGTTGGCGCCCATTGGAATCGTGAAAGTTCACTATTTTTGGTTCCATCTCTTCTAAGTTTTTCATTTTTTCTCGTCATTTATCATTCAGATATTTGTATCTCTCTATGTAACATATATATAATATATGTATTAGTTTAAACTTTTAAAGCTTATAGCATGATTCACTCCAAATCAAATGATGAGTTCAAACAATGTTGTGGCTTCATATTTGCTTTTCCTAGAAGATTTCCCTAAACTAGCCATTCAAGTATAGGGATAAAAGTCTAATGTGTGCATCACTACGTGGATTCACGAAACAACTGGGAGAATTTCATGTAATCTTATTAAAATGCTACCTTTTATTAGTGAAGTCTTGTTGTAAGTAAGGCTTCACCATGAAAGAGAGAATATATTGAGACAAACCCTTGTGTATTTGGTTCCATGCATTTTTCTGCGGTCATTCCTGTGGTTTGGCAACGCAAATTGGAGAAGTTGTGTGAGCTTGGTGGATTTGGTGATCAATGATGAGAAAATATCTTTAGCAATGATGTGTACTTTTACTATCTATATGAACCAAATGATTTTCTCATCTAAAATGATTAAGCTAAAGTGTGTGCTATTTGCTATATTAGATTAAACTTTTAACTAATCTTGATGCTTTCGTATATTTTGGAGAATGATTTAAATATGACCTAACTAGCGATTGACATTCTAAGGGAAATGTCCAGGTGCTCACAAACAATCACACAAAAGAAATGCTGTTTTGCTTCAACAATTTGAGAACATTGTCACAAAGAAGTAGTTGGAATGGTAAAGAAACACCCTTATTCTAACAGTTCATGACGCTCTTATCATGGCGTCTTAAGCTATGGTTTATGTCCATGCATGCCAGTGCATGTGCATATATACATTTCACATGCTTATCAATGGCAAAATATGTGTTAATTGAACATAGTTTTTCATTAAATATTCATAACGAGAAAAGTAACATCTTGAAATTGAGTGATGGACACAAAAAAAAAGAGCCACATGAACAATATACAAATACAAAGATGTACAACTTGAACCCATCGAGAATCAAGACTCTTGATTCTTGAATGCCTTTTATGAGATCGTTATTAGCAACATTGAAATTTCAATATTATTTTTTCAAAATTTTTATTGTTAAAGCTCTTCTAGTTGAAATCTCAAAGAACATGTAAAAGGAAATTAGTTCTACAATAAACCAACATTTAAACTGTAACTTGAAATAGAACAAAATGGCGTTTTATCTTAGATTCAATAAGCATCACCTAATAAGGAAATAATAGAGTTAAAATAGGCAAAAACATTAATACTGCAGCTTCAATATAAAGCAAATTTCATTTCTTTTCATTTTTTTATGAAGTGTTTCTTTAGTGCTATTATTTTCCTTTGTCCCCATTAAAATTATTAGAAAAAGGTCTTATGACTATTTCTCTAGCTCCATAGTGAGCCATATTTGTCCATATTATGGTCCTCGGTGCAAAAATTGATGTAATGCTGCCACATCTATAATCTTCAAGCTTGTAAGTTATAACTATGTAATGACTATGGTTTTTGTAGAGTGAGAACAATTTATATGCCACAATACAAAGTTGGTTCGTGCTTGATCATTATGAATTGTACTCAACATATTGGCTTTAGTTCATGAACTAAGGACACAAGCAAGCATTTTAATCCCAACAAGGGTGTGGTGGACATACTAAAAATAGTTTAGGGCTTGGATAAATCAATCATCTAAGACACATGTGACCTAACTTGATATTCTTTAAACGTAAAGTAATTGTGCTTCGGCTGTATGTGTTTGAATAATTTGCAGTACTGCATGAATGAGCCCTCACCAAAATCCTATAATGTAGTTAATATATATAAATATTTCCAAGAAAATACAAACGAAGTAAAAAGATGTGGAGAATAAGATAATATAAATGTAGCTAAAGAAGAGGAGAAAATTCCACAAGGTTAAGAAGAGGGTGATTCCTAACTTTGCTCAATAAATGAGTGAATGATAAATAAAACACATGTGCATAACAAAAAATTACTTTATTCCCATAATGTTAGTTGAGGGTTATATACTGAAAACTTCCAGATTTGACATTGAGGATGCAACATTTCTTTTAAAGCCAAACTTGAGTCTAATCTTTTCTCAACCATAATAATGAGAGGAAGAGGTGGTGCAGTAGACTAAAGTGAAGGGAGGGAGAAAGGTGGTGGTGTACATGAAGAGTGATGGAAAAGGTGATATTGGTATGCTAGTCGATTATCATATGTTTATATTATGTAGTGATTTATTATCTTTTAATTTGGTTAAGTATTTACTATGGTATAAATATTATTTAGTTGTTACTATTTTTTTGTGTTTATTTGCTAATAATAGTGTAGGAGTATATAGAATATTTGAAGGATTTTACATTATAAACTCAATGTGTTGATTCCATTTAATTCAACAAAATGTACAATGATGCAACAAGTAGTTGCCAATGGTGTTTTTTTTTTTCCAAAAAAAAACTCCTTCCATTAGTTATAAAATTTTACAAATGAGGCGAATATGTACAAATCCCTAAAGGGACACGATAGTTCCATCTAATGTGGAAGCCCACTGACTCAAGAAAGGGAGAGGACGACCATTGTTGGATGAAGGCTATGCGTTGTCTTTCAACTCCCTCGGAGCCACCTTTAAGGCCATCATATTGGCTCTTCAGAGTGGCTACAATTTCACTCCATATCTCTTGCAGTAACCTTGTTGGATGGGTGGTTTGGTTGGAGAAGACTCGCCTACATCGTTGTTTCCATAGAATCCAAAGGGTTATTGGGCTGACCAATTCCAACACCTCTTGAGATTTGTCATTAAGAGGAAAATAGAGGACATTGTCACTGGAGGAGAAAAGAACCTCTTGTGCTTTTATCACCAAAGTCATCCCCTCCTCCTGATGCTCGTATCGGCCAATTGCAGCTTGCCATGATAGCCAACATATATTTCCCCACTTGATTGAACCTTGCACCTGGCATAATTGCAACAAGTGGCCAACCCCCCACCATGTTCTATGGGACGTTGGGCAGTCCCACAGAGCGTGTCGTATGGATTCTACTGAATGTGGGCACTCTACACAATTAGGAGAGTTAAGGTTCCCACGTTGCCATGCTCCCACCGGTAGGGACTTATGTATTAACAGCCATTGGAAAGTGGTAATTCGCCTCGCGTGTTGTTGCTTCCAGATTTTCTACCAAAACTTGGTGATTATTGCGGAGGGAACTTGAAATGTGCGCCAGACCTTTGCAACAGCCGGTTCTCGGGCGGCTTGAGCAGCTAGAATGTGGTGACCCAATCTACTTGTGAATTGGAAGAAAGGGATGGGTTTGCTTCCTTGCCCCGCGTAGGGATCACACCATGTCCATTGCAAAGGGTCCCAACTGACCTTACACAACCATGTGTTTTCATGAGTACATCATATATGCCAATCGGGTTGTACTTTGATCGGATCAGGATCTACAACCCATTTATGACCAGTGTACGCGAGTACTCGAATGGCGTTATTCTGTGTGGGTGTCTCAGTGTCTCTCACTTCATGGCCTTCGAGCATGTCTGGTGATCCCCTACCTCTCGGGATCAGAGAGCCCTCCTCCTCGTGGCCTATCCATTTCTCCATTGTCGTCCTTTGAGTAGCAGAGTCCCTAATCAGTAGCGCGTTAATGATTTCCGATCTCATAGTCCATCCGCCCCTGATTTCATGGAGTATGTTCGCTTGATCTTGTAGTGGCATTGACATAAACCGTCGCCAACATTCAATACTTTTGCCTGGACCTTCTACAATGTATCCCCATGACAACCCCTTACGTGATCCCAATAGTTGATTAGATTCATCCTTGAGACATGGGTTGATGAGACACAATGTTATTAGGAGTCCCTTAGATGAGGTGCTATATCTTTTATTGTATTTATAAATGTTTATTTGTTTTATTATTTATTTATTTCAGCACTCCTGCCTAATGGAATTATCAAAACATCATGACACACGATATGTGCTTGTGATTTGAAAGTAGCTTCGTAAGAAAATTGGCCCACGTCGACGTTGGTGGCGTTAACTTTAATTCTATCTTTTTATCTTCGATTAAGTCTCGTAAAAAATGAAGCTTTACGAAGACATGTCAAATATCGATGCTTGCTCTTGGATTTCACTCTAGCTTTATATGATTATCACACTTTTGAACGAATATGAACAAGCATGGGTGCACGAAAACGGAGGGGTGGGGTTTAGGGTTGTAGAGAGTGCCCCGAATGCAAAAGATCGACGCCAAGCTCCCCTCCTCCTCAAATGCTAGGTATGTCTTGTTGATTAGGGTGTAGGGTTAGTAGTAGGGTTACACTGGGATAAAGGAACATGTGGGCGAAAGAGCCAACAACAGGAGCTAAAGTGTCAATGGTGACAACTAAGGTGACAACAACAAAGGTGCTCATGGTAAGGTTGGTGGACTCTAGGTATGCATTGCAAGGTAGCAACATGTTGAGAATGCAGAGCGAAGCAAAGTAGGAGATATGTCGAATGAAGTAGGGAAACACATTAATGGCGGAGATAGTAGGATATGTAAGGAACCAATCAATTTGACAAACTAGGTGGGGTGGATGAAAGAGGAGGTTAGGGATCCTCTAACTAGCAAGGTAGAGGTTGTCTATGGAGTTAATTGCACAATGCACTCGCGAGTGTGGGGAGAGCTGGAGGTTTGGAATAAAGAGGTTGGGAAGCAATCAACTTGAGGAGATCACCCCAACCATGCATTATGGCATATGGTGAGTGAGGGAGTAACAGAGAGGCATCGGGGGCTGCAACGAGGGTCATCGTAGGAGTTGGACTATGTTGCGGAGATGGAAGCCACGGAGGACATATTGTAGGTAGAAAATCTTCTACAGGAATGTGGTCAAGCGCATAATACATGCCCGAGATGAGGTCATGATAAGGAAATGGACATGAAGGTGAGCTTTGAGATACTAGAGGTTTTTCTATTGGAGGAAGAAAGCAAAATCTTGAATCCGGAGATCGGAAGACTAAAGAAATGCTCATTCATTTGTAAGCTGCTTGGTGGTAGGCCCAACATAGGTATGGTCCTTGACAATTTGCAAGTAGCTCTTATGTATTGGGTCCCACAGATAATGAATGTGCATAATATGGGACGAAATTTCTTCCACATTGAAGTCGTTGAGGGGGATGATGTATTGCAGATTATTGATATGAAATTTGTAGAGCTCAAATATGGAAGAGCTCTTTTGATGGAGTGGCATGCTAACTTCAACGTTATGGAGGAAGACAAGAAAATTGGTAATCCCCTGGTGATTTCTATGGTATTTCCAAATCTTCTTCGGCAATTATACCCCTTGATGCCAAATATTGGGGATAAGATTGGCACAATTTGTCCTTCAAAGGCTATGATGGTAGATAGAATCAGGGACTTCTCTAAGATTAGTGTGCTTGTGCATAATTCGTCCAAACTCCCCCCCATAATCAGGATTCATGATGTGGAGGCGGGATTGATATATGTGGAAGTGGAATACAAGGGCCTACCTAGCCAATGTTTTTACTATTAAAGAAAAGGGTCACATTGCTAAGGAAGGCCCTAGGAAGATCAACAGTAACGTCAAGGGAGGAAAGGACAAGGTGCAGGTAGCTAGGCAAGAGAAGATAAGGGTGGAAGGACAGAGCACCCCCAATGGGGCTGAGAAGGAGAAGGCTAATGCAGACGCTTGGAATTTGGTTTTGGGATGCAAAAATGGAGTGCATCAAGAATGAAACCCGACTATGCCTCATTTAGGTTTGAGTAATAGCTTCGAAGTATTGCAAGAAGAGGAGGACATGCTACATGATCAAAGGACAATTAATGTTGAAGAGGTGGTAGCGTGCACACCCGATGGCATGCTAAACAATGCAAAGCTCAGTAAGGAAAATGTCATTAGCTCCCCCTCCCCCTCTGGTAAAAGTTGAAGTATCCGATTGAGAGCGGTGAAAGAATATTTACACAATGGAAGATGTCAAGAAAGCCCACCCACCACTTCGGAAACCCAGAAGTTGCAAGAGACTAGAAAAGGAAGTATGGAGGCAGATGTTCGAGTTCCGGTCAAATTTGTTCAGTCCAAAAGATTCGAAAGGGACAAGTTCAACAAGAGGTGCAGGTTTAGCCAACAGGCTCTCAAGAGATTGATTGACTTGTGTCATGAGGAAGCCCAAGGCTAAGGGTTTATGTGCTTGTTGCTGAGCGCAATAAGTTGCTGAATTTATGTTTATCTTTTGACCTGACGAACCTAGAGGTTTTGGCTAGCAACATGGAATGGATCTCGAGCTCCATAATAGGCAAGGTGCACAAGTACTTTAACAACCTCCCTATCATCTGGAATGGAGATAAATGGATGGTGATGTGGATGAATGCTAGAATGGTATGTGGGAGGGTCAATGATTCTTGTATTAAAAAGCAACTGCTACTATGCATAGAGGAGAGGATAGACTCCCTCGATGAGGTGTTACACTTCCACAAGGAGGAATTGGGGGATGCTATGAGGCATGATGTAGTGTTGGAATGGGAGAGGATCAATATGAGAGGTTGGGTGTGGACTTAGGGGGAGGGTCTATGTCCTTCATGGGAGACTTCACTCATGATTTCATGAAATTAGTTACATGGAACATACAAGTTCTAGGCGGTAGGAAAGGCATGCTGGAAAGGAAGAAACTCTATCAGGAGTTCAACTCCTCGAGCTTCAAAGGGGTCCCAAACATTTTGTTGTTACAAGAGCACCATTTGAGCGTGAACAGAATCTTGAGTATTGACAATCCTCTTGAGGGGGATTGGCATACTTTTATGGTCTGCCGATTGCAAATGCGTGGATCCTTGTAGGGCATTTTGACACAACTTTGTACAAAGAGTATAAGGTAAGGGGCATGTAGATGGTAGTGTAGGGGTCAGAGCTAGTTGCATGGGATTCGCTAATGGGCCAGATGGGGGTGAAAGATGCCTAACATGTAATAAAAAAGCCCTAGAGTTCGCTAAGCTTTTCGAGAGTAGGTTGTAGTATGAATGGCTTTTTCAAGTCACGCATATATAGAATATACATCATTTCAGAATTGGAAAAATATGGAACCAACGTTGAAATCATCACAGGTTCGGCTTACTCCGATCATATACCGGTTAAGGTAACACTCGTAAATCAGAGGAGACGAACGAGGGGCTGCAACTTGAGGATTAACAGGAACTTTTGAGTATTCAGTGGTGAGAAAGAAGATAAAGGGCATATGGGAAAGTAATTCGGCTAGTTGTGGGGTAGTTGATAAACTTCAATCGAAGATTACTGAAACTTCAATGTATCTGCATGTAGAGACTAAAAGTAGAATTGTGAGGTCTAAGGAGAAAGAAATGCAATTAAGGAGATCAACAAGGGCTGCCCAAAGACTTTACAGAAAGATCATTGGTGCCATTGTCCAGGGTGGGTCTTTGAGGCTGCCAAAGAAACACTGCAACACTTGATTGCATCTAGGAACACGATGTTATTTAGGAGTTCGGCAACGTGATGGAATAAAAATGGGGATAAGGTGAATAAACAACTTTTTATACAAAAAAAATTGGGTTAAGGTGAGGAGGTGGCGGTTGCTTTGGCGGGTATTTGTAGAACGTCCTGTCTAGGTGTCAGAACAGAGTAAGAGATTGAACGATTGAAGGAAGGTATAAGAGAATAGAAGAAGAGAGGAGAATGGATTGATAAGAGAAGAGTGGGTTTATTAGAATAGAATGATTACAAGGATGAGTTGGATACAAGGTGGGCTTGGAGCTAAAGACTGGTGTTGATTCGAATTGATTTGAGGATACATGTATGCCCTTATTTATAGGTTCCTATAGAATAGCTTAGAGATATCTATAATGTTCTAGAATGTTCTAGGACATTCTAGAATGATCTAGAGTTTTTACAATGATCAATGTAATATAGAAAGTAGCTTTTATCTTTTCATATGACAATAAGCTATCTTAATGGTTGAGGTTTTCAATTATGGATTACAAGGTTTGAGGTTCAATTCCGGGTGACGCCATAATGGTCATGTGTTCATGACATAGTCTTGGGTTCAAGTCTAGGTGAAGCATAATGTTCATGTATTCATGACACTATCCCTCCTCTTAAGCGACGAGTAGAAGGAGTTGTTAACAATGCAGGGCCAGGTTTGTTGGGATAGCAGCGATGGAAGTCGTCCATAAGAGCTTGAGCATTACGAACATTATCGACGGGTTCCCATGTGCGATCGCTCGGGGTATATCCTAGCCAATCAACTAGATAATACAACTTATTGTGCACAATCTTAGAATCGAGAATGGCGGCTACCTCGTACTCTAGGCCATCAGCAAGTTGGAGAGGAGGCGGTGGCGACACAACACAATTCGGAATCAAGTTGGTGTGGCAAGGTTCCAAAAGAGAGCTGTGAAAAACTGGATGAAGTCGCAAATTTGTAGGAAGATCAAGACGGAATGTTGCATCATTAATCCGCTTTGTGATGACAAAAGGACCCAAGCGTTTATAATCTAGCTTATCACACGGTCGAGTAGTATTTATGTGAGGACATAACAACCATACTCGATCACCAACCTTGAATGGAGACGGAAGAGGATGTCGATCTACGTGGGCCTTATGTTGGGCTTGAGCTTTCTAAAGATGTGAAGACAACTCGGACTGGAGGTGTTGGAGTCGGTGGAGGTGCTGCTCTGCACTAGGGTTTGGTGAGATCACTGGAATGTCCAAGAGACACCATCGAGGATGGTTGCCAGTATAGGCATAGAAAGGTGTGACCTTGGTAGAAGAGTGTATGGTGTTATTGTATGCAAACTTTGCAAGATGCAATATATGACTCGAATCATCTTGTTGATAACTAATGAAACATCGAAGATACTGCTTAAGTGTTTGATTTGTGCGCTCTATTTGGCCATCAGTTTCAGGAGGATATGCTAAAGAGAGTTTGCAAGAGATTCGGAGCCCGTCACATAGGTGCTTCCAAAAGTGAGAGATAAATTGCAGACCACGATCACTAATTATGTCATTTGGAAGACCATGATGACGAAATACTTCACGCATAATGATAGTTATTGTTTCTTGACTACTGATGCTTTTTACGCAGGGCAAGAAATGTGCCATCTTCGTAAATCGATCCACTACAATTAAAATAGCATCAAAACCATGCGAAGGTGGCAGATCTGTAATGAAATCCATAGAAATTGACTACCATGGCTTGCTCGGAGTTGGCAATGGTTGTAACAACCCATAAGGATGATGCCTAGGCATTTTAGCTCGACAACATGTGTCACATGTGCGAACGTAATCTTCAACAAATTGTTGTAAATGAGGCCATCAAAATGATCGCTTCACTAGCTCCATGGTCTTAGCAATACCGTCATTTGGAAGACCATGATGACGAAATACTTCATGCATAATGATAGTTATTGTTTCTTGACTACTGATGCTTTTTACGCAGGGCAAGAAATGTGCCATCTTCGTAAATCGATCCACTACAATTAAAATAGCATCAAAACCATGCGAAGGTGGCAGATCTGTAATGAAATCCATAGAAATTGACTACCATGGCTTGCTCGGAGTTGGCAATGGTTGTAACAACCCATAAGGATGATGCCTAGGCATTTTAGCTCGACAACATGTGTCACATGTGCGAACGTAATCTTCAACAAATTGTTGTAAATGAGGTCACCAAAATGATCGCTTCACTAGCTCCATGGTCTTAGCAATACCGTCATTTGGAAGACCATGATGACGAAATACTTCACGCATAATGATAGTTATTGTTTCTTGACTACTGATGCTTTTTACGCAGGGCAAGAAATGTGCCATCTTCGTAAATCGATCCACTACAATTAAAATAGCATCAAAACCATGCGAAGGTGGCAGATCTGTAATGAAATCCATAGAAATTGACTACCATGGCTTGCTCGGAGTTGGCAATGGTTGTAACAACCCAAAAGGATGATGCCTAGGCATTTTAGCTCGACAACATGTGTCACATGTGCGAACGTAATCTTCAACAAATTGTTGTAAATGAGGCCACCAAAATGATCGCTTCACTAGCTCCATGGTCTTAGCAATACCGTCATTTGGAAGACCATGATGACGAAATACTTCACGCATAATGATAGTTATTGTTTCTTGACTACTGATGCTTTTTACGCAGGGCAAGAAATGTGCCATCTTCGTAAATCGATCCACTACAATTAAAATAGCATCAAAACCATGCGAAGGTGGCAGATCTGTAATGAAATCCATAGAAATTGACTACCATGGCTTGCTCGGAGTTGGCAATGGTTGTAACAACCCATAAGGATGATGCCTAGGCATTTTAGCTCGACAACATGTGTCACATGTGCGAATGTAATCTTCAACAAATTGTTGTAAATGAGGTCACCAAAATGATCGCTTCACTAGCTCCATGGTCTTAGCAATACCGTCATTTGGAAGACCATGATGACGAAATACTTCACGCATAATGATAGTTATTGTTTCTTGACTACTGATGCTTTTTACGCAGGGCAAGAAATGTGCCATCTTCGTAAATCGATCCACTACAATTAAAATAGCATCAAAACCATGCGAAGGTGGCAGATCTGTAATGAAATCCATAGAAATTGACTACCATGGCTTGCTCGGAGTTGGCAATGGTTGTAACAACCCAAAAGGATGATGCCTAGGCATTTTAGCTCGACAACATGTGTCACATGTGCGAACGTAATCTTCAACAAATTGTTGTAAATGAGGCCACCAAAATGACCGCTTCACTAGCTCCATGGTCTTAGCAATACCAAAGTGTTCAGCCATATGGGGATCATGATAGTGCTCCAACACTCGAAGGCGTGGTGATCCATCAGGGACATAAAGGAGATTCTTGTAGAAAAGTAAGTTATCTTGCCACTTGAACTCCTTATAACGTCGAGATGTCCCTGGCAATGTGGAACAAAATGCATGATTTGGACCAAGGTGGGCGAAGACATCCTTAGCAAAATCATCAGAGTGAAGTTGTTGTCGAATAGTATAAAGAAGACTTGAATCCAATGGCGTGGCATAAACCGTGGTTGCTTGTAGTTTTGCTAGACCAAGGAGAACTTCCCTTTGATTGTCGAAAGCTGGATCCCCAGGACGAAGTGCCAACTATGAGCATCGAGATAGAGCATCTGCTTGCCCTTGTTGTTTCCCTAGGCAGAAAATGATCTTGAAATCAAAATGAGTTAAAAATTGCGCCCATCGAGCTTGTCGCCTATTTAGCACTCGAGCCGTCTGAAAATATGTAAGATTTTTGTGGTCACTGTAAATGATGATTTGATGAGGCGAACCTTCCAAGAAATGTCGCGATTGCACAAAAGAGTCGACCACAACTAGTAACTCTTTGTCATGCACCTCATAGTTGATCTCCGCAACATTAAATTTTCTTGAGTGAAACATGACTGGATGCAACTGCCCATCTTCACCTGGCTGTGATAGGATGCTCCCCAATGCAAAGTCGGATGCGTCTGCCTCAACGATAAATGGCTTTTTGGGATCAACATGAGCTAAGACAGGAGTTGATGTGAATGCCTCTTTCAGCTGAGTAAAGGATTTGTCTACTTTAGGAGTCCAAACAAATGCTGGATTTCTCTTGGTGAGTTGAGTGAACGACAATACAATCTTCGAATAATTCCATATGAATTTGCGGTAGAAGTTGGCAAATCCAAGGAAACACTGGACATCGTGGACGGAACTTGGAGTATGCCATTCCAATATTGTTTGAACTTTCGCTAGATCCATGAAGGTACATTCGGATGAAATGGTATAGCCCAAGAACTCAACGTCTTTGCAATCACAACTGCACTTCTCCAGTTTGGCATAAAGACCATACTCTCTTAAGTGTTGGTGTACCTTCCACACATGTATATCATGCTCCGCCTGTGTTCTAGAGTAAAACAATAGATCATCTAAATAGATGATGAGAAAGATATCTAGAAAATCTCGGAAAATGTCAAACCATGGCAAACCATCCTAAATCACCTAAGAGTATGTAGCTCGAACCATGGCAAACCAAGGACTATTGGATGCTCAGGGCTACAGATTATATTAAAGGAAACTACACATCCTAAATCATCTAAGAGTATGTGTATCGACTCAGACTCCTCAAATATCTTTCCAGAAGCTATGGGACGACCATCAATCACTACTACGGAAACTGGGCAAGGGAGTTTATGCAAGGGTATTTGATATTTTCGGGCAAAATCTCTATCCATGAAACAAGAATTGGCTTCGGTATCTAAGAGAGTTGGGACATGAAGTTGAAAATTTGGTGTCCTAACTTGTACTTGGGTTGAGAAAAATCTACTAACATGCTTGGACGAGATGGAACCCACACGAGGCTATATAGATCTAGGATTGTCCAACCAAACGGCTCCGATTTTGGCCGGACTTATTTGTTTGACTCCTCCTCTAATTGGCTTAGGACCTCAAACTTATTGCATAGAGTTGGATTACTAGAAACACTAGTTGGCACAGTTTCAACAATGTTAGACTCATTTCTATTATCATAGTTAATGTGATGTAACTGACATCTCGGTCTATGCGGGTAGTGAATGGGAATATGTCCTGGACCTCCACAATATAAGCATAGTCGATTTGCTCGACGGCGTTGTTTCTCTTCATTCGATAGAGGTCCTCGTCGCCGAGTTATATCAATCTCCATTGATGTCGGGCTATCCATTGGTGTTGGGCTACGTGCTTGCCGTGGAGTTGGGACGGGGCTATATTGTTGCCTTGGAGATTGTGTCGTCACTGATGCATAAGTTGGTGTAAATCTTGATCTTGTTTGTTGTTGTTGTCGCTCAGACTGACGCTCAAAAAGCCGATTATCACACCGTACAACTCGGCTAATAGCTTCTGTAAGGGATTTTGGATCCTCAGGGAAGGTAAGAAGTAAATCTTTTACATCTCCACGGAGGCCCGAACGAAACTGTTCCATTAGGGCTTGTTCGTCCCAATGAATATCACTTGCAATGAGACGAAAATTGGTTGCATAAGTTGATGCTGGTTGATCCCCTTGCCGTAGTGTGCGAATCTTGTTGATTGTCGTTCGTACACTATCTATTTCTCCGAAGCAAGCCTTAAACTCTTTAATAAATTCTTCAAAGTTGTTGCATAGGGGAGAATTTGCTTCTAGCAATGAAGCAAACCATGACAATGCCATGCCAGTCAATAAAGTGCCCACTAACCTGACTCGAGATGAATCCGTTGTATAACGCGTGGGATGCATCTGAATTACCAACCACACTTGATTTATAAAACCCTGAAAATGTGCTCTCGAACCATTGAATTTAGCTAGGAGGCTGATTTTGGGCTCCCTAAGAACTCCTTGACCGTCGACTTTTAGTTGTTGTAAAGCTACTATTGTTGACTCTAGTTGTTGAACCCTTCGCGTAAACTCGTCATGTATTTGTTGCTTCTCTATAGAAACCTTATGTAAATCTTCAAGCAATCGTTGATTCTCTAGATCTAGTGATGCAAACTTGCTTTTGAGATTCTCCATTTCTGCAACAAGGGCGAGGTATTCTTGTGGGTTGCTAGTAGCGATGGGTACTTACTAGTGTTTGTGGAAGAGGGTAAAGGAGAAAAATTCAAATCAAACTGTTAGAACAGAGTAAGAGATTGATCGATTGAAGGAAGGTATAAGAGAATAGAAGAAGAGAGGAGAATGGATTGATAAGAGAAGAGTGGGTTTATTAGAATAGAATGATTACAAGGATGAGTTGGATACAAGGTGGGCTTGGAGCTAAAGACTAGTGTTGATTCGAATTGATTTGAGGATACGTGTATGCCCTTATTTATAGGTTCCTATAGAATAACTTAGAGATATCTATAATGTTCTAGAATGTTCTAGAATGTTCTAGGACATTCTAGAATGATCTAGAGTTTTTACAATAATCAATGTAACATAGAAAGTAGCTTTTATCTTCTCATATGACAATAAGCTAGCTTAATGGTTGAGGTTTTCAATTATGGATTACAAATTTGAGGTTCAATTCCGGGTGACGCCATAATGGTCATGTGTTCATGACATAGTCTTGGGTTCAAGTCCAAGTGGAGCATAATGTTCACGGATTCATTACACTAGGCACCGATGGCTTATCATGAGTATTTTTCGAATTTTTTTGGGACGTGATCAAGTTTGACTTGGTTGATGTTCTACGAGAGGCATGGGATGTTGGGTGCTTACTTGAGTAATTTCAAGAGAGGATGATATTTCTAATTCCTAAGGTACAAGGTGTAATAACTGATGCAAGGCAATGGAGACCAATCACGTAGCTCAACCCAATATATAAGATATTTACCAATATATTGACCAAAAGGGTAAAACCCTACCTGCATGAACTAATCCATGTTGAAAAAACACTGTTCATGGAAAACAGATGCATAATTGATAATGTGTTGATATTTTGGGAGGCGATTGCCTTGGCAAAGAAAACCAATCAACACATTACCAACCTCATGCTGGACTTCGAGAAGGCGTATGACAGAGTTCAGTGGCCTTATTTAGAAAAAGTCATGGAAGGGTTGAGATTACCCTCAAAATGGAGATTGCTACGTTGGCCCTAAACCCTAAACCCTAAACCCTCAAAGTGGTTGTGATAACAACTTGATGTAATGATCTCTCTCTCCTTGAGCTATAAAAGGAGGGAGAGAAAACAGAGCAGGTATTGGAGGATTGGAGAACAAAGTGTTGTCGGTTTGAGACCCGAGCCCTATCATCTCTCTCTCTCTCTCTCTCTCATTCTCGCTATCTCTCTCTCTCCTCTTCTCACTTCCTCTCTCGGGAATCTTACGCAGTCCCGTCCTCTTAGTACTAATAGTATTGCTGTTCTTAGTACTAATTCCATCTCTGTTTTAGTACTATTCCTGACAGAGGCTTGTCTAGACCGGATAGGATACCTGTCCGAACCGCGGTCCGACAAAGTTACCCGGAATCCGATCCGGATAATCCCCTTTTCCTTACCGACTCCGGAACAGTGCTCCGACGAGAGATATCCACCAACCCGGCTAACACTTCTTCCCTTACCAGATCCTTGGTCCGAGACCCCGGTGGTCCCGCTCCGTTCTGACACATCCTCCTAGATATCCACGACAACGTGGAAACCCTAAAATAGGGGAAAACCATGGGGCGACAGATTTCTACTATAAAGAAAAGAGTACAAAGAAAATAGTTTTACAAATCTCAAAGAATTAGAGAATCCCTTCTTAGGGTTTTGGCAAGTTTCACTAACTATTCCTACACTCACTTTCTCTCTATCTCCTTCCTTCTTTTTATAGCATTACTGTACTACACTAACCTTCTCCACTTACTGCTCGACCTATTCTTAGTTACATACCTAGTTTTGCCCTAGTTGCACTTATATATATAGATGTGTAATAAGCTATTATTATATTATAATAACAATAGTTAATCGACCGACTGGTCGACTTGACTATCTGACCCACAAGTCGATAGTCTAGTCGATTCAACTAGCTGACTCCTTATGTCGACCATCCAGTCGTCTGACCTACCGACATTGTCTTCGACCATCTAGTCGGCTTGACTAGTCATCATTGTCTTCGACTATCCGGTTGGCTCGACTAGTCCACTTATTGTCCTTGACTTGGATCAACCACCCAATACAGTCGACCCACAAGTTGATTTACTGGCCGATCCGGCCGATCGACCAGAAGTCGGTTGTCGACTTCTCCATCTGATCGACCCACAAGTCGATTTATTGGTCGATCCGGCCGATCGGTTAGAAGTTTTGTGTGTTATTTGACTGTACATGTAACAAATTTGTTAGATCATTAGCTGTATTTGTGGCTTGTGGTTGTACCTTTGTTTTATGTATGGTAGTAATGGTGGATTCATCAAGAATTAAGCTCACTTTGAAGGTAAATTAATGTTATGTCTCATCATAAAGTCTATAAGCTTTATCTCCATGAACATCATCATATCTAACGAAAATAGTTTTGTGTGCTTGACCATTTCATTTGTAACTTCTTTTCTTCTTAAGCACATATATGTAGGTAGTACAACCAAGCATTTTAAGATATTTTAATTGTGGCATGTTTCCATACCATAGTTGGTATGATGTCATTATCCAATTGACTGATGATGTAGCAATGACTTCTTCCCATAATTTTGAAGGTAGATTGGCAATTTGGAGCATGCTTTGAGCGACATTGAGGAGACTTCTACTCCATTTTGTTTTGGTGTGAGGTGTTGAAATGCGATGGTAGATTCCTTGATTTGAATTATTCCATTAAATGCACATCAACAATATTCAAGCCCACCATTAGTTTGTAATTGTCGGTTGGATCTCTGTAGGACATTTTTGCTAATGAGATGTAATTCCTGAATGCTTGATCTTTGGTTTTTTGAGATGTAATTACTGTAGAACAACTACAATAATGGATGAAACTGATAAATTTTGGAGATTTGGTTATTGATTTTGTAGGGAAGGTTCCAAACATGTCCCTATGTATAGGAATTGGCAATGGTTCAGCGAAAGCCTGAACTGAGCCATCAAACCATTGTTAAACAGTTTGATTATTCAGTTCGACTCTATTACATGCATAACCATAATTGATCATGAGATAGGTTTTTCGTCGTTTTCCCCGTTCTCATGATGAGTAAGTGTGGGTTAATTATGAAAGGAAATAGGGTATGAATTGTAATATTCAATTCCATGGTGTGGGATAACTATTCAGTGTGTTTTCACTTGACTACTTCAAATAAAGCAGTAAAGTGTGGACACACTAGGGCCTAGGTTTTCAGCCTATATAGGGAGCTAACTTCCTTCTTTCTGGGGAGGAGGCTTGAGTTATATTGAGACTAGCAATGGGCCCATTTTTGGCTCAAACCGAACCGAACCGAAAAACCGTGGAATAACAGTTTATAGGTTCGAAGTTAAATAAACGGTTTGGTTGGTTTCAAATGTTACTAATCGGTTTCGGTTCACTTTTGAATTTAGCAGTTTAGTGGTTTATCAGTTTCTATTTATGTGGTTCGGTTAAAGGTTTATAGGTAAAAAAATACTCATAAATTTTCCCTATAGGCTCTAACTTTCAACTTTTAATTTTAAACTCTAATTTTAACTTATTAAATTTTATATGCATTATATTTAGAGTCTCCTTTTCATTAATGATGATCAAATTTATGATTAGTATGATGACAAAATTTATGATTAGTATGATGACAAAATTTATTTATGATCAGTATGATGACAAAATTTATGATCAGTATGATGACAAAATTTATGATGACAAAATTTATGATCAGTATGATGACAAAATTTATGATCAGTATGATGACAAAATTTATGATAAATATGATGATTTTCTCACACAAATTTATAATAAGTATGATGATTAATACCAATAAAAAATGGTTTGGTTTGGTTTGGTTTAAAATTTTTCGTAAACGGTTTGGTTTCTCCTATTCTTTAAACAATTTGGTTTAAATAGCTTCATAAAATTTAAATAGTTTGGTTTGGTTTTTATTATTAATCAATGATTTAGTTTGATTTCAAGGCCAAGAAACCAAACTGAACCGAAACCGAACCGGGCCCATTGCTAGTTGAGACTATGACAATGTGCCTATGGCTCTTGTTAGGTAAACACATGTGATCCTCGTAGGACCCAAGGTATAACTCACACAATTGATGGTATGGGAAATCGAGGAGGTTCAGGTCGGCCTCACACCATTGCTAGGGTGTGTTCGAGTGGTTTGGCAATCCTCTTTCCTTTCTTTGGTCCATAATTCCTTATGTTTTACTTAGTCAATTAAATAGACTCTAACAATTCGTATTAGAGCATCCTAATTTTTTCATGCTTTCACTTGTCTTTTTGTGATCCCTGGAGCATCAAATGAGACACCACCTTTTGATCCAAGAACAAATGGAACATGAACTTCGGTATTTATATAAAAGAAATCTCTTACCTTATTTCTCATCATATATTCTTTTTGATTATGCTTTATAAATTATAACTATGTCGTAGAATTATATGTGTTCGAGTGCTCCAATTTGCTTTGGTTGTGGGATCATCTTTGTGTTCCATGTGTACGGTTGCATTTTTTAATCTTTATTATTATTATCTTTCCCCTTAGACAATCTTGCGAGTTTCTCGCACCTAGCTTTGACATAGCTAATAACATCTTTGCGTTCACAAGTGGAAGGATCGCGCATAAATGGAAGGATAAGGAATATTCTGTTTGATTTTAGTACTTTTTTTAGTGATATTACAAAACACATTGATACTAGTATCATACATTCTCAAATATACTATAAAAAAGGTTTAAAATCCACCATTTTTGTGATAATTAAAAAGAAAGAAAGAAAGAGGAATCTCAAAATGTTTAGGGTTTAATTTATTTCACAAACTTTACAACCAATGTTTTTTATAAGAAATGATATTCATAGGAATCAAATGAATTTAAAACACATGCTTTTATATTACTCGATTTGTTACAAGTGGAAGATAGTTACACTTAATAGCCAGAAATACATTCATGATCACTCCTTTACGGAGAATCACTACAATAACTAATATACAATGAGGATTCTTCCTCATCATCCTTGGATGTACCAATCAATGCATTATCTTCATCATAAACCAAATGGTGTGACTCTAGATTATATGCAACAGATCTTGTTTGCCTTCGACTTGAGCCACCTTGTAGACCTAGTAATTTTTCTTTCATTATATCTATTGTTGACTTCCTTAAACGTCCAGTTTTTGTAAGCGTGAAGTCGTACACGATGATATCCACATCAGCGATATCAAGGGTCGAGGTGTTACGAATGTTTCACTTTCTCTTCCTACCTCCCCTTGTTGTTGGGCATTCAATCATCTCCAATGTATACTTACCCGTAAAAGCATTTTCACTTCTAATGTTGTACCAATGCACTTTGATAGACTTAATCGTGTTTTCTATTTCATGTCATCGACATATAGGATTAGATAGATTCGGAACTCCTCGGTCAATTGTTGAATATACATACATGGGTCGGAGTTGGATCAACGGTATCCAAGCTGCTTGATGTAGGACTCAAACTTTTGGTACTTCTAGAATTTACCAAGAAAAATGAAATAAGTGGTTCTACGCTTTTGTATGCCAAACAATATTCATCTTCTACAAAATGGGAACCTGAAGATGGTTGCCAGTTCTTACTTTGTATGCCGAGTACAATAGTCCATGGAGGGGTGAAAGCATGCGAGTGGAAACAATTAGCTATGTCCTTGACATAGCTAATTAGTTATGCAAAAAGCTACCATTGATAATTAGCGACTCAACTAAAGTATGGTACTAGCTAATTAGCCAATATAAGTAAAGTATGGTAGTAGTTAATTAGTTACCACTTAACAAATTAGCTATTGTACTAAACTATGGTAGTAGCTAATTAGCTACCACTTAGCTAATTAGCTACTCATCTAAAGTATGGTAGTAGCTAATTAGCTACCACTTAACTAGTTAGCTATTGTACTAAACTATGGTCGTAGCTAATTAGCTACTGTACTAAACTATGGTAGTAGCTAATTAGATACCACTTAGCTAATTAGCTACTTAGCTGAAGTACGGTAGTAGCTAATTAGCTACCACTTAGCTAATTAGCTATTGTACTAAACTATGGTAGTAGCTAATTAGCTACTATACTAAGCTATGGTAGTAGCTAATTAGCTACTATACTAAGCTATGGTAGTAGCTAATTAGCTACCACTTAGCTATAGAGCTAATAAATATGTCCATTTTATTACATAGGTCGATTTATTTATTAGGTTTAGGCGAATGCATCCAAATATCAAAGTTCAACTACGAACATTCGAGTATCTTAATCCACACTTTGTGAGACGCTTGAAGGATCGATACACATGTTGTTGCATTTACCATGTACAAATGGGTTTTCTCAAGGACTCTGTTAATCTACTACGTCACCATAGCGCCTCCCTAACAAATGCAGTTTGCACTTGTGAGTGCCCAATTTGTCGATCGAGCCCGCAAGAGCGTTGTAAATCATCTGAGCATGTTATCTCTTCCATGAGTTGTCTTTTAGATTCAGTATTGTGTCCGAGAGAAACTGAGGCCATCTTCCACGGTCATAAATGTGTCATAGGTTTATGTCAAGATTGTGGCCCTAGTAGATTTAGGTGGTGTCCAAATGAATTGACTAGTGAAATATTAATCTTTGTCAAGTTATTTGAGTGAGTTGACACCAATTTCGAAGGAAAGGTGTGTAAAAGAAAGGATCTAGTTAGGAAGTCGCATAAACCAAGGGATTTGGCGTCTCTATTTGTAGTATCTCTAGGAAAGTTCATTAAACACAACTTCATTTATTCATGGCAAGCCCATCAGTTTAAGACTTGCATATCTGATTTTCCAAATAATGTAGTAGTCTCAGTAGTAGATTTCGCAAAGAATTATACTTTCAAACAGTAGAATGAAATTCAATCTATGCATTGGTGTTTAGTGCAGGTAACCAATTTTGTGCACATAACATATTTTCGAGTTTCAGGTGATGTTAAAAAAGTAATTCATTTTTTTATTTCTGATGATAAGAAACATGATACCTTGTTCGTCCAACATTGTTTTAACTTACATTGGCAATGGTTATTAGCTAAATGTTTGGAGCTTACTCAACATTGGGTCTGGTTTGATGAGATGCGTCACAATTCAAGGCTAGACGTCCATTTTATTTTGTGGGGAGGTATCACGCTATAACAGGTTTGGAGATGAGATGAATTTTTTTTGGGTCTGGCCATGGTAAAGGTGAACATGATGGTGCAGGTGTTGTTATAAAGCGGGCACTTACCCATGAAGAACTATAGGCAGATGGTGTGTAGATGAATTGTGTAGCACATGTAGTTGAATTTTAAAGAGCTAATATGTTAATGAGTGTAACTGGTGTTTATTCCTCGTAGGTCTGAGATATCAAACGGGAATTTTGGGAAGTGAAGATAGATGAAGTAAATAGGGAGAAGACCTGGGAGTGCCAAGGAATTCCTGAATTGCGATCTCTCCATGTTCTTTGTGATTATTCTAGGTTGGATGGTCATTGTATTGCGGTTAGAGAATTAACTTGTTTTTGCTTCCATTGTGTGTAGGGAAATTGGAGGTATTGTTTAAACCAAGCATATATTCAGAATTGGGAGTATCATACATTGAACAATAAGGAAGCAGTTGATGGAGAAACAGAAAAGAATGCTGACTTGACATATTAAGGACGTGGAGATACTTTGAGTGATGTCTTAAATGTTGGGGATAATTTCGCTGTAAATGCAGAAGAAGGCAATTCAAAGGGTGCTGATTTCTATATATTGAAGTGCACGGTTAGTAAACAATGTGCAATGTAGAATATATTAGATGCTTGGGGAAATGGTGTATCTATCCGGATATTCTACATCGAAGGTATTTTTTATGCAAGACTAGATGATTACGATTATGTGTATAGGCTATTAGAAGACAAACTAGTGGCGTACATGTACTCTCATTTGGTCAGGTGCATCAATGTCCCAATGTCGCAATACAATAGCTGCTTAGGTTTATACACAGTTAGTGCTAATGTGTATGAATGTATTTATAACAATATGCCATGGAATTTGTAGCTACAAGTAGCAATTACCAGTTTTCTTGTAAAACAAACAAAGCACATGTATTGCAAATAAACAGTTTAATGGACTTGTTTGGGAGTTTTTTTTTGATTTACAGTCTACCTTTTGTGCCTCTTTCTCGATAAAATCGTGTGTCTTTTTTATATACCGTCTTCTTAGCGTTCTTCTTTCTTAAAAACTAGTTTAATAATATCGTTTAAGGTTCTTCTTTCGGAGATACAAATTTACTCAAGTGAACCATGTAAAGTTAAAATAGTTTGCATAATTTTAAGAAAAACCACTATCATGAAATCAACAATCCTAAACATACTCTTAAAATTACACAGTAGATAAGTTACTCAAAACAAGCAATTTAATTCTTCATTGATTAATCTGTCATCAAATTACATATTTATAACATCCCATTGCCAATGTCTTCAAATTGCCTATAAATAGCTAAGCGCTTGCTGCTCAGTAGAACTTCTCTACATATAGGATCTACATACCGAGCTCAGTATGGAGTCCACAACCATGCAGTTAGTTGGCAGCTCAATGTTTTCACCAAGTAGTGTTCAGGCATTTCATCGGGTAGAATGAGACAACATTTGCGAATGTTCAAGTAATGCCAGAAATGTTATGTATCCAGAATCAATGTATTGTCGGCATTATAATCTGGCCAAGTGGCCCAAAAATTAGAAAGTCTTTTGAATCTTGCAAAATCCTTCTGCTCACAGTTCTCTCGTGTCCATTGACCCTTGAAATGTTGTTGCCACTTCGGGAAGAATCTTTCTACACACTTCCACACATCTGTACGTGGTTTTTCACTCCAAATAAACAAATCAAAGTATTGCACAACTCCAGAAATTGATTTGCGTCCCTTGGTGTCATATATCGCACACTCATTAGGACTTTTTCAAGCTCCAAGATCAAGGCTCTTCGTTCGACTTCTAATGGTTTAGGTTTCCATTCCTATAATTGAGCCTCTGTTACACTAATTACTAGTGGCACACAATCAATTTTAATCAACTCTGGTTCTGTCGGCTCGGTGCATGTAGATATTGATGTGGTCGATATCAGCCCACTAGTATCACATGCTGCATCTACCTGCAAAATTAGATCACCTGTGCAACATGCTTGATCAACTTGCGTGACCAGATCATTTGTGTCAGTTGCTACATCTACTTTCAAGATGTGGCCCTCTAAACATGCAACAACATCAATAGTTTCCACACTACCATCGGCCTTAGGAGCAATAGATTCAAACCCTTTAGACTCTACAACATCAGAAAACACCAACATATTCACACTCACAAAGTAACTAACAGTCTCACAAAACAACATAATGACATGAAATATTTTCCATCATAGAACAACATGAACATAATTATCTTGGAGAAACATCATAGAGTTCCATTACATAATGTGGATCAAGCAACAACCAATCTTAGATTTTACTTGTCCAAATAGATCATAGTAAAACTTCATAAAACCCTAGCAAAATCGCTAACAATCATATCCCACTAATAAGTATTTCGCTCCAATTCAAGAGCTCCTTGACCGAGTAACTGGTCTTGTCCCCAATCGTGGCCCCTTCTTCAGCCTTTTTCTAGCCGGTTGCCCATTTAGCCTTGCTTCTTTGATTCATTGCGCAAGTGTGTCGTCCTCCGACAAGCTTTCCATCACCTCAGTAGCGGCTTCCATGTCAGCCACGTCTTGCGCTAGCTTTTCCAGTATAGTGGGATCTGTTTGGACATTATCAGTAGTTGGGCTCGGTGGGGTGGAATCAAGGTTTTGGGATTCGAAGAAATGTTACATCAAGTGTTCAAAAACTCTATTGTTGTGAACCTCAGATTTACATGCTGTTTCCAATATTTCATGGCTTTTCACATCGTTGCCTAATTCAGTACCATCTTCCAAAAGAATAGGGTGGAGCTGATTTGAAGGAGATGTGATAGCATAACTCTTACTAAACTATGGTAGTAGCTAATTAGCTACCATTGATCTAATTAGCTATTGTGTTAAACTATGGTAGTAGCTAATTAGGTACCACTTAGCTAATTAGCTACTTAGCTAAAGTATGGTAATAGAAAATTAGCTACCACTTAGCTAATGAGCTATTGTACTAAACTATGGTAGTAGCTAATTAGCTAAGTGGTAGCTAATTAGCTAAAGTATGGTAGTAGCTAATTAGCTACCATTGAACTAATTAACTACATGTTAGCTAATTAGCTACTACACTACAATCATAACAGCTAAATAGTTTCCACACTTTATACGGCTTACCTAATTAGCAAAGATGTAACTAATTAGCTACACTATAGTCACAAGCAGCAATTTTACCTGTTAGTTTTCTCCACTCATCTAGGAGAGCTATACTACAATCCCACAAACAGAATGCAACAATGCGATATGCATATTGAAAACAAACGATATGGTATGTGTGCTAGCATGGTTGTAGATGAACCAACATAGTAGCAGATTTGTCTTCTACATGTAATCCACAAGCAATGCAACGTGCTTGAATAGTCAATATATTGTTTCCTAGTTCTCCTTCATTTGGTAAGGGAGCAAGAATGTTCAGGTCCAATTCTTGTCTGCTCCTTACCATCCCCTCCGCAAAATGTAGCTGCTTCTTAAGGCAGCTAACTACCTGTTCTTGACGGGAGTATTGTTCCTTCAACGCAACCGAGAAATTTACCGATTAATTATTCCTTAATGAGGAAGATACAACAACAAGAAACAAGAATCATTAACTTACTTGTAGCTGGTCCAAATTGTAATCAGCGACAATATTTACAGCTAGAAGGCCCAGGTTTATTGAAAGAACCTGGATCTCTGTCAGTAGTTGAATTTTCCGCTGGGACTCTAGCGACCCCTCAATTTCAAGCTCATGTTGAGCAACTTGTTCCAGATAATGCCTCTGTAGCACATTTTCATGTACAAGTTATTTATAACATAATACATACTAGCAAAACAATAGGTACCTAAATCTTATTTCTGATTGTTGTAACTGCCGAAGTGACTTTGCTCTCCATCGCAGCAGCCAATGTTGCTTTCTCTAAATCAGTCTTAAAAAACTCCAATGTCTCACAAGCTTCATGGAAATTTTTTATCATATAGCTAATCAATGTCTCACCTGTATCATCGACATTGGCTTTCATTGTGTGTCGGTGTGGCGTATACTTGCGAGTTTGTTGGGAGTTGGCAGTTGCATCATCAACTGCCATGCTCCAAAATCTTGCCATTTTTTGTTGCAAGCTCCCCATCTTCCAACATTTTTCTACTGATGCCTCACCATAAATTGCCCAAGCTACCATGCACATTTCTGGGTCATGAGATTCCGTCGCTGTTTTGCAATACTCGTATGCAAAAGCTCTAGCAAATGAAATAGACAACTCGTTGTTGACTGGGATCTCTTGATGTACTTTCTGGTGTAGTCTCATGCAGTCGTCGTATAGGTCCAGGCGTACATGCTTGAGCTTGACCGTGCCTTTCACTCTAGGCACTTTATATACTGACATCCAGTCTACATCACTAATCAATCAATCTGTTAGAATAGTAGGGTCAATACCCTCGAGCGACAGACCATATATGTTGTGAAAGTCCTCTTTTGTCTTGCAAAATTTTGCGAAGTTCAATACTCTAGGATAGGGAGGAACAAGCCACCTGAAATAGAAAATCAGTAATCAGAATTGGTGGAAAAATAGAATTTTTTATGTGAATTTGGTGCAAAATTAAAACACTTTGAGATAATAATCTAAAATTTGTAATCTGTCTTTTTCAACATGTATCAGAAATCAACCAATTATAAAATCAGAAACCCTAATCAGAATTTGTCATGAGAATTGGTGCAAAATTACAAGACATTGCGATAGTAATCAGAAATTTGTAATTAGAAATTTGTAACCAGAAACTTGTAATCTGAAATTTGTAATCAGAAACCCTAAACCACTTAAGGGAAGCACAAACCCTAATCATCACTAAAGGCATAAATAAACCGTAATACGAAATTTTGTCAATTAGAAACACACCTGCTGCTACACCCTCATCTTCGAGACATCCTTGTTTGGGAATCCAACGACTTCGCCCTATTCGATTTTTGGGAAAGATGAACGAGCACTAAAGTTACAGACAGTTATCAGAAAGGAAAAGAAAAAAGTTTCTTTAATATGTAACTGATACATACCTAGACGAGGATCGACTTGGTCGTGTGTTGTAGCTCTGAAGGTGCAATGTTGATCTCAGAGTTTTTGTGCTGTTGTGGGAGCTTCGTTTGCGTTCATGCTCAGAGTACTCCATCTGTTTGGAGTTCGAACTCGAACTCAGGATTATCAGGAATTTGATGACATTCAAGTCGACCTTAGATGATGGCACTATTCACCAAGTTCCACTGCGTAAAAAACCAAAGTTCAAATATTTGAGTATTCTCATAAATTAAATGACATGTATTTAACTAATAAAACATAAAATTTCGCAAACCATCCTTATGATTTGCCCATGTTGAGAGATCAAGCTCAACTTAGTTTACTTAGTCAACCATGTAACTTCGTAGTTACCTAGATAGAATCTAGTTAGAAGTGTTGACTATAACAACTTAAATAGGACCTTGTACTTAAGTAGGATATTCTAGATCCTCCACTCCCAAGGTCATCTAATATAGGACTTACACGATTGTACCTATATTCTCCTCACACATGTGCACCCTTGCACATGAGATCTATATATACCTCATTGATGGTATTTTTGTATTTGATGATGATGATAATGCTAATTTATCATAGTTACTCATCCCCCATCTTGTGTTGTTCATAAGTGCCTCTCTCTCTCTCTCTCTCTCTCTCTCTCTCTCTCTCTCTCTCTCTCTCTCTTCCTCTCACACACATACACACACATATCACTTAATCTTCTACACTTAACTTAATCAAAGAATTAGGTACTAATTAACCCATACTTAATTACTTCCCTAATTATTAACATGGTATCAGAGCGTGTGGTTTAGCACATCCACTAAGCCCATTCGCCTCTTCATAATAGTGTGTTTGAGACGCTGACAACAAAATCTGGCTATCGGCTACCGTAGTGCCGCTATGTAGCACATGTACGTGATCGAAGGAAGAAAAGTAGAAGAAGAGAAGACACTAATAAACATGAACACACAAATGGGTAGCTCGCTCCCTAGTGAAAAGCTAGACTAGAGCAATTATTCATCTTGGGAGTACAAGATGACCCAATACCTCATCGGCCAAGGGTATTGGAACTACATCAACGACGCACAGGAAAATCAACCCGACTCAAAGAACGCCAACTACGCAACATGGGAGCAAATGGCGAGTCGAGTCATGTATTACTTGGAAACATGTGTCCACGATCACATGCTTAGCCATATTCGAGACGCCAAGACGCCTAAAGAAGCGTGGGCGAACTTAAAGAAAATGTTCGCCACCAACACAACCGCCCGAAAGCTTTAACTTCCACAAGAGTTGAATAACATTTGACAAAAAGACATGTCTGTGTCGGACTACACCGCCAAGATCAAGAGCATTTGTGACTCACTTGGCTCCATCAACATAAACATCGATGAAGACGAGATGGTTCAAGTATGCTTGGGCGGCCTCGTACAACGATTCGATCCATTAGGGACCACAATCTTGGCGAGAGAAAACCCTCCTTCATTCTTCGAACTCCAATCAATGTTATTGGTCGAAGAGAACCACGTCTGAACCAAGACAAAGACGTCGGAAGGACAAATTCTCTTCTCAAGCTCGGACGGTGGCCGAGGACGAGGTCACGGTGGAGGAGGTCACGGCGTTAGAAGAGGTCAATTCGACCCATCACACGAAGGGAACTCAAATCTTCACGGAAGCCATCGAGGAACCTTCGGAAGAAGGGGGAGCTTCCACGCCGAACATGGTTAGCAAATGAGGCCCACAACTTGTAATTATTGCGGCAAAGTCAGCCACTACGAGGCAGAGTGTCAGAAAAAGAGAAGTGAGTCAGCTTCAATAAGTGGACAACTCACAAACTACGCATCGAACTCTGACTACGAAAATCGTAGCGGAATGTTCATGAATCACGCATCGAATTCCGACTACGACGATCGTAGTGAAATGTTTACAAATTAAGCCACGAATTTCGAGTATGGCGATCGTGACGGAATGTTCGTAATGAGGCATAGAGTGAACTCTATGACGGCCTCCAACTCCGCAAGAACCTCCAATTCGGAAGACGTATGGTTTGTTGATTCCGGTGCCTCACATCACATGACATCCCACAAAGAGTGGTTCAATGACTTGCGTACACCGGATTGACTTGGCTTGATAGAGACGGGAGATGACACCACACATCCCATTCGGCACATCGGCAATGTCCCATTCGGGAAAGAAGGCGAGCAAACTTGCATCAAGAATGTCTTGCATGTGCCCACAACAACAAAGAATTTGGTCTCGGCCGGCCAAATCATGGAGCAAGGCATGCAAGTCCGCTTCCACAACAAAGGTTGCTTCATCGAGAAAGATGGCTGACTCATAGCTAAGGGGCAGAGAGATGGTCGAATGTTTATCCTCGATTCAAACAAGGTCGAATGGTCTCAAAACCGAGACAAGCATCGAGTTGTGGCACAAAAGAATCGGCCACATAAACCTCTGACACTCTATTAGTACTATTAATACTATCAGACACTCCGAAGGGAATAATTGACTCGGGTTTAATATAGGCGACAATTTGATTTACCTGTCTTCTTGGCCTATGGGGACAATTGATGGCGATATGCCCTGGTCCCCCGCAATAAAGACATAATCGATTGGCACATCGTCGTTGCTTTTCTTCTTCCGATAACGGGCCGCGTCGACGCATGGTGTCGATCTCCATCGGTGTCGGAATATTGGCTTGAGGTACATCGCGTGCAAACAGTTTAGCCATGACTGAGGAGTATGTGGGTTTCGGCCGAAAGCGTGGTATTTGTAACTGACGTTCCGAACGCCGTTCGAAAAGGCGGTTGTCGCATCAGACCGCTCGACTGATTGCCTCCGTAAGAGACTTTGGTTCCTCGGGGAAGGTTAAAAGCAAGTCTTTGACATCGTTGCGCAAGCCATAGAGAAACTACTCCATGAGGGCCTGATCATCCCAGGGGATATCTGAGACGAGTAGACGGAAATCTGCCACGTAGGCCGACGCTGGACGATCGCCTTGACGCAATCTTCGGATCTTGTTGATCGTCGTCCTGATGCTGTCGGTATCTCCAAAGCAGGCTTTAAACTCACCAATAAAATCTTCAAAGTTATTAAGCAAGGGTGATTGTTTTTCTAGAAGTGGAGCGAACCAGGCCAAGGCTGAGCCGCTAAGTAACGTGCCTATTAGGCCGACTCGAGATGCATCAGTGGGATATCGGGAAGGATGCATCTGGATGACTAAGCGTACCTGATTAAGGAATCCCCGGAATTGCGATCGTGTTCCATCAAATTTCACAGGAATTCCAATCTTGGGCTCTTTATGAAATCCTTGGGGACTTGATCCTTGTTGTTGCAACGCTGCTTCGAGTTGTTGTACCCGTAACGTTAACTCCCCATGTTGTTGTTGCGTTTGTTGTTTTTCGAGAGCGATTTGTTGCAGATCCCCTATCAACCGTTGGTTTTCTTTGTTCCAGGGCAACAAACTTTTCTTTTAGGCACTGTAACTCGGAGAAAACGGATTGATATTCTTGGGCACTAACAGTAGCCATAGTATAGGGAAAAGGGTAGGAGGATGAGGGAGAACGACAAGTAGGCTGGAGGAAAGGAAGAAGAATTGGTTCAAACTGTCAGGAATAGTACTAAACCAGAGATGGAATTAGTACTAAGAAGAGAAGTACTATTAGTACTAAGAAGACGGGACTGCGTGAGATTCCCGAGAGAGGAAGTGAGAAGAGGAGAGAGAGAGATAGCGAGGATGAGAGAGAGAGAAAGATGATGACAACAACTAATATATTATGTGAAAAGATAAGTACAAAGCGGCTAAGAGGCTTAAGACTGGCGTTGAACCAATTTGGTTCAACATAATGTCTAGTGCCTTCTTTTATAGTGTTGTCAGGAGTAATGCTGAAACTTCTAGAATGTTCCAGAGAAATCTGGAATATACATTACTTTCTTATAATAAAACATAAATGAAAATAATATCCTATGAATTACAATGGATGGTGTGATGGTTAAGAGCTCGACCCATATACCATAAGGTCATGGGTTTGAGTCTTGCCATATCATGACAGTTATTATGAAATATATCAAATTTTATGATTTGGTATATTCAAGATCTAGAATCATCAAACTTGGAGGTATGGTATAGTCTTGAAATATTATATACTTCTACGACAAAAGCTAGAAAAAATTAGCTCAATTGAGTTGAATAATTTGAGGAAATCATCATCGATGTTGGTTATTTTATTTTATTTCGACGTACTCCTCAGGCGGAGTGTTTAACGTGTTAGCTGGGCCCCTGATCCGTGGACCAAGGACGAACACTCATCGTTTACGGCATGGATTACCAGGTTATCTAATCTTGTTTGCTCCTAAGTTGAATGCCATGGTGTTGATACCCAATGCAGTGAATACAACAGTTGGTCCGGTGTCAAATGTTTTATCATCCATTGGAAATCTAGTTGGTAATGATGATCTAGTTGCATTTACATTAAATGGATTAAGAGAAGATAATAAATAAGTGGAAGTCTTTCATAACTTCTATTTATGTTAGGTTAATGAGAAGTAGGAAAATTTCCAATAGGGGTTAAAAACTTTGTTGAACACTGGAGAGAGGTGAGGTAGCTATTAAGATGGTAAAAAGGTACAGAGAGGTGAAATAGTTATTAAGAGAGTAAAAAGGTAAAGAGTTAACAAGGGTGATGTCACTAGGACCCGAATTTAGAGCTTTTGAGTTGTAAGGAGTAAAGCCTTCAAGTCCACGTAGGACCTTAATTTAGATCATTTAAGTCTTGAGTATGAGTCATCAAGTCTTTGAGTCTTTGAGTCTCAAGACTCGAATGTAGTGGCCTTTGAGAGGGGCCCGAAGAGTAATTAAATAAACAAGTTGGTTTTTATATATTTATAATTGTGCCCTCATGAGGGAGGGGCAAGGAATGTAATTAAATAAACGAGGTAAGTTTGAATAACCTTGATCTATCCTCGGTTGTCGTCATGTATATGAAACATCAGCTTCGGCTAGCGTGGCCGGCCGGTTTGACTCCCATCACTTGAAATTTTATGCTAAGACGTTTCTTCATGTTTGGAGCTTGAAATTAGAATCTGAAAAATACCTCACAATCCCCATGACAAAGGCTTCATGTTGACGTGATGAATTTCCCGGGAGACACTTCAGTAATTTATTTTACATCGTTTTCACCAAAATTCATTTAACTTTGTGTCTTAAGCTTGGAAAATCCGAGCTAAGAATTTTGATGCAATCCTTGTCGCAATGTCTTCGTGCCAGATATTGATAAAAGTATATGCATAAAATAAGAAATATATATATATCTTATTAAAATTTTGTGAGCAATTGTAAATTTAAGAATGTGAAAGTACAACAAGAAAATTCTCAGCTCTGTTACATGAAGAGAACAAGAGATAGAAGAAGGATAGAAAGAAGATAGGAGTAAACTGGCAAGATAAGTTCACGAGTAGAGTTGCATGAGAGTATCCTCAAGTTTTGGTACTACATCTCAACAAACAACGGCCACGTCGCCTTTTGTCGCCGTTTATCTCACACGCTCTCTTGATTCGCAATGCTAGCCCTCTATGGAACTCGGCAATGCTTCCGCCTTGTGTCTAACTCCCCCCCTAAACAATGAGCTCTCTTCACCCTTTTATAGGTTTAGAGAGGCTCTCTCACAAGTAAAATGAGTTCATTCATTCATTCGTCCACTAGCTTCCTATGATCCAAGTAGGACTTCGATCTCTCACCTCCCACTCATAACACATGCTCTTACCAATTGAGCTAAACCTTTATGTATGTCTTTGTATGTTTTTCTTATCATTCCACCATTTTAAAATTACTAGTTGAACTTATTTCCTCCCATGCACTTCCCACATCACGACCATGTTAGTTAATAGTATTGGGATAATCCTTTTCTATCAATTGACTTGTCATTTAATATGACCCAACTCCCTAGATGCAAGTTAGTGCTAGATAACACTTATCTAAAGTAAATGGCACATACTCCAAGACTAAGTATATCTTAGACCACAAGTAGAGAAGATTCTTCTATTCGAATTGAGTAGTCAATCTCGTTGCCCTACTTCACTCTTTCCTAAATACATTCTATTCTACTCATCTATTGTTTCCCATATTGACACCTCATCAACAACTACTCCTTTTAGGTGTGCACTCTAAGAATACATCTGGGGATAAACAAAAAACTTGGGGTTGATCATTGATTATATCGGACATTATTATCTACATAATTTATTTCTAAGTTTACTGACATTCTTGAGCAACATAATCATTGTGTAATCTACATACTCACATTAAACCCTAAACCCATACCCTATTTGCTCCATTTTTTAAAAATGTGTCTTGAATTAGATTGTATATTCATGGTTCGAACTACCGTCTTGATATCATGTTATAGGTAATCTCAACATGATTAAATGATTTTTAAAGGATAAGCATCTTATGGAAAAGGTTGAAAGTTAGCCTATATTCCACTCATAAGTTTTCGTTGTTACATTGTAAATGGTGTGAACCTTAGATGAACCAAGGATATAATGTACAATTGGTGCTTAGACAATAACAACCTCAAGTTCTCAAAATACTTGTAAGTTGTTGCATGTGTCCTTTTGTGTCCATGAGGAGCGAATGGAGGACATCTATGCTAAATTCTGTTTTGTATGAGGCTCACGTGGAGAATATGTGTTCGAGTAATGCTATACACATAGAATGATGTGGTGTTTTGGAGTTGTTTTTTTTATGTTGTTTCATCTACACATTGTTTTCCTTTGACATGTAAGATGTCTTGTAAGATATGAGTTGTAAATGATTCCTTTGTACATTCTTAACTAATGGAAGTAGATGTTTTTGGAAAAGAAAAGAAAAAAGATGTTGATGGCATAACATTGCAAAGGTTAGTCGAAACATGTGTCCTTTTTAAAACTCCTGGTAGGTCTACGGTTCAAGGTTTGTGGAATTTTTTTGGTTATGTACAATGTAAATTATAGTGTATTATTAAAAGAAATAAACTAAGAACCTCAAATGTATGAAGATTTATATAATGATATTAAGGTTTCATGAATTAGAAACAAAGACCGAGAACAAGAAGATGCCTTCAATAATGTTTGCACACATTTCCATGTCAAAGCACTTTATGCTAAACTTTAATGAGTTAAGAATGAGAATCAAGCTAATACTCTCTTTTGGAAGTTTTGATTTGATAATTTGGCATCATTAATGTGTACCCAGATTTACAGGATAAGCCTAATGAACCATTGAACTCTCTCTATGAATATACTTAAATAGCTAGCTTCATTGTGACTCATGAAGCATATTGAAAATTTGAAAGTTTAACAAAAAATTACATATATGATGAACCATTACATATATGATGATTGATGAAAGTGAATTGGCACATCATTATCACTGTGTAAGAATCCTAAATGATTGCATGAACATTGCATATATAGAATAATGATGTCAATGTAATCGAAGTCAAACATTGCAATTGAGTCATTGATTGTATGGGGGAAATGACGAATCATCGAATCTTTGATGATTGATAAATGTCACTTATCTCTACACAGGTCACATCAATTCTAAATGATTGTATACCTACATAGAAAAATGCTTGGAATGGTGTGATCTAAATTACATTGAGTTAGACCCATGACCCCTTTCGAAAACATACATAAAATTTCAATAATGTATATTTTGGTACATTTTATGGTTTGAATTTGTCCCCCAAGATGCATGATGTATTGCAAAGTTAATGATTCATAATGTTTTTGGATGATTTCATTTTCATGAGACAAATACACTAATTCATAATATGTTATGCTTAGGTCCTAAAATCCTCAAACATTTTTCTCCTTTCTAACATGCATCCTAAATATAGTTCTAGGTCAAACTGTTGAAATAGAGCGAGAAAAGAATAGAATAGATATTTTACTATCCACAAGGAAGCCAATGTTGACCTATGTGGCTGAATCTATATATCATTTTATGTGTAACTGCATCCTAAGAAAGGGGGTTATTACATTGCAATAAAATATCTTTATGTGAAAATAATGCACACATATATGTGATCACCCTTCTAAGTTCAGATTGGAGCATGACACAAATTCATACTTCTCAGAAAATTGTCTTATATATTAAACATGCAAAAAGTATGTGATATTCATCATATACCAAAATTTCATTGCATACCTTGGATTTGTTCATGTTTGGTGATGATGTCATGATGCTATTTTCACATCTATGTTGTGTGAGCAAATTTGATGAAGTGTTGAAGCTCCTCGTAACCTAGGTTCATGGGGGTAATAGGGTGTGGTACTTGCGGCGAAAATCTTATTGAGATTTTCCCATGCCTCCTTCGGCATCTTTGCGTTCCGAATGTAGCCTAGCATCTGATCGTGCACACAGGACGCAAGGCAATACAAGACTCTACTTGCTCCTTGTTCCCAAACAAGAAAATCCTTGTGTGCCAATTCCGATGCTACTTCGTTTTCTCCCTGGATGTAACTCCAGTAGCCATGCCCAAGCAGGTACTGGTGCATCTTCTATTCCCAAAATGTGTAGTTGCTTTTGTCTAACTTTTCTGTTAGAAGAGCATCACCCATTCCTTTCCCCATGTCTTTGTTCTTTCTTTTCCGAAGCCCTATTGAAGACTCGTGTCAGCTAGGTACGTTGACTGCAGAGGATGCTTTTCAACCCTCATGTTTTGATACCATGTAAAAGATTACGCGCAGAAGTTTATGAACCCATAGTCATTCAATTATCCGGAAATTGAACGTAATAATTCGTTAACACATAACACAAAGTACAAAGAGGAGAGAAAGAGACTGAGTGAGAGCAAATAACAAAATTCTATTGTAGAAAAGGCTCAGTACCAAATAGTGCTCAAATGCACTTTATATATATATATACAGGCCCATCTGATAGGGTTGTCATGAAGTACGAACATGTACTTCAATGCTCTTAAAAGAGCATCTGACACTAACTAACTACGTTGGACACATTAGACCTGAAACAAGAAGGCAGACACCAAATGGAGGTTCCTGATGCTGACATGCTCGAGCCTTATTTCGGGGAATACTCAACTTCGGCAAAGGCATATCGAACACAAGGCATACCAGATGCTCTATTCCGAGAATTGGTCAAGTTCTTGCTTGAGATTGGATGCTTGCATCCAAAGACGTATGCAATGCCCAAAAACATCTCCGGATTTATTATTGCAACATATTGAATAGATCAAAGCCGCCACAATCGGTTCTAGACTCACGTATGGGAGACGCAAAGATTTAAACCAACAGAAAACATAAAAACACAAATAGAGAGATAAGGTATTTTAACGTGGAAACCCGAATAGGGAAAAAACCACAAGAGTTCCTGAACTCCGAATTGTTTCATTATGATATGAGAGGAATACACTCAGACTTGCAGGCATCAACCTCGAGCTCATCTTCTTCCCCTGATGGCCGTTACAACAGAGACACAACAACACACTCTAACTCTCTCTCTCTCACACACACATTCTCTCTGTAACCACAATATGAACATACATACTAATGTTTTTGTTGTAGTTACATTTATGCTTATATAACTTAGGACTATTTACAATCTTACCTAAATCGGCGCAATGCCAAAGCTATTTACATATGTGGCCTCTTTCAGATGCCTATCTAGATTCGATTTGGACACAGATTTGGATCTGGGTTCAGCCTTTCTTCTCCTTCAGATCCAATTGATCTGGCTCGTGTTCTCCTTCCCATCCGGAGGAGACTTGTTTCCCAACAAACTCCCCCTTCACTCCGGCATGGGGTGGTTTGTCAAGCCGACCCAACTTCGACACGCGTTTAGCTTTTTTGCCAACAATACCCTCATCAGCATGTCCGATCTGTTCTCCGCTATGTGGATCTTCATCAGAGCTAACTCCTTTTCTTTTACCTTGTAAAAAGATTCGTGTGTGATAGGCACCAAGTACACAGTCGATTGTTCGGAACTCGACAGTTAGGTAACCGCAGAGAATGGATACACAATGAGTGAGATAGATAGATAGATAAATTATATTATTATCTTTGGAGGTCAAATATAACCTATGAGACCAAAAATATTACATTTCACGTGATACGTGTGAAACTGAGTAGTGACTCTCAATGTTCGAGAACTTTACCAATGAATGTTGCAATCGAGAGTGCACATTGTGGTTGTGAGAGAAATTCGTGCAAGAATTGGGCTCGGTCAAAGAGATGTGGAAAGCATGGTCGAATATGATCAAAGGTAGAGCATTGTATCAAAGTGAGAGACTCAGACTCACGAAATTGTTTAGGGCAAAGTGTTCATAGCCCACCACTCTCATCACTTGTGCCTCAACACCTTGTCTCACATCGCAATGCATGTGAGCTAAGTCACATGGAAGCAATGGTTCGAATGGCAGATAACGGGATGGGCTCTAGCATGTATTGATGTGTACGGTTTCCCAGTTCCGCAAAGAATATGGTTTTGTAGTTAGGTGCAACATGTGTAGTATAATGTGTGAAGCGAGAGCCTCCACATTTGTCCTATGACATGATACATTGGCGTTGCAAATATGCATCATTTATAGAGGAACCTAGTGATGCATCATCAAACAAGTTTCTTGCATCCCATTTACCAAACCATTTTTCTATATCTTGCATCTAACTGGAACACAAAATTTTGCTTTTATGCATCTTTTGGATCTTTTTGCTTGCTTCCCATGCAATTCTACTAGGAAGTCGATGTGAGTGACATTTTTGAACCTTAAGCATGTATTCAACAACCCTTTCCATGGCTATGATCTCAAGGAGGAGGGTGTAGGGAGTTTGTAGAAACTTTGTAAGAAAATGTTTTTGGACATTTTAAAACTCTTTCCACTTAGATTTTGGGATGTTACCGCCCCATATTTCCACCCCATAGAGAAGAACCGGTGTCACCAAAGTGTCGAAAAGATATTTGTTGAGGACCTAACACTTAATATCTCCAAGATTGCATGTGTTCTCAAATGCATAGTATGCTTACTTACCTGCCTCTAAGTGGCGTGTAGCATATTCATTCTTCTATCTATGATTTGAAGGAACTTCAAGGCCAAGATATTTGAAGCTTTCCACACGTTCAAGTGGTTCATTGTTGTACGTTGTCGTAGTGTATTTCGTACACTACGTGAAAAAGTAAAAATAATATAACCGATTTAATTACATATAAATAAATAAAATAATATATCAAGATATTTATCACGTGCATAGGGCAAGATTCAAACCTTGCACCTCCACATAGCCAAACCTCAACTTTACCATTATGCTACCTTATCTTTAGTGTTCTATAAATAGATTTAATAACTATAACTGCTTTATTTGCGCCTACCTTTATTAAAAGGTAAATCGTGCATTTTTAGAGTGTGTGAATATTTTATAGAAAAAAACGCAAGCAACTAAAAAGTGACTCGTGCACATCTAGCATGCATGAGCACTATATTTAGCAAATAAAAGCAAGGATTAGAAAAGCATCACATGCATATTTAGTGTGCATGAACATATTAGAAAAAAAGCATGTAGCTATGCTTAGTCTCTCCCATCACTACATAAGGATGGGGAGCACAATGTAATAGGCGTGTGAAATATTTGGAAATTGGATATATTTCCGAAAACACCAACCAATTAATATAATCGTGGGATTCACGAAAATAATATAATTATACTTGTGGGATTCACAAGTTTCTTATATCTTTCTTTCAATCTAAATACATATTCTTATCTAAATATTGATTAATCGAATACAATACACTCGTGGGATTCACGAAATTTCTATCTCTCTTTCTAATAATCTATTCATTACTAGCCTCATCTCATATTCTTCTTTCTCCTAGTCCAAAACCTCGGCGGTTCCCACCCGACTCACGCAACGATCCGGAGCCGAAAGGCACGACAACGTTGGTGAACCCGACGTTAAGGCGGGTGGCAAGGAGATGGAGAATCAACAAGAGGCAATGAGCATAACGATGATGATGATGTTCGAGCGGATGCTACAAGAACAACGAGTGATGTCGGAGATCACGGCGGCAGTAGAGCGGCTTGTGCGACGAAATGGGGAATTCAACGGAAATGATGTGTCATGCTATCTACGTGACTACAAGGCGGAGATGATACGATGTGGGATACCGGAAGGATTGCAAGTGACATCCTTCAATCGGGTGGCCACGGATGAGCTACAAGAGAGAATCCACAAGATACGGCAACAAAACTCGACATGGGGGTCATTCGAAGAAGCTTTACGAGAGGCATATGATTACAAGAGATCGAAGGGAAAAGATCGGCGAGAATTCGACGAATGGGTGGCATCGGAGAAGACCCACCGAAGTGCAACACAAGCATTCCTAGAGTTCGAGCATCGACTTGCTCGACTCTCGGAGCGAGAACAACGGTTGGTGGGGGAGGATAAAGTCCTAATGTTCGTAAAATCGATTGATCGAAAAGAAAGGATGGACATCGTGATCGAACTCGAAGACGATGACGGTACGAATGGTCTTACCGAAAATTGGGCCGAAGTCCAAAGGGTATGCCGGAGACATGATGAGAGGAAGATGAGAATCTTGTCAACGACATGGCCGATGAAGGATGGTCGATTGAAGACAAACGATGGAGCTGATATGAAGGCCGAAATACAACATGATGGTGTGACGGAAGAGGGTGTAAAACAAGCTACCCTCTTGTCTTGCGAAAGAACGATGGCGAAGGATAAGGCCGATAACCCAAGTGTAGAAGAAGATTTCGGAATACAAGTGTCCGAAACATCGGGTGAAAAAGGGGTAAGCATAATTGATGTTTGCATAATTGATGCAGTGAAAGAGAGCAAGGAGGACTTGATTGAGGAGGTCGCCACGAAAGATGACATCGAATCGAAGGTGGCTATGGACGAATCAACGACGGATGGCCATATCGAGACTTCCCCACCATTGATTCTAGAGACTCCGGCGGTTGCGTTCGAAAGGCAACGTGAGACCGAAGAGACGGAAGGTGGCGGAGAGAAAACAAAGGTCGAAGTCGATGCATACGACGGAGAGATAGCCGAGAATATGGCTATGGGTGAAACAATGGAGGATGATAATACCGAGGATTCCTACCCACTAATTCTAGAGACTTCGGCAGTTGTGTCCGAGAACCAACGTGAGACCGGAGAGACGGGAGGTGGCGGCAAGAAAGGTAAAGTCGGAAGCCGATTCGGATGGAAGGTGATCCGGACGGGATTCCGATCCGAAAGAAAGCCGAACCGGGTAAAAGAGGATTCGACCAAAAGTCGACCCGAAAGAAAGCCGAACCGAAAGGAAGAGAATTCGGCCGAAAGACGACACAAACACGTTCGCGTTCACAAGTGGAAGGATTGCGCATAAGTGGAAGGATAAGGAATATTCCGTTTGATTTTGGGGTTTTTTTGCCATTTCACAAAACATCTTGATACTAGTATCACATGTTCTCGAAAACTTGATGAAAAAGTTGAAATTTTCACCATTTGGTAAAATTGAAAAATGCCAAATTTGGGTCAAATATGAAAAGTAACTTGTGGATTTTTAAGGAAAAATGACAGCTAATAAGTTTTTAGATCTTAAGGAAATTGAAAGTACAATACTTCAAAACAATGAACATTTTTATTCCATTCGATAAAATGTTGTCTAAATTTGTTACATATAGTTGTACAACAAATACATTTGGGAGTTATTTGCATGACTATCATCATTCTTTTCATAACAATCACTACTATAGATAATATACAATCGTGACTCTTCCTCCTCATTTTCCAATGTACCAATCAAATCATTGTCTTCACCAAATGGTATCTCCAAATTGTGTGCAGTAAATCTTCTTCCCCTTCAATTTGAGATATCTTCTAGACTTGCTAATATCTCTTTTATTATGTATATCGTTGTTGTCCTTAAACATCCAAATTTTGTGTGTGTAAAGTCATACATAATGATATCCACCTCATTAATGTTAATCATAGATGTATTACAAAGGTTTAATGCATCATCACGTCCAAAACTTTACCAATGCCGAATTGGTACCCTAGGTCATGGCCATCTACATGTGTAGCTATTAATATCCCCATCTTGAGTTCTTGCAAGTTTCCTTGTCATCTGAGTTCATCCAAAAAACCATAATTTTCATCACAATTCGATATAATAATCTCAAAGTTTGTTTTACTAGATTTAAAAAAAAAAAATAATAATAATTTGTGCTTGAGTTCATCTAGAAAACCATAATTGTCATCACAATTCAATATAATGTATTGAGTTCATGCTTAAAGTATTTTTTTCTAATTTGTTTCAATTTTTTTTTCGAATTTTTATTTATAATTTTAGAAACTTCAGAAGTCCCAGCATATGATGAATTGAACAAAGCTAACTTTTTAAATGTATTGCAATGTATGGTCTAGTGGTCAAGAGTTAGACCCATGAAGTATTAGGTCATGGGTTCAAGTCCTACCATATCATGATTTCAATATAGCTAAATTTTGTTAAATGAACAAATCTAGCTTTTCAACATGAACTTGATACGGCGTATCGAGTTCATGTAACAAATCACGCTTTTAAACATGAACTCGATACGCCGTATCAAGTTCATGTTGAAAAGCTAACGTTTTTACATGAACTCGATACGGCGTATCGAGTTCATGTTAAAAAGCTAATATAGTATTCTTAGTGTTGATAATATTTCTAAAAATGATTTTATCTTGTGTTACAATATATGATCTAATGGTTAGGAGTTGGACCCATGAGCGTTATCGAGTTCATGTAAAAAAGCTAATATAGTATTCTTAGTGTTGATAATATTTCTAAAAATGATTTTATCTTGTGTTACAATATATGGTCTAATGGTTAGGAGTTGGACCCATGAGCGTAAGGTCATGGGTTCGAGTCCTACATTACCATGACATGAAACAAAACTAATATTTTTGCACGAAAAAATCATGCTTTTAAACATGAACTCGATACGGCGTATCGAGTTCATGTAAAAAAGCGTGATTTTTTCATCTAAAAATGTTAGTTTTCTTCATGTCATGGTAAGGTGAGACTTGAACCCATGACCTAACGTTGCATGGGTCGAGTTCCTAACCATTAAACCATACATTGTAATACAAAGAATATTTTCATTTTCAACTAGTTTAGCAAGCCTTAGAACACTATCAAAGGAGCCACAAGGCATTATTTCGAACCAAATCGGTTCAACGCCAGACTTAAGCCTCTTAGCCTTCATTGTATATTCTTCTCACATAATATATCGCTGTCATCATCATTCCCACTTAGTCCCTCTCTCACTCTCACTCTCTCTCTCTCTTCTTTTCTCAAGTGTTCTACACCTTCTATTCTTCTTAGTACTAATATTTCTCTCTTAGTACTAATTTCGTCACTGTCTTAGAAAGTTTTTTTGTGCTTTAATAGGTAATGAAAAAACCAGACTTTTTATCACAAGTCGATACAATGTATCGAGTTCATGTTTTAAATTATTATTTTTTCCATAAAAAATAAAAATAAATCAAAAAATTTGAAAAAAAATAAAAAATTTTGAAACAAATTGAAAATAAAAAATTTAAAAATTAGAAAAAATTACTTTAAACATGAACTCGATACATTATATCGAATTGTGATGAAAAATCTAGTTTTTCTATGAACTCAAGCTTAATTTATAATTTTTATTATTTTTGTTTAATTCGGTAAAAAAACTTTGAACATGAACTCAATATATTGTATAGAATTATGATGAAAACTCTATTTTTTACATCAACTCAATACAACATATCGTGTTCATGTTTAAAACTGTTGTTGTTTTTCAAATAAAAGAGGTTTTTAAAGATGTATGTTGCACAACAAAATACCTTATGGTAAACATGTGCTTCATTTATTAGATTCAGAAAACCATTAATAATTCTGTTGATGGTAACTGAACTTTGCAAATGCCATTACGTCACAAATTTTGAAGGGGAATTCTTATAAGGAAGAACACGATAACATTGTAGATACCCTGATAACTATGTGTTATGTTTAAATTGATATATTAATGTTCACATCTAAAGTTTGACAGTTTATGAATATCGTCTACATTTTAGGAGTTTTGGATTTATCAAAATTGTTTATGAATATTGTCTACATTTCTTGAGTTGTGAATTTATGGATGTTAGTGAGCATTAATTTATAGATGATGACATTAAGGATTGCAATGTTACCTTTTATAGTTAAAACATTTTCAAGTCTAACAATAGATGTAATCTTAATCTCCTCAAGATGGTGAAACCATTAACCTTAACTTGTGCCTTGAGTTGACCATTGTGATTTTCTTTAAGTTAACTACATTTCATATCTACAAACCATCAAAATTTAAACATTTATTGAAAAACTATTCCATTTTAGAAATGATCATTTTGAAACTTGTAAATCTCAAAAAACTAGCAAATTTTTACATGCTATTTAAAACATGTGATACTGGTGTATCAAGTTTTTGAAAATAGTCTAAAATCGCAAGATTATAAAAGGAATCTATAAGTGGAATGCGCAATCCTTCCACTTGTGAACGCAAACGTGTTCACAAACGAAAGCCGAACCGGGCGAATGAGAATTCGGCCGAAAGACGACCCGAAAGAAAGCCGACCCGAAAAGGGGTCGACTCGGTCAAAACCGATCGACTAAGTCTGACTTGGCCGAACGCGAATATGGATGGAAGCCGACCTAGCCGAAAGCCGATCGGACGAGACCGATCTGGAAAGAAGCTAATCCGATTCAATCGGAGGTTGGACCGGTCGAGGCTGGTGAAAACGAGGAAAAGAAAGCCAACTGAAAAGGAGACCGACTCAATCGAAACCGAACAACCGATTCCGATTCGGCCGAATACGAATCCGATCGGAAGCCGATCAAACCGAAAGTCGATCGGACGAGAGCGATCCGGAAAAAAGTCAAGGTTGATGAAGACAAGAAAGAGGCCAGTAAAAGACACTACCACGAATGACAAGGGCCAAGAATATGACGAGAGAGAACAAAGAATATGGTGGATCGGATGGCGACAATGGTTCGGGTGGAAAGAATGGGTCTATTCAAAATGGAGAGACAAAGTTGACATAGCGGGACAAACGGAGGATGAAGGGGAGACAACGAGCATCGGCAACTTCGGCACATACCGGAGGATGTGCGGGTTCGGAGGGGGCGAGTGTCGTAGTGTATTTCGTACACTACGTGAAAAAGTAAAAATAATATAACCGATTTAATTACATATAAATAAATAAAATAATATATCAAGATATTTATCACGTGCATAGGGCAAGATTCGAACCTTGTACCTCCACGTAGCCAAACCTCAACTTTACCATTATGCTACCTTATCTTTAGTGTTCTATAAATAGATTTAATAACTATAACTGCTTTATTTGCGCCTACCTTTATTAAAAGGTAAATCGTGCATTTTTAGAGTGTGTGAATATTTTATAGAAAAAAACGCAAGCAACTAAAAAGTGACTCGTGCACATCTAGCGTGCATGAGCACTATATTTAGCAAATAAAAGCAAGGATTAGAAAAGCATCACATGCATATTTAGTGTGCATGAACATATTAGAAAAAAAGCATGTAGCTATGCTTAGTCTCTCCCATCACTACATATAAGGATGGGGAGCACAATGTAATAGGCGTGTGAAATATTTGGAAATTGGATATATTTCCGAAAACACCAACCAATTAATATAATCGTGGGATTCACAAAAATAATATAATTATACTTGAGGGATTCACAAGTTTCTTATATCTTTCTTTCAATCTAAATACATATTCTTATCTAAATATTGATTAATCGAATACAATACACTCGTGGGATTCACGAAATTTCTATCTCTCTTTCTAATAATCTATTCATTACTAGCCTCATCTCATATTCTTCTTTCTCCTAGTCCAAAACCTCGGCGGTTCCCACCCGACTCACGCAACGATCCGGAGCCGAAAGGCACGACAACGTAATGCATGGTTTATCTCTTTTTTGGCTCTTCACAAGCATAAGCTTTGTTTTAGAGCTATTGACACTTAATTTAGTATGCATGCAAATTTTTTCCAATGACTTCATCAGCTTTTGTGCATCTCCTAAAGTATTTACAAAAAACACTACATCATTTGCATATAGCAAAAACATAATCACAACATTCCCAATGGAAACTTCTTCAACACATTCGTCCTTTGCAAACTTGGTAACCATTTCTTCTAATTCATCAATACATAGACCAAATAGTGTTGGTGAGAGTGGGCATCCTTGCTTAACACCAATAGTGCTATTGAAAAAATCTAAAAGTCTATCTCTCATATGCACAGAACATATAACCTTCTCATAAATTTAGGAAATTGCAAGCATATATTCACTTGGCACCTCAATTTCTTCCATTTACCTCCAAAGATGCTCACGAGATACCATATCAAAAGCTTTCTTGAAGTCTACAAAACAACAATATAAACATTTACCTTCAAAGCGACTTTCCTCCATTAATACGCGAAGGGTAACAAGGTGATCAATGGTGCTATGGTGTTTTCGAAGTCTAGCTTGTCCATAAGCTCTCTTACCATTTTTTTCAGCCCATACACGTATCTTTGATTACATTATACATCCAAATAGTTTTGCCATTAATTAGCCAACCATGATGGTTCAATAGTTGTTTACAATATTTACATCTCCACCTTTATGTAAAGGTTTGATCCAATTTGTAGTCCAATCATACGACATACCATGTTGCAATGCATCATTAAACATATCGCTTATCCATACATATGCTTCCTTTCCCGTCCATTTGAACATTTTAGCCTTTATACGTTGAAGATCGCTTGCCTTTCGAGAGGTCAATTTCTTAAGTCCTATGCATATATCTTCAATTGTAAAGAAGGGAGAAATAATATGTGAAAGAGAACCATAACATCATCTTTTCGGCAATAGATAACTCATCTAAATTCTTACAATGCATAGACAAGTCGTGAAGAGTTAAGTCACCATAACTCTCAACACGTTTCCCATTTAGACCTCCCCAAAATTTAGCACATGCATGTGCTTTCTCTTGCGTTTGGATAAATTGTTGAGTAACTTCCCATATTCTTCTCTTTCTTTGAATAAACCTTTTATACTCATGCAAATGCTTTTGGTAATTCTCTTTATCCTTAACTACATCCAAAACCATAAGGCACTTTCGAGCTTCGCGACATTCTTTATCAAACCATTTTTCCCTAAGTTTCTTGGTGCATTTCCAAGATGTGCGGTTGGTCGAAAAACATTTGTTTGTACAGGAGAGAATTTCTTGAAAGCTTCCCATTTGCATTCTAGTGTGGCACCATGTTGTATCTTTGTCCTTTGTAATATATCCTCAACCATCTTGGAATATGTGGGCGTTCTCTTAAGGTTTATGCTCAAGTGTGGTTGTTTATTATCTTCAATAGCCTTCTCACAATCAAACCTATGCATACATTTGAGATCAATACATAAAGGCCTCTGATCGGATTCCGGTGTACATTCACCAAGTGAGAATTTATTTATACGATCCAAAATACCTTCGGAAAGTAGCACATAGCCAATCACACTATTTCCATTGTGTTTTCTACATGCAAAACCATTAGTGTTGAGTCATAAGGAAATACCATTTGCAACCCGGTTGCTACATTTGATCCGGTTCCTTCTTTCGGCTCGTCCAATCCGGCTCCTCTGGTTCTCATCCGGATCCCATCCGGAGGGACCAAATTCCCAACAAACTCCCCCTTCACTTCGGCATGGGATTTCTCGTTAGTTTGATCCGTCTCCGGCATGTGTCTAGTTTGTCGGCTAACAACACCTTGGTCAGCATATCCGACCCGTTCTCCTCCGTGTGGATATTCATCAACACAAAGTCTTGATCTTCTACCTTCTCTCGGAGCTAGTGATATCTTCTCTAGATGTGCTTGGTCGGAGAATGGTAGGTCGCGTTCTTAGCAAGGTGGATGGCACTTTGGCTGTCATAGTAAAGCCGATATTCCTCCTGTGGAATCCCTAGCTCTTCGATGAAGTCCTTCATCCAAATTACTTCCTTATCGGTTTCCACAATTTTCATGTACTCTGCTTCTGTTGTTGATAGTGCAACAAACTTCTGTAGACTCGACTGCCACGATACTACTCCCCTTGTATATGTCATGACGTATCCAGATAGGGACCGGCTAGTATCCACATCAGCCGACATATCTGAATCCGTAAAACCTTCTAGTTTGGGTTTACCTGAGCCGAACTGAAGGCACATACTTGAGGTGCCTTTCAAGTACCGGAGTATCCACTTGACCGCATTCTAGTGTTCTCTTCTCGGATTTCTCACGAACCGGTTGACCACTCTGCTTGCGTATTCGATATTTGGTCGGGTGCACACCATCGCGCACATTAAGCTTCCAACGGTAGAGGCATATGGTATCCTCATCATATCCGACTTCTCTGCCTTTGTCTTCGGGCTCTACTTTCCAGACAACTTCCAGTTTGCCGGAAGTGAAAACCCGACCGATTTCGCATCTATCATGTTGAACCTTTGGAGCACCTTTGTCACGTACTTTTCTTGTGACAACCATAGCAATTTCTTCGACTGGTCCCGGATTATGTGCATCCCCAAAATTTGTCTTGTCAGACCCAAATCTTGTTACCGTACGAGACGTACGGGTGATTGTTAAGTGTGATAAGTGCGGGTGAAAGATATATGTATGTGTAATGTCATACGATTATGAGTGTGAATGTAAGTGAGAGTGTGAGGGATATAAAGAGGTGTGAGTTTGTGACTAGGTGTGAATGGCCAAGGGTCTTGCACCCTTGTGTATCTACCCCTTTGTACCTATATTAACCCCTTATGGGGAATGAATGAAAAAAAAAGCAATAGTTCTCTCTCTCTTCCTCTCTCTCTCTCTCTCTCTCTCTCCCATAACGTTGAACCCCTTGGGAGGGGGGTGGAGCCATTCTAGGCACCACCCCCCACCCCACAATGCTTCTCAATGCACATCGTAATCATGCTCTCAACCCCATAATGCTTATCAATCTCGCCATCACATTGTTTCCATCTTCATCACTATCAATGTCATCATCAATCTCGCAATGCTAATCATTTCCATATTCGTATTATTAACAAACCCTAACCCTATTCCTATCTTTATCACCATAATCATTAACCCTAACCCTAAAACCATCAACACTATTTTGGCACGCCCTACGGCCGACCATCCTTAGAGAAGAAGTCAAAGAAGGATGCACGATGACAACGTAAATGTGAAATGTGCGATAAATGGTGATAATAATGTGGGCGAAATCGAATCAACAATGTATGGTAAATGGCGGTTACAATATGCTAGATAATGTCAATGAATGAGATGTGGCAATACGAATGTGCGAGAAAGAGTGGTGCGGGAAATGGAGACAAACGAAGACGGTGATGGAATAAGGGAACGGAGCCCGTGATGATGGCAAAGAAAAAAAGAAGAATAGCATCGAGACGATCGAACGAGCAACCGGAGTGGCCGAGGAGTGGCCACAATGACCGGAGAGAGGCCGGAATGAACGGCGGCAATCGGAATGAACAGCGGCAATCGGAATGAATGGAGGGAAGTGGACGAAGAGCGATGTCGATTGTGGTGGCAGCCAACCGATGATCGAAACCAACAAAAGCAACGGCCGAACGACGGCCGGATGGGCCAAATAGCGGTCAAAATTGCGGCGGCCAAGAGTGGCGGCGTCGGAATGGCTAGAGTGGCAAAACAGCCCCGGCGGCCAAATATCGACGTGAGAAAGACGGCCGGAATAGCCGAAATCGTCGAACAATGAAGCGGAGCGGTGGAATGGCCGGCGGCCGGACAAACGACCAAGGAAATGGTCGGAAGGGCTGGAAATAGATGTTGGTGATCGGATGGCAACCAAACAACAATAGATAAAGATGAATATAACATTAGGAAGAAGAAAGATGAAGAAAGAATGAGAAACATTAAGAACAAGAAAAGAGAGAGAAACGGGAGAAAACGCATGAAGAAGAAGGAAGAATGAGAAGAAAAGAAAAGAAAGAACGTGAAAAAAAAAAGAGAGAGGAAAAAGAAATTTAAAATAATATTATTATAAAGAAATAAAAAGAGAAAGATAGGGGCATAAGACAAATTTCAAAAACTCATGGACCTAAAAGAAATGGACGCAAACCACACACAACTCACAAGATACAAAGAAGACTATACATACAACGTTTTTTTGACAACCCGAAGTATGTTACCAAGTTCGTGTGCCGACAGAACGAGAATGTTCGTGTCGATAAAGATTCGCTGACCGACAAAGATGTTCGAGTCAAGCGCTCCGATCGAGGGAGTCGATCGTTGAGAGGACCGATGGAAGTTCCGGTCGAAGAAAGATTATGATCAAGGCATGTGGGATCGAAGTGCAAGGCACTTTCCCACGGGCGTGCCATATTGTGTTACCGTACGAGACGTACGGGTGATTGTTAAGTGTGATAAGTGCGGGTGAAAGATATATGTATGTGTAATGTCATACGATTATGAGTGTGAATGTAAGTGAGAGTGTGAGGGATATAAAGAGGTGTGAGTTTGTGACTAGGTGTGAATGGCCAAGGGTCTTGCACCCTTGTGTATCTACCCCTTTGTACCTATATTAACCCCTTATGGGGAATGAATGAAAAAAAAAGCAATAGTTCTCTCTCTCTTCCTCTCTCTCTCTCTCTCTCTCTCTCCCATAACGTTGAACCCCTTGGGAGGGGGGTGGAGCCATTCTAGGCACCACCCCCCACCCCACAATGCTTCTCAATGCACATCGTAATCATGCTCTCAACCCCATAATGCTTATCAATCTCGCCATCACATTGTTTCCATCTTCATCACTATCAATGTCATCATCAATCTCGCAATGCTAATCATTTCCATATTCGTATTATTAACAAACCCTAACCCTATTCCTATCTTTATCACCATAATCATTAACCCTAACCCTAAAACCATCAACAAATCTTTCATTGAGAAGGTTCGGTTCAAGGCCTTCTTCAGATTTCCGATTTTGGTTCGGTCCGGTCCGACGATCAACATGTCATCCACATATAGCAGGAGTATCAAGAAGTCTTGTCCGTTGAAATTCTTCACGAATACGCAGTGGTCAGCTTGCGTCTTGTGGTACCCTTGGTCGATCATGAAGGAGTCGAACTTCCGATACCATTGTCGGGGAGCTTACTTCAGTCTGTATAAGCTCTTCTTCAACCGGCTCACTAGGTGCTCCTTCCCTTTCTTCTCAAATCCTTCCACTTGATGCATGTAGATCCCCTCCTTGAGGTCCCCATGGAGGAATGTTGTCTTAACATCGAGTTGTTCAACCTCGAGGTCCATGCTTGCAGCTATGCTCAACACCGTTCGGATGGATGTCATCTTTACTACCAGGGCAAAGATCTCATCGAAGTTCACTCCTTTCTCTTGCTGGAAGCCCTTCAACACGATCCGGGCCTTATACCTTGGTGGATTTCCGGCATATCCCGATTTCAGCTTGTACACCCACTTGCTCCAGAGTGCCCTCTTTCCTTTCGGCAACTCCGTCAGTTCGTATGTGTGGTTCTCATGTAGGGAATCCATCTCGTCCTGCATGTCACTCAACCACTTGCGGTTGTGGGTGTCTTTCTTTGCTTCTTCGAAGCTTTCCGGTTCCCCCTCATCGGTCAGCAATACGTGCTCTGCATTCAGAAATCACCGGGGGGGCTCTTCTCTCTCTAAGAGGGTATCTCCTCCTTGGTATTCCACTACCGGTTCCTCCGTTTGTTTCGAATTTGAATCCAATTCAGGGTCTTGACCGGTTCCGGTGTCCGATTCTTCTTCTTTTTCTTCTTCAGCCGGTTCGATTTCTTGTTGGAAACCAACTAGTTTGTCAAGTGTCATCCGGTTACCGGCTAACTTTCGGTTTTCAACCGAGTAAATCCTTGTGTCCTCAAACAGGTTTTCATTGGTTGATCCGGAATCCATCTTCTTCTTGTCCGACTCCCAATCGGCATCCATGAAGACTATGTCCCGACTCCAGATCATCTTCCTGTCGACCAGATCCCACACTCGGTAACCAAATTCATTATCGTCGTATCCAAGGAATATGCATGGCCTGGACTTCAGATCCAACTTTGCTCTCTTGTCCTTTGCGACATGCACATATGCAAGATAGCCAAACACCTTCAGATGTCGGTAAGATACATCTTTACCGGTCCATACTTTCTATGGTGAGTCTCCTTCCAAGGGTGCCGACAGTGATTTGTTTATCACATAGGTTGCCGTCATCAACGCCTCAGCCCAAAATGTCTTGGGTAACTTGGCATGTGCTAGCATGCTTCAGACTCTCTCCATTATGGTCTAGTTGATCTATTCAACCAGCCCGTTCAATTCCGGCGTCTTTGGCACGGTGAAGTTAAGCCAAATTCCCTTCGACCTGAAGTACTCGTCAAATTGCCCTCGGTATTCGCCTCTGTTATCTCCTCGAATCGCCATTAGCTTCCGGCTAGTTTCCCTTTCCAGTCTCACTTGTAGCTCCTTGAAGACGGACAACACCTGATCCTTCGTCTTCAACAGTGAGACCCATAGCTTCCGGTTGTGGTCATCTATGAACGTCACGAAGTATGGCGATCCGGCATGTGACTTCGTGTCCACTTGACACACATCAGTATGCCTTCCGTCTCATCTGTGGTCTTGACCGGAAGGAGGTTCAGTGTTGATTGCCGGCCAAGCAGTTGGTGCACTTCTCAAGTAGCATGTCTTTTACCTCCGGAATGAGGTTATCTTCGACAAGTCTTCTCATCCCCTTTGGCTCATATGACAATATCTCTTGTGCCACGGCCCTCTGGCATTATCGGATGCTACGTTCACTTCTTCCCGGCATATTCGGGCGTGCATCAAGTATAGTGTGTTGATCTTCCGGGCTCGAGCCATGATCACGCTTCCTTTGCTAAATTGCATGCCTCCATTCCGGATGCTACCCATTGTTGTGATATTCCGCGAGCGCGTGTAGGATCCGAGGTGGGACCGTAGGGGTCTTAAACTAGGGAGTTGAGGAGAAGGAATAAGACACGAAACGAAAGCTTACCTCAAGAGGAGAGGAGAATGAATATGACATGAAGATTGAACAAGAGATGGATAGAGGCAAAATACTCAACAAGTTATATTAAGAAAACACAAATGAATACAACCATGGCGGCATAGGCCAAAACCCAACGACTACAAGAATCCCTAACCGGATAAGTAAAGTAAAGAAGATGAATAAGGAAACCCTAAGCAAAACCCTAACCCTAAACCGAAATGGGAAGAAGAAGAACCCTAGAACTATGTGGTATACCTTTCACACTCAAAAATAGGTAACCCCTTCACAAGTGACCCCTCCCTTCCTTTTATAGCCCAAGGAGGGAGGGACCTTACAATGTGGGATAAATTTCCCCTCTTTATTCTATACACCATTTTACATTGTAAGTGTGCACATGTTGCACACCGCCGACTTGCCCATTCCATGCTGGTTTCACACCGTAGCTGGAAATCTTCACGACATCCAGCCCCACCAAACCGCACATCCACCAGTATGTGCCAAGAGAAGCAGGGTGAGAGATTTCAGCTACGGTGATCAACCGGGTCATCCGCCGTCCCGACACCCGACCGCTTTGCCGGCTCCTACGTTCATGCCTTCCTCCTCGATCGGTCCTCCTGAATGCCATTGCCGATCCGGTCTCTCTTCCTTTGTCCGCCGCATATGTCCTCCAGATGCGCTCTCTATCTCTTTGATCGCAAGCCAAATTCCACCCGTCGCATGCCGCGTATGTCCCTCCTCCGGTTTGATCGTCTCCGCGTCCCAAACACCTCGGTGTTACGACTCTCTCCGCTCCGCGCTTGCCTTCCGTAGGCTCTTCCCGTGCATCGATGTTGTCCTCCGAATACGCGCTCGTTTTTTGGTCCTTACGTGACCCCATTACGTGCTCCTCGCTTCTCCCTTGCTCTTCGTGCTCTCTCGCGGTAGGGCGTACCTCCATCCCGACATCCGTGTCAGTGTAACCAGCTTCGGCGTCCTTTGCGGCTCTCATTACCGCTTCGTCTCGACTCGCGCCCTCTTGGTCCTCTTGGCTTTGCATGCCCTCCGGAAAGCCGTGCTTCCTCTTCCCGGCTCGTAGCCCTTTGTTCTCCGCGCACCTCCTCCGGTTTCCAAGACACATCCTTCCGCTCACACCGTCCATCCGTCGATCCCGACACCTCACCGCTCTGTCCTCCGTCTCGTACTTGCCTCTCAAAGGCTCGACCGGACCGCTATCATCGGTCACTCGTTGCTGCTCTTCCGGGTGCATGCTCGTTCTTTGGCCCTCCGTCGATTGTAATGCATGCTCCGTATCGCGTCGTAGTGAGTTACACACTTATCCCACCGTAGTCCCGACCTCCACGTCGGCCTCTTCTCCCTTCGTTGTCGTAGCCCCTTCTGACTCCGGCTTATTGTCTTGGCCCCGCTCGTCCATCATTCCATATCGGATACCCGTTCCGGTAACCTCGTCCGCTCCGGTAACCTTGTCCTCCCCGACTTCCGACTCCTAGCCACCACCCGCCGTCTCTCCGGTCTTACGTTGATCCGCAACCGCCAAAGTCTCTAGAATACGTGTGGAGGGTTCCTCTTGTTTCCAATCTTCCACCGGACCGTAGTTGTTGCATCCGCTTGGCCTCCTTCTCACGCTCACCGGCTCCCACCGCGTGTAGTGGCTCGTGTACCTCAACCTCCAATCATGCCGGCATAACCCTTGCCCAGATCAGTCTCGACCGTTCGGGTTCGGGTTTGGATGGCTCTCTTCCATGATCGTAATCGACCGGTACGAGTTTGACCAAACAATCCCAGCCTTGCCAGCTCTTCTTCAATTCAGGCCCGGTTGACCGGGCCCCACTCCAATATTTTTCCGCGTCCTCTTCTAGTCGTGTCAGATTACCGACCGGTTCATCTTCCGGTTGGGTTGGTTCCCGACTCTCTCCTCTTTGCCGCTCCCAGCCTCCCTTTTAGTCCTTCCGCACGTGCCCGCTCTGGGCCTCGCATCCTCACTGTTACCGCCCATCTCTTCAGTCTAATGTTGGTACGTAACCGCTGAAGTCTCTGGCCCCAGTGTTGAGGGATCTTCCTCGTTCTCATTTCGGTCACCCGCCTTGCCACCGCCACCGTCTGTCACTCTAGGTCTCACGCCGACTCTCGGGCCGGCCGCGGGAGTCTCTAGAACCGGTGCGGGTAAGATCCCGGCACCGCCACTCATTATGTCTGTAGGCACCTCCATCCGGATGTCGTTGTTCATGGCTACCCCGTCTCCGATCACGGAAGCCTCGATTACTCTTGCCGCCTCCTCCTCCTCGATCTCCTTGCCATCGTCTTGGTTTACCCGCCTTGCCACCGCCACCATTCGTCATTCTAGGTCTCACACCAACTCTCGGGCCGGACGCCGGAGTCTCTAGAATCGGTGTGGGTAAGGTCCTGGCACCACCGCTCGTTTCCTCCCCTCTTGATGTTTCGGGCCACCGTGTCCCAAATCCTCCGCCCATCAACACATGCCCCATCATCCACGCATAGGGAGGCTTCTTCCTCCGCATCGTCCGATTGTCTCCGGCCCGCCTCTATAATAAGCCCTTCTTCGGCTTCGAACTTCGCCTTCACGCTCTCGCACGCCTCCCATACCAACGCCTCTAGGTCGTACTCCTCCGGTTGATCGCGCATCGAGCTCTATTCCGGCGGTAGTGCGTAGCTGCTCACTGCCCTCTCTTCTCCGCCGCTCACAGGCCACGTTGTTGCCGACCGCTCCCCATCGGGTTGCCGGCATACCCATGCCGGTTTCGCATATCCGTATGCCTCCAATAGAGTTCCCTCAAAGGTCTCCCACGACTTGTGAGCTTCTTGAAGCTCCTTGAACTCTTTGTGCACCAATACAGCCACCACTCGACGAAAATATTCTAGCCGCATCGCTTTGTCCATGCCCCTCTTCGTCATCTCGGCATTGTACGCTTCCAAGAACCTCGGGACATCGTCCCTATTGAATCGGCCGACTCGATCGACCATCCTCTCGACGGCTTGTTGAGCCGCATCTTGCCTCGCCTTCTTCCGATAGGCATCCATCACAATCCTCACCATCATATCCGCAAATTCGAAGTCTTCGTCTTCCAACTCCATCCTCCCTTGCCGCCTCTTCACGTCGGGTTCACCAAAGATGTCGCGATATTCCGCGAGCGCGTGTAGGATCCGAGGCGGGACCGTAGGGGTCTTAAACTAGGGAGTTGAGGAGAAGGAATAAGACACGAAACGGAAGCTTACCTCAAGAGGAGAGGAGAATGAATATGACATGAAGATTGAACAAGAGATGGATGGAGGCAAAATACTCAACAAGTTATATTAAGAAAACACAAACGAATACAACTATGGCGGCATAGGCCAAAACCCAACGACTACAAGAAACCCTAACCAGATAAGTAAAGTAAAGAAGATGAATAAGGAAACCTTAAGCGAAACCCTAACCCTAAACCGAAATGGGAAGAAGAAGAACTCTAGAACTATGTGGTATACCTTTCAGACACTTAAAAATAGACAACCCCTTCACAAGTGACCCCTCCCTTCCTTTTATAGCCCAAGGAGGGAGGGACCTTACAATGTGGGATAAATTTCCCCTCTTTATTCTATACACCATTTTACATTGTAAGTGTGCACATGTTGCACACCGCCGACTTGCTCATTCCATCTCGGTTTCACACCGTAGCCGGAAATCTGCACGACATCGTGTAGCCTTCATTATCTAGGCGATCGACTGATATCAAGTTCAACCTAACCTCTAAAACGTGTCGGGCATCCTTCAGCAACAGCTTGCAGCTAGTTGATGTCGTCAACCACACATCTCCTATGCTGACAATTTGGCATGACCCTTCATTCCCCATCTGGACACAACCAATTTCCCCGGTTTTGTAGGACGAGAACCATTTCCGGTTCGGTGTCAGGTGGAACAATGCTCCGGAATCGACAAGCCACGTTGTCTCATCGCCAACAAGGTTTAACTCATTCTTCTCGGTGATGAGCAACAGTTCTTCTTCACTTATCGCAATCGTCGACATTCCTTTCCGATCCGAACCTCTCCGGTCCGAACCATTTCTGTCCGAACTCTTCTTCGAATCAGTGTTGTCGGTCCCTTTCTCTTTCCGAAAATGCTGACATTTCTTCTAGAAGTGCCCCAGCTTTCCAACAGTAGAAGCAAGTAGGTTTCCCCCTTGACTTTGACCTTGTCCCCGATTTGTCTCGGTTTTGGGGACTCCGATTTCGGCCTCTTCCCCGGTTATGGTCATCTTCCGTGAGCAAGGCCTCCGGATCAGTTCCGATGTCGTGTGGTTTTTCCCACACGATATGAAAACTAGTAAAACAATTATTTAAGATTAGCTTGATGGTTTGATATGGAAAGATAGATTTCTTCTGTTGGGAACTCGACGTTCCTTGTGTCCGACGCTCGGCCACAACCGAGATTATTTACATACACAGAAAACAGGTAATGAAAACGCGACACAAAAGAGGAGAAGAAGAGGAGAAATGGTACACAGGAGGTATACGTGGAAAACCCCAAAATAGGGGAAAAACCACGGCAGCCCACAAGCTGCAAACTGTCACTATGCAGAAATATACAACAGTGAGATCACTGAGGCAACGACCTCGTGTTCTCAGATCTTCGCCACAGGCGGCGGTTACAACAGAGGCAACGACCTCGTCTCTCTCTCTCTCTCTCTCTCTCTGTGTACAGTTACGCGCTCTAATTTCTTCTTGCACCAACAAGGAAGAATAATAATCACACACATCATAATCTAAAAGTTTGCCCTAAGTCATATTTATACTAATATGACTTTTCGACTATTTACAAATGTAGCCTCGATGGGCTCCATCCGACTCTCCGCAGTCGGGTACTCCTAATCCGGTTCATACCGGGCCTACACCATCCGACTCTCCGAAGTCGGGTTCTCCTCATCCGGTTCATACCGGGCCTACACCATCCGACTCTCCGAAGTCGGGTTCTCCTCATCCGGTTCATACCGGGCCTACACCATTCGACTCTCCGAAGTCGGGTTCTCCCTATTCGGTTCATACCGTTTCGGCCTCGGCCTATCTACCAACATCTTCAAGAGCTTCATCACGCATTTACTACACATAAAACAAATAAACAAGTATCAAGTTATGTGTGTGTGTAGTTTGAGAAGAAGAGGAAAACAAAATTGTGAGATATCCCACATAGATAGGACAACATCGGATCCCAGAGTATATAAGGAGAGCCAAAACCAATTGCATTATGTCTATGTGTGAAGCACAAAATGTTCAAGGTTGGACTTGGGTTACACTATCTGAATGGATGGATGTGTTGGCTTAATTACTCCTAATGGTTTTGGACAGACTAGACGACGACGGAACCGGAACCGGATGGACGGTGATAGAACCGGAACCAGACCGGATGGCAACCGAATGGGATCGGATGCAACCAAACCGAGCCGGACGGATCGGGCTAGATGCAATCGGACGGATCATGCGGCGAACTAAAGTAAAGTAAAGTAAAGGTTATGTGAACACATGCAACTAAAGTCAAACTTTATGTACAGTAAAGGTCATGTGGATGCATGCAATTGAACTGAAGATGGAAACTGGAGTTCCTTCATGCAAGTGCGAGAAGGGAGGAGAAAAGCTAGCTCTCGATGATCCATCCATAAGGAAGAATGGGCCTTAGGGGATCAAAGCCATCTTTTGGGGAAAAACCCCTAATTTTCTGATCGAAGCCATAAACCCTAATTTTCCTTACGAAAACTATCTCTCACATAAACCCTAATTTTCCTTACGGAAACTGAAAAGAATGGCGTGCGAAAGCAATATAGAAAAACCGAACAACAAAAAACGCAGGTTTAATGGAAAGCTTAGGTTTGCACAGTACACACGGGAGAGACAGAGAGAGAGTAAACACAAGAACTTAATTCAAAAATAATGCTCAATCTGTACATAGGATGTGCTCAGTGAGCACTTTTATACAAGCCCTTACAATCGGCTGGCACAAGTACTGACAGTACTTGACTACTCATAAATGAGCCTCGACTCTTACTCCCAAAACTATTCCTTACGAGGAATATCTTTCTAACGGCCTTTCGGTTTACACACCGATACGTCCTTCCTACGCCCCGGTTTGCGTACCGATTTACGCATATGTTTTACGCACCAGTCCGGCCTAACCGATCGGTCCCAACCAATCCGGTCCTCGGCTTGCTCAGCCGATCCGGCCGATGTTGAGCGTGTCTCTCAACACTCCCCCTCAAGCTCAACTTGAGGCTCTTCGGGATCTTCCAGATCATTGCTCCGGTTCCTCCTGGCTCCACGCCTCGCTCACGCTCCTCGTCCTTTTTGACTCCGTGCGCTTCGACCCTTCCGGTCGGTACGGACCTTCATAGCTCCCTTGCTATCGCAGTGTTGGCGCTTCTCCTGCTACCTTCTTTTCTGCTTGGCCCTTAGTTGATTCAGTGTATCCGAATCAAACACTCGAACCGACTCGGCTACCTCCGATCGGTTTTCGCTCTCGTCCGAGTTGACTGTCTCCAACTCGTCTTCGGTCTTCTCGCCCTTGACAACATCATCTCCCCCATGTTTGGTTGGCTTTGGCTCTTTCTTCCGGTTGCTCCCCTTATATCCACTTTCGGACTCTTCCGCGGATCCGCCCTCGGCTTCTTCAACCAATCTGAAATCGAATTCGTCATCCGACTCGGCGCTACGGTCTTTTCCGCTCCTTTCCTGCTCCCTTCTATGGTCATCTGGGACGTCTCTCCCCCTCAAAGTTCGGCACGTCGAGGTGACGCAACCCAAGCGCGGCGCGCCAATTCGCGTCCTTAGCTGCTTCTGCGTAGCTCTCCAGCTCACGTACTTCCGCTACACGGGTCATGTACGCATAATGATGCGCCATTGTACTTGTTGTATCCGAACCGCACACTGGGTTCTTCTGGAGGATAGATCGGCGTAATCGGTCATTAGCCGATGTCGAGGTCTTCTCGGCCGACGCGGACTTCGCTCTTGAAAACCCGTCACTGCTTCCCTCAGAGTCGGAGTCACGTCGGTCTGACTCGTTCCTATCCGTGCCGGAATCCGAAACCTTCTTCTTCCCTTTCTCTTTGCGCGTAAGCCGTCTCCTCCGCTTCCTGCGCGGGCAATGTATGGTCGAGTCTCCACTACTCGCTGGCTCTTCATCGGACTGGTCTAAACGACTCAGTCGTCCATTCGGTCCACTTAACCGAAACAAAATCGGACTCTCTTTGCGGGTCCTGATTTCATGCTCATTCGGAGGCATCTCAGTCTCGCTGACCTCATCGTCAGAACCCGGATTGGAGGTGAGGTCCGGAGTCGGGGGCAAGTAGCAGGACACGGACTCATCAAACACAACGTCGTGGCTCATGCGCGCTTGTTTGGTACGTGGGTTATAGCACTTATAACCCTTCTGCTCGTCCGAATAGCCGACCAAGATACACTTCTCGGCTTTCGCGTCCAACTTCCTCCTTTTCTCCTTCGGCACATGCACATACGCAATGCTACCGAAAACTCGTAAGTGTCGCAAGTTCGGCTTCGTTCTAAAATATAGCTCGTGCGTCGACACTTTATCTCCGATCCGATTCTGGATGTATACCACCTCAGCCCAGTAGAACTTGGGCAAGCTCTTCTCTTCCAGCATTGCTCGTGCCACTTCCACAACCGACCGATTTTTCCTCTCGGCCACGCCGTTTTGCTCCGGCGTGTATCTGCAACTGAATTCGCACCGAATTCCCATTTATTGTAGATAACCGTTGAATTGACCGGAAAAGTATTCTTTTCCGCCATCCGACCGCAGGCACTTGATCTGTCTTCCAGTTTCCGTTTCCATGAACCCTTTGAGGTCTTGCAAACAGTCGAAGACTTCGCTCTTCCTCTCGATGAGGTAGATCCATGTGTGTTGCGTGTAGTCGTCGATGAAGGAGACGAAATATCGGCTCCCGCCAAGACTAACGTTTTGTGTCGGCCCCCACACATCGGAGTGTATCACGTCGAGCTTGTTCCGGCTCTGGTTATGCTCGTTGGGGAAGGGAAGTCAGTGTTGCTTCCCAAGCTGGCAGGCTTCACAAATTTGTGCCTTCCGGCCACTAAATTTGGGCAATCCGAACACCACTTGTTTTGATTGCAGTTCTTGAAGCCGCTGGTAGTTGACGTGTCCTATCCGCTTGTGCCACCATTAGTAGAGTCGAGGATGAACATCCTCCCATCTCTGTGCCCTTGCGCAATAATACGACCTTCTTCCTGAATGAGGCACCCGAGGTGTGTAAACTGAACCTGCATCCCCTGGTCGACGATCTGCCCGACCGACACCAGATTCTTCGTGATGGTCGGGACATGTAACACGTTCATAAGTTTCCCTTTTTGCCCGACATGGCTCAAGGGAACTTCCCTGACATTCGCAATCGGATGCGGAGTGTCGTCTCCGGTTGCGATTATTCCTGGTTGCGTCAGTTTCTCAAGGTATGAGAACCACTCCTCGTGGCACGTCATGTGGTTTGACACGCCGGAGTCGACGTACCACACCTCCTCTGACTTCGGGGTGATCTTCTTCATTGAGTTTGCTTCGTGTCTCGTCACGAAGACTGGGACAAGTACTGACAGTACTTGACTGCTCATAAATGAGCCTCGACTCTTACTCCCAAAACTATTCCTTTTGAGGAATATCTTTCTAACGACCTTTCGGTTTATGTACCGATACGTCCTTCCTACGCACTGGTTTACGCATCCGTTTTACGCACCGGTCCGACCTAACTGATCGGTCCCAACCGATCTGGTCCTTGGCTTGCTCAGCCGATCCGGCCGATGTTGAGCTTGTCTCTCAACAGAAACTATCTCTCAAAAACCTTAATTTTCCTTACGAAAGCTATGTCTCACATAAACCCTAATTTTTCTTATCTATTAATCTCTTTAAACCTAAACTTCTGTAATCCCAATCTTGGGATAGATTGTAATTTTTCTTTTCCTTTCTTAATGAAATTTATTAAATTTTCTTGTTTCCTTTAATTCTTAAAGTATAAACGCACGAATTTGATATCCTCTGGTCGGAGGCCCCGGGGTCCTGCCTCAAGTTCACGTGTCTTTGTCATATTTTCACGACACCGGAATCCCGGTCCTTCCGGCGAGCTTCTTCATCTAGCAAGCTTGATTTTACCCTTGCTAGGGACAACTACTTTCCTTCCGGCCCAGCGTTGCCCAAAGTGATAACTAGCGTCTCCCAACTATCCGGGAGGGAACCGAGCAAGAGCAATGCAAGTATTTCGTCGGCCAGAGGTACTTCATGTGAAGTTGTTTGATTTATGAGCCCCTGGAATGCGTTCATGTGCTCCGCCATGCTGGATCTGTCCTAGTACCGGAGTCTCACTAACTTCCAGAATACTGAAACCCAATTTACGGCGTTTTTGCTCTCCAGCATGATGCTGATTTTCTCCAAGAGCACATGAGCCTTACTTTCTTCATTGAAGTTGTTGTATATGCTCATGTCGATGAAGCACCGTATGTATGTCGTCGTCTTCATGTGCATCACCTCCCATGTCGTGGCATCGATCTTATCCGGTTTCTTGTCCCTGAATCGTACCGACAGCCAAAGATCTTTGACCACGAGCATGTCCCTCATCTTCGACTTCCACACTGGGTAGTTGGAGCCGGTGAGCTTGAACATGTTTCCGAATGACTCTTCCATTTTCTTGTTCGCTCTAATAGCAGATTGTGAGGAATAATCTCGGCCACAACCGAGACTCAAACACTTTATGAAAGAACAAAACAGAAATGGAGGTTGGTACACTTACACAGAAGAGACGACACAGGATGTTTACGTGGAAAACCCTAATAGGGAAAAACCATGGGAGCCCACAGACCCCAACTACCACTCTATGAGAAAGGAGGTACAAGAGGAGACTTAGAGGCAACAACCTCGAGCTCTGTATCTTCGCCAATCGGCGGCTTCACTTCTTTTTTCTTTTTCTTTTTCTTTTTTTTATCATAACTTGCTTACCCTAGTGGTAAGTCGATAACACTACAAGCACTGTGTCTTGGGTTCAAAACCCAATTTTCTCACATGTTTATTATATACTTCATATATATCTCTATTTCACTAGATGCCACTGTGGAATGTAGGGGTTGAACCCATGACCACCTGGTCTCCATTGGGCAACCTTACCAACTGAGCTACATCCATCTGGGCGGCTTCACTTCTCTCTCTCTCTCTCTGTACAACTATCATACAACTACTCTCTAACCTTACAAAATGATTGCCCTAAGTCATATTTATACTTATATGACTTTAAGACTATTTACAAATATAGCCTTTACAGGCACACCAGAAACATATTTGCATATTTGTCCCTGGATCCGGTTCACACCAGATCCTTCCGGATACCTCCCGGTCCGGTCCGGTTGCTGCATCCAATCCGGTTCCTTCCTTCGGCTCATCCGATCCGGCTCCTCTAGTTCTCATCCGGATTCCATCCGGAGGGACTGAATTCCCAACAACATATTTCTCTATTTCCTTGTTAATTAAACATGTCACCCCTCCTTGTCCTCTTCTTTGTCTTGGATTTTTCTCCCATATCAAAGAGTGTACATTATAGTTTCCTAAACCTTGAATCCTTTGAGTATCATGCTCCCATATTTCAACAAGAAGTGTGATATATGAGTCATCGGTGAACTCCTCCATGCCAAATCCCCCAATTCCATGGGTATCCATTGCAATACCAAAAGCATAGTCGTAAAAGCCGTTCATAGACCATGTGTCCCTATTTGCCTACATTTCCATCTTTAGGCACATCCTTAACCTTATTTTTCGATCATTCTTCATATGCTTTATGATGAGCATTTTGTTGTGAGATATTACAATTTTCACTCACAAAGCATTATGTAACTTTGAGGTATACCCAACTATTTTCGAGTATGATCCACCGCTTTGTATCATCTGTCATTGTGCATACAATAGGCCTTTCTCTGGAGCAAGTAACACCATGTTTCCCAACTCAATGTGCCCCATATACATCCACATCTGACATACCATAATGCATGCTAAAAAAATTCACCAATGGCCTTTCCGAGGGATGCGGATGTTTCCATACTCTCTTCTTTAATCCCACAGACGACAATGTTCTCTTATCGTCATTCAGATTCTTTCAATTCTCAGACATCTATGCTTTCTATATTCTTATCTTGATGCATCACATGCATATTAGATCAGTTTGATAGCACATCCCCACCACATACATCGGCCCATGACTTCATTGTACATACATTTTTCATCTCACTTACATCCCGCCTCATCGTGTCAAATTTTTCTGCTTCCTTTAACTCAATCTTGTTAAGGCACTCATTTGTCTCAAAAGAATCTCTTTTACATTCTTGAATCTCTTCTTCAAGTTTCGCAACCACTTGCTTAAGACTTTCATTCTCAATGACAACAATTTGGAGCTTAGCATTCTCTTTCATTAATGTTCTAATCTCTTCACCTTGCTTGTTTATGGTTTCTTGAAGAGAAATCAAGTGACTCATAAGCATTTTGTCCATTGCATTAGAATCAAGATTTGTTGGTGATCTTGGCTCATTATCAATCATACCCCCGAACTTTGTGGTGCCTTTACGAGTGTTTGCCATTGTAGGGACAAACCCTACGAGAAGAGAGAGAGGGAGGGAGGGAGGGAGAGAGAATGCACATTTCACTCGATTTAGGGCTTCAAAATCTACCTTGCATTTGAGGATCCATGGGACAAATATGGTTGCAGATTAAAATGCTCATAACTTCTCATGACAGTAACGAAATTCAGTAATGAAAATTCCTTAGAAAGTTGTCTGAAAGAGCTTTCCAAAGAGCTATAGAACGTAGAAAACTATGTCAATGTGAACTTACAAAGAGCTTTCCAATGAGCTAGAGAGAGAATGAGTGAGTGAGTGAGTGAGTGAGAGAGAGAGAGAGAGAGAGAGCACACAACAAAACTGGTATTCAACAATTATAATCAACACTCTGTACATACACCGTGTTAAGTGAGCACTTTTTAACAAGCCATGACAAATGGGCTGACACAAGTACCATCAGTACTTGAATACTCATAAATGAGCCTGACACTAATTCTGCCTATAATATTCCTATTTACTATAATAGGAATATAGGTCCCTAATGGCCTATCGGATTCCATCTGACTCGGCAATACCCCAGTACAACTCTGTTCGATTCGGCTCTCTGCTTCTTCAGCCGATTCAAACCTATTCGATCGGTCTTCAACCGATTCGGCTCTCTACTTCTTCTGCCGATTCAACCCATGTTTAACTTGTCTCTCAACACTCCCCTTCAAGCTCAACTTGAGGTCCCTTCGTGTCAGCTTTGGCTGCTTTGTCGCTCTAGCCTCCTCTCCTGACAACTTGACTCCTCACTCACGCTCCTTGTCTAGTCCAGTCCTGCGTCCCACGACTCCTTTGGTCTGGCACTCCTCGACTCGTATGATCCCGTGCAACTCAACCGCTATAGTCGGCTTGTCTGTTGCCTTGGCCCTTCTCAGTTCCCTCAATGTTGTAGTATTGGCGCCCCTCGACCCGTCGGCTCGTCCGTCTCGATGTTCGCTTCGGTTGCCTTCTATCAGAATATAGGAATATAGGTCCCTAACGAGCTAGGCCCTTCTTAGCTCCCTAACTGTTGCGTTATTTAATATAATAGGAATATAGGTCTCGAACAGCCTATCGGATTCCATTCGACTCAGCAATACCCGAATCCAACTCTATCCAATTCGGCTCTTGGCTTCTTCAGCCGATTTAGGCCTATTCGATCGGTCTTCAACCGATTCGGCTACCGGCTTCTTCAGTCGTTTCGGTCCATGTTGAGCTTGTCTCTAAACACTCCCTCTCAAGCTCAACTTGAGGTCCCTTCGTGTCAGCTCTAGCTGCTTTGTAGCTGCATGATCCTCTCCTAGCGACCCGACGCCTCGTTCACGCTCCTTGTCTAGTCTGGTCCTGGTCCCACGACCCCTTCGGTCTGGCACTCCTCGGCTCATCGGGTTCCGTGCACCTCAACCTCTAAAGTCGGCTTTTTTGTTGCCTTGGCCCTTCTCAGCTCCCTCACTGTTGTGGTATTGGCGCCCCTCGACCCGTCTACTCGTTCGTCTTGACGTTGGCTTCGGATGCCTTCTCATTCGAATATAGGAATATAGGTCCCTAACAGCCTATCGGATTTACTATAATAGGAATATAGTTCCCTAATAGCCATCACCCTTCTCAGCTCCCTCACTATTGCGGTATTTACTATAATAGGAATATACGTCCCTAACGGCCTATCAAATTCTATCCGACTCAGCAATACTCGAATCCAACTCTATTCAATTCGGCTCTCAGCTTCTTCAGCCGATTCGGGCCTATTTGATCGGTCTTCAACCGATTCGGCCCATGTTGAGCGTGGTTGTCAACCCTCCCTTTCAAGCTCAACTTGAGGTCCCTACGTGTCAGCTTTGGCTGCTTTGTCACTCTAGCCTCCTCTCTTGGCAACTTGACTCCTCGTTCATGCTCCTTGTCTAGTCCGGTCCTGCATCCAACGACTCCTTTGGTCTGGCACACCTTGACTCGTCTGAGACTGTGCACCTCAACCTCTATAATCGGCTTGTCTGCTACCTTGGCCCTTCTCAGCTCTCTCAATGTTGTAGTATTGGCGCCCCTTGACCCTTCGGCTCAACCGTCTCGATGTTCGCTTCGGTTGCCTTCTCATCAGAATATAGGAATATAGGTCCCTAACGAGCTAGGCCCTTCTTAGCTCCCTCACTGTTGCGTTATTTAATATAATAGGAATATAGGTCTCTAACAGCCTATCGGATTCCATTCAACTCAGCAATACCCGAATCCAACTCTATCCAATTCGGCTCTCGGCTTCTTCAGCCGATTCAGGCCTATTCGATCGGTCTTCAACCGATTCGGCGGCCGTTTCTTCAACTGTTTCGGTCCATGTTGAGCTTGTCTCTAAACACTCCCTCTCAAGCTCAACTTGAGGTCCCTTCGTGTCAGCTCTGGCTGCTTTGTAGCTGCATGTCCTCTCCAAACGACCCGATGCCTCGTTCAGGCTCCTTGTCTAGTCCCTTCCTACGTCCCACAACCCCTTCGGTCTGGCACTCCTCGACTTGTCTGGTCTTGTGTACCTCAACCTCTATAGTCAGCTTGTCTGCTGCCTTGACCCTTCCTAGCTCCCTCACTGTTGCGGTATTGGTGCCCCTCGACTTGTCGGCTCGTCCGTCTCGGCGTTGGCTTTGGCTGCCTTCTCGTCCACTTGGCCTTTGTGCCATTCGGCTTGTCCAAATCACCTTCCTTAATCAAACGGAGTACTTCCGATTCATTCCAGCTCTTGTCTGAATTGGCTATCTCCAATCTGTCCTCCTTCAGACCCCTGACCACGTCTGCCCATGTCTTGGTCTTGGCCTTCACTTGGCCGGCTTTGTCCTGTTTTACTCTGCAGCCTCTCTAGACTTTACCTCCCCTTGGTTCTATGGGCTCTAGCTTCTGCTCTCTCTTTCGACCGCTCCCCCTACATGTGGCTAGTCTTTGCTTAGCTGATCTTCTTCCATCTGTCCATGCATCCTTGGCTTCTCTAGCCGATTCGGACGTTCTGACTTCTACAGTCATGCCAACATCGAATTCGTCATCCGATTCAGCATTTCAGATTTCGTCTCTCTCCTCCTTTCCGGCTTCACTCATCCCCCTTAAGTTCAGCATGTCAAGTTATTGTAAGCCAAGAATACTTGAAAAATGTCGCAATTTGTTTAGGCCAAGAGTTTTGGTGAAGATATCGGCAACCTGCCGATCAGTTGAAACATATACAAGTTCAACTTCACCACAGAGGACTCGCTCACGGACGAAATGATATTGCACCTCAATGTGCTTTGTCTAAGCGTGGAAGACAGGGTTCTTCGTAAGTTCGATGTTGCTGAGGTTGTCGTTGTGTATCACTACCAGTTCATACACCTCCACCTGCAGATCCTTCAATACGCTTTTGAGCTAAATGGTTTTACACGTAGCAACAGCTGCCCCTCGATACTTGGCCTCAGTGCTCGATAGTGCCACTATCGATTGCTTTTTACTGCTCCAAGTGACTGTAGCGCTTCCCAATGAAAATGTCAATCTAGATGTTGACCTGGGATCGTCAGTATTTCTGGCCAAATCAGCATTCGTGTAGCCGACTAACTCCTCGGCTACTCCTGCCTAATACAACAACTTCCTATCCTTAGTGTTGCTGACATACCACAATATCCTTTGCATGCACTGAAGGTGTTCGGCCTTTGGCTGAGACATGAATTGACTAATCAAGCCGACCGAATAACTAAGGTTCACCTGAGTGATCGTTAAATAAATGAGGCTTCCGACAATTTGTTGGAACCATGTCGGGTCACACACTGTTCCCGAACTTTGGCGAAGCTTAACGTTTCTATCCAGAGGGGTTGAGACGGATTTACAATCCACCGTCCCGAACGTAGGAAGCTTTGGAGAAGGAAATGATCGTTTTGCAGTGCGTGAAACCATCAACACTGGAGGAAGTCAATGTCGGCACGATCAAGGAACCACGATCGAGAAACGTGGCAAAGGAGATGCCACCGGAGGAGAAAACGGCAATGGTTAGATTGCTAAAAGAATTTAAAGACATATTCGTCTGGTCGTATGAGGATATGAGGGGGTAGATCCAAAATTGTACCAACACCAAATCCACCTCAGTAAGGACGCAAAACCGGTAGCCCATTGATGTGATCGGATGAACCCGAACTATGCACTAAAAGTCGAGGAGGAGATTGACAAATTGTTGAGAATCGGCTTTATCCGGCCGGTGAAGCATGTTACCGGCCGGCAAAGGAGTCCAGAGTGGGAAACGGAGAGTTATTTAAGTAGTAGGAATGTGGTTGTAATTAAGCTATGAGTGTGGACGGACCGACCGAAAACGGTATGCCGTTCCGGATCCGGACTGATCCCGAACAGGTGCGGATGGCACCGTTTTGTAATACAGACCGGAGACCTATTTAAAGGCCCGGATACAATGTAATCAATAGCGGTTAATTAATGAAAGCTTAAGCGTTGTTATCTCTCTGTGTTAATTGCCGTTCTATCTTAATTGTTATATCTTACGCGTGTGTTATGAAAGACGATCATAATAAGTAACTTAATTAAGTAGGATAAAGCGTTGAGGAGATCCGGTTGCCGTAACACCCTTTGGGGAAGTGTCTTCCGTAGACACCCTGTGTTAGGCCATTGTCCGGCTCTAAGAGTTAACACAGTTTTTGGCGACCACGATTCCAGTTTTTGCAGCGAACGACGGCACGGATGGATGTCTAGATCAACGCACGACCTGGTTACATATCGAACTCGACGCCTTGCCGAAAGGCAAAGGAGACGCGAGGCTTTCCAGCAAGCGGCGCAGGAAATTAGAGCGGATCGCTCGTTTTCTAACGTAATCCGGAGAGTAGCGGAGGACTCCCTCTGGTTACAGCAAACATCGCACCCGGACGACGGCAGCAGCCTAAGCAGCCTCTGGGAAACCGAATCCCTTCTCCACGCGTTGGCAAACGGAGAAGGCAAAGCAAAAGCCTTTTCAACATATGAATCGGACTCTGAAGGGGAATACAGCGTGCACACGAACTACCGTAGCAGCAACGAAACCCCGAGCGGACCGGAGGACAAAGGATCAGATACCTTACCAACACCGGAACCGGAAGTGCTAACGTTGGAACCCCCGGAACCAGCAGAAGAGGAGAGACCTCCGTCACCAAAAGAAGAGGAAAAACCACCAACGCTGGAAACAAAAGAGGAAAAACCACCGACATCGGAAACAAATCGGGAAGGACCACTATCATGATATGGCAAGACTCGAACCCATGACCTTAGGTTATATGGGTCGAGCTCTTGACCATTAGACCATCTATTGTAATACGTAGGATATTATTTTCATTTATATTTTATTATAGGAAATTAGTGTATATTCCAGATTTCTCTGGAACATTCTAGAAGCTTCAGGATTACTCCTGAAAACACTATAAAAGAGGGCACTAGGCATTATGTTGAACCAAATTGGTTCAACGCCAGTCTTAAGCCTTTTAGCCACCGTTGTATATTCTCTTCATATAATAAATATCTTTCTTATCATCACTCTCTCTCTCTCTCTCTCTCTCTCTCTCTCTCTCTTTTTCTCTCTGTCTCGCTCACTTCTTCCTTCTCTCGAAGAAGTTCCACACCTCTCATAGTACTAATCCTTCGTTTAGTACTAATTCCTTCTCTGTCTCAGTACTGTTCATGACAGTTTGAACCAAATTTCCCTTCTGTCTCTCTCATTTCCTACTAATCTTTTATTCCTCTTTTCTTTCATCCCATGGCCACTGTTAGCGCTGAAGAATATCAATCTGTTTTCTCGGAATTTCAATGCTTGAAGGAGAAGTTCCATGCTTTGGAACAAGAAAACCAACGGTTGCTGGGGGATCTTCAGCAAATCTCCTTAGAAAAGCAGCAAACGCAACAACAGCATGGGGAATTTGCGTTACGCGTGCAACAACTCGAAGCCACCATCGTAGCGATGCAACAACATGGGCCCAGAACACAAGGGATTCATAAAGAACCTAAGATTGGCCTTCCCACGAAGTTCGATGGAACGCGATCGCAATTTAGAGGGTTCCTTAACCAGGTACGATTAGTTATTCAAATGCATCCTTCCCGATATCCCACCAATGCATCACGAGTGGGTTTAGTAGGCACTTTGTTAAGTGGCTCAGCGTTGTCATGGTTCGCTCCACTATTAGAAAAGGAATCTCCGTTACTCAACAATTTTGAAGAGTTTCTAGGTGAGTTTAAAGCATGTTTCGGAGATACTGACAGCATCAGGACCGCAATCAACAAAATCCGGCGATTACGCCAAGGTGACCGTCCAGCCTCCACATACGCTGCAGATTTTCGCCTACTCGCCGCCGATATCCCTTGGGATGATCAAGCGTTGATGGAGCAATTCGGTTATGGTTTACGCAACGACGTCAAGGATTTACTCTTGACCTTCCCGAAAGAGCCAAAGTCCTTAACAGAAGCAATCAGTCGCGCGGTGAGATGTGACAACCGCCTCTTTGAGCGACGTTCGGAACGACAGCTACAGATGCCGAGGGCAAGATCAGAGCCCACCTACGCCTCAGTGGTAGCAAGACCTTTTCCGAGGGAGTCATATAATGCGCCTCCAGCGAATACTCCGACTCCGATGGAGATTGACACTACACGTCGTCGAGGGCCATTATCCGAAGAAGAAAAGCAGCGACGCCGTACAAATCGACTATGTCTTTACTGCGGTGGACCGGGACATATCGCAATAAATTGCCCCCATAGGCCAAGAAGACAGGTAAACCAAATAGTCACTAGTTCTAATTGTACTAAATCCGAGCCTATTTCAGTAGGGATATCTGATAGTCCTAATAGTACTAATATCCCAAATCTAGCAAACAAATTTGATGTCCTTAGTCAGTTAGAAGAAGAGTTAAACGACTAAGTCCAGCCAAAATAGGAGCCGTTTGGTTGGACAGCCCTAGATCTGTGCAGCCCATTAGTGGTTCCATTCCCTCTAAGCAAGTTAGTGATGTGTTCGTAGCCCAAGTAATAGTTAGTACTAAAAGTACCCCTCCAGTACATGTCCTAGCACTCCTAGATTCCGGAGCTAACTCTTGCTTTATGGATAAGAAATTTTCTCAAGCTCATAAGATATCCCTAAGAAAACTCTAGTGTCCAGCCTCTATAGTAGTCATTGATGGACGTCCCATTGCTTCCGGAAATATCCTAGAAGAGTCAGAGCCCATTAATATTGTCCTAGATAACTTAGTATGTGTAGTATCATTTAATATTATTAGTATCCCAGAACATCCTATAGTTTTAGGACTACCGTGGTTCGAGTTACATAACCCTGACATAGATTGGAGAACAAGAGAAATCCGGTGTCGACAAACCCAAGGGTCAACTCAGAAGATGGCAACCATTTCGCTACGTCAGTTGCGTAAAGAAGGGCACAAGGAGGAAATGTTCCTCTTTGCAATATCAGTAAACCCCTCCAACACCACTAAAGAAGAATCCACCGTTCAACTTCCCGAGAAGTATCGTCATTACACCGATGTGTTCGATAAAGTACAAGCCAACACACTTCCTCATCATCGACCGTACGATTGCCCCATCGATTTACAACCGGGAAAAGAGCCACCATGGGGACCGATCTACAATTTGTCACCAACCGAGCTGGAAGTCCTTTGGGCCTATATAGAGGAGAATTTGGAAAATGGTTTCATTCGGCATTCGAAATCTCCAGCCGGTGCGCCCATTTTCTTCGTCAAGAAAAAAGATGGATCGCTTCGTCTCGTTGTAGATTACCGTGGTTTGAATAAGGTTACAATCAGGAATAGGTATGCTCTTCCCCTTATCTCAAGTCTTTTAGAATGGATCAATGGTGCCAGGTTCTTCACGAAGATCGACTTACGGGGAGCATATAACCTCGTACGGATCCGACCAGGAGACGAATGGAAGACCGCGTTTCGCACCAGATATGGGCACTTCGAGTATACTGTCATGCCGTTCGGCCTCACTAATGCACCGGCAGTCTTCCAGCACATGGCTAATGATATATTCCGAGATCTATTGGATGATTGTTTGATCATCTATTTGGATGATCTACTGGTTTATTCAAAGACCCAAGAAGAACACGATTCTCATGTACTATTAGTACTAAAACGACTTCGAGAACATGGTCTGTATGCAAAGCTAGAAAAATGTAGTTTCGGGTGCAACCAAGTGGAATTTCTCGGCTACATCATTTCGTCAGAAGGCATCTCCATGGACCCAGCTAAGGTCAAAACGGTGGTAGAATGGCGGACTCCGCATTCGGTACGGGATGTGCAATGCTTCTTAGGCTTTGCCAATTTTTACCGGAAGTTCATACAAGATTACTCAAAGATCGTTCTACCTCTCACACAACTTACCAGGAAGGGACAACCGTTCATCTGGTCTGAAGAAACGGACATGGCTTTCGAGAGTCTTAAAAAAGCATTTACATCGGCTCCAATTCTAGCTCATGTCGATCCGGAGAAACCATTCATTATCGAAGCTGACGCATCGGATTTTGCATTAGGGAGCATTCTGTCACAACAGGGGAATGATGAAAAGCTACATCCTGTGGCTTTTCACTCACGCAAGTTTGATGCCGCCGAAATCAACTACGAAATTCATGATAAGGAGCTATTGGCAATAGTGGATTCTTTTATGCAATGGAGGCATTTTCTAGAGGGATCCTCTCATCCAGTCACCATATTTAGTGACCACAAGAATCTTGCCTACTTTCAGGATGCTCGTGTGTTGAATCGACGTCAAGCTCGGTGGGCCCACTTCCTCACGCGTTTCGACTTCAAAATTACGTATCGTCCGGGGAGGCACCAAGGGAAGGCAGATGCATTATCACGGCGTTCGTATCTAGCACCCCGTCCCGGCGAGCCAGCTTTCGATAACCAAAAACAAGTCATCTTGGGACCGGCACGACTACAAGCAACAAAAATCTTTGACATGCCTATGGATTCCCACGTTATCGATACCATACGTGAAGACTTGAAGGCAGATGCGTTCGCCCAAGCTATACTAGCACAAATTGATCCCTCTCGAGCGTCGTGTTCACAGTCGCAACCACCAGGTACGGACTATCGGCAATTCAAATACCATGATGGATTACTCTTCTTTAAAGAACTTTTGTATGTTCCTAATGGTTCTTGCCGCCTTCGAGTAGTACAAAACTGTCATGACACATATACAGCTGGGCATTTTGGTAGTACTAAAACATTACATTTAGTACAACGATCATTCTGGTGGCCCTGTATGCGACAATTTGTCGAGGATTTTGTTCGGACTTGTGATACATGTTGCAGAGCAAAAATGCCAAGGCATCATCCATATGGTTTATTAGAACCATTACCAATTCCAAGCAAGCCGTGGCAATCCATTGCTCTAGACTTCATCACAGATCTTCCAGTCTCTAAGGGGTTCAATGCGATTCTAACGATGGTCGATCAATATACGAAGATGGCTCATTTCTTGCCATGTACTAAGGAGATCTCCAGTGAAGACACTGCCGAAATTGTCATGCGTGAAGTATGTCGGCATCATGGACTCCCCGATAGTATCATCAGCGACCGTGGACCCCAGTTCGTGTCAAAATTCTGGAAGCACCTTTTTAACATGCTCAAGGTCACTTGTAACCTCTCTTACGGCTACCACCCACAAACTGACGGCCAAGCTGAACGAACAAATCAAACGTTGGAGCAGTATCTGCGGTGCTTTCTCAGCTATCATCAGGACGACTGGGCAAATATTCTCCACTTCGCCGAATTTGCCTATAACAACTCTATCCACGCATCCACTAAAGTTACGCCATTTTATGCTTATACGGGATGTCACCCCCGGTGGAGTGTACTTGAAACCCCAGAGGTGTCCACAAATCCGTGCGCGGAGGATCGTTTGGAGCGGTTACACAAGATACAAGCGGATTTATCTACTCATCTCCAGCAAGCTCAACAAACACACAAGGTCTACGCGGATCGTCATCGACTTCCATCTAGTTTTAATATTGGAGATCGGGTGTGGCTGCTACGACGACACATCAAGACTACTCGCCCATGTGAGAAGTTGGATTATCGACGATTAGGTCCTTTCCGTATTATTGGAAAGATTAATGATGTCGCTTTTCGTCTCGATCTACCTCCTCAACTTCGGATACATCCGGTGTTTCATAGTTCTCTCTTCGAACCCTACCACAAGAGCACCATCCCAGAACGTCTTATCCAACCTCCACCCCGATCGAGCTTGAAGATGGGCCAGAGTACGAGGTTGCCGCCATCCTTGATTCCAAGATTGTTCGCAACAAGCTCTACTATCTAGTCGATTGGCTAGGCTATAGTCCCAACAAACGTACTTGGGAACCGATCGAGAATGTAACCAATGCTCGTGCTCTTCTTGAAGACTTCCATCGTCAATATCCACACAAACCGGGTCCTCAATCCAAGACGACTCGTGACACTCGTCGTTTTAAAGGGGGAATAGTGTCATGATATGGCAAGACTCGAACCCATGACCTTAGGTTATATGGGTCGAGCTCTTGACCATTAGACCATCTATTGTAATACGTAGGATATTATTTTCATTTACATTTTATTATAGGAAATTAGTGTATATTCCAGATTTCTCTGGAACATTCTAGAAGCTTCAGGATTACTCCTGAAAACACTATAAAAGAGGGCACTAGGCATTATGTTGAACCAAATTGGTTCAACGCCAGTCTTAAGCCTTTTAGCCACCGTTGTATATTCTCTTCATATAATAAATATCTTTCTTATCATCACTCTCTCTCTCTCTCTCTCTCTCTCTCTCTCTCTCTCTCTCTCTCTTTTTCTCTCTGTCTCGCTCACTTCTTCCTTCTCTCGAAGAAGTTCCACACCTCTCATAGTACTAATCCTTCGTTTAGTACTAATTCCTTCTCTGTCTCAGTACTGTTCATGACAACCACCGACACCGGAGAAAATTCTGGAACGAGCACCAACACTGCCAACCCGCGCACCGATACCGGACGACGACATGCCGTTCCAGTACTCGAAGTATAGAGATGATCCGGACGCGGAAGCTCATGTGCACGCCTTTGAACAGACATGGGAAGCCAACCATGTGTCCCAGCGATTGACCCCGGAGGAAGAAGAACGCTCTAAGATAGCGGAATTTGGCGTCACATTGGAGGGACCGGCAGCAAGATGGCGCCGGACGCAGGACCCGTCTACCATCAACACCTTTGCAGATTTAAAAGCTAAATTCTTGCATTTTTTTCAAAAGGAGGTGGACCAGACCGTAATGGTAGGCTTATTTTATACCATCCGGCAAGAGGCAGGGGAGAGCATTCCCCAATTTGTCATCCGGTTTCAACGGATGCATAGTCAGCTTGCCCGTGCACCCCCGGAGGAGGAATTACGGACTATATTCCTAAACATGCTCCGGGAACCTCTACGCACGGTTTGCACAGTAATTGACTTCCGCACAAGTACCATTGACCAGGTCATTGACCAGGTGAGAGAGATGGAAAAGACAAGCTCCTGGCTCACACTGGGAGCACTTCAACGGGCGTTACCGTCCGATGAAGACCTCCGGTTTCGGCAAGCAATACAGTGCACAACCTGCTTGAATTCCGGACACTCGGCTCTAGAATGCACTATGAGGACGCAATGTGTAATCTGTCAATCCAAGAGCCATACGACGGATAGGTGCGAGTATAATCTGTTGAACCGGCAAGCACCGCCCGTCCGACAAATTGAGCCACGCAGCAGCCGGGATGAAGAAGACGAACGCTGGCGGCGAATGGACCGCGACCGACCGGCACAGGATGTCTGGCATGGCGATCGACGGGAAAATGATGTCTGGTACAGTGATCGGTGGGATAACTATGACCGGCATGATCGGTACCAGGGTTACAATAGACGATACGAACATTATGACCGGGAGCACTCCCCCGGGTATCGTCAGCAACGGGAGGAATACGGCAGATATAACGGGCAACCCCGTCAAGAGTACCGTAATAAGAAGAGCTATAACAAAAAACGGCATTTTAAAAAAGGCGGCTACCCCCGGGATCTGGAACAAGGAGCTCCAAGTAGCCAACCGGTACAAAACCCCGCGCGTACTGCAGGACCTGCCCCGGGTACAACAGACAATGCCGAATCTAGCAATACCCGGAAAGCCTACTGCTACTACTGCCGACAGGAAGGCCATTATAGTAACCAATGCCCAGTGAAGAGCTATGAAAAACGACCGGTGGTAAATATGGTAGTCGCTGAGGTGGCAGATCTGCAGCAGGTGACCACAAGGTCAAAGGGCATGGCCAAGGAATGGGAGACACAGGAGACCATCCGAAAACAAGCAACGGAATGGGTAAAGAAAGCAAACGAACAGAATGTCATAGACTTACAGCGGCAAAAGGAGAACACCGCAGGGCTTGCCGGCGGTAGTCACTCCGAGAACGAGACATGGCAGGCGTTGCAAGAGTGCCAGATTACGTTGCCACTAGGAAGACTCCTGCAACTCGTGCCAAGATTCACGGAAGGACTGAAGACGGCCATGACGGTAGGAGAACCATCACCGGCACCGGTACTCTTCTCGAATCCGGAGGAGGGACCAACAGTGGTGGACACCAGCAGTCCGGTAATCACTGCCATTGTAAAAGGGAAAGAACTCCCCGGCACAGTTATAGACGGAGGCTCTGGGGTGAATGTAATAAACCTCCGGACGTGTGATGCCCTAGGAATCCACGAGTGGGAGCCATGTCCGTTCTGGTTACGGATGGCCGATACAAGCTCAATGCGGCCGACAGGATTAATACGGAAATTAGAAGTCACCGTCGGCGGTCATACATTTTACATCTCGGCCGTAGTGCTACAATTACAAGCACAAGGTGCATACCCGCTATTGCTGGGGCGGCCATGGTTGAAAACGGCACATATCAAACAGAATTGGCGGAAAAATATAATTACCTTCCGGCGAGGAAAAGCCAAGGTACGGGTACCAACACAGCCAAGGACGAGCACTGGCAAGGAATGTACACCGTTGTATGCGGAATGCGTCAATATGCTAGAAGGGTTAGCGGACGAAGAAGAAGCTCAGTACCTGCAGGAAAACCCGAAGATCATACCCCTCTTCGAAATTGACATTGCCGAAGCAGTAGCACCATACTTACCGCAACCGGAAGAGGCTGAAGCAGAACTGGATAAAGACGCAATCCGGGAGTTACGGCAAGCACAGGAAGCGTTGGAACGGGAAATGGCTGTTTCACAGCGCGTAAAAGCGTCGCAACTGGAAGAGGTGAACCTAGGCACCACGGACGAAGCAAAACCGGTGCACATCGCCAAGGAGATGAAGTCCGAAGACAAAACGGCGATGATCACACTTCTCACGGAATTTTGCGATGTGTTCGCCTGGTCATACGAAGATATGCGAGGACTCGACCCTCAGTTATACCAGCATCAGGTGCACTTGAGCAAGGACGCAAAACCAGTGGCACAAAGACGGTACCGGATGAATCCCAATTATGCCGCCAAAGTAAAGGAGGAAATTGACAAACTGCTAAGAGTTGGCTTTATCCGTCCAGTAAAGAAAGCGACATGGCTGAGCCCGATCGTAGTCGTACCGAAGAAGAACGGAAAAATTCGAGTTTGCGTGGACTACCGGAAACTCAATGCGGCTACGGTAACGGATGCGTTTCCACTTCCGTTCACAGATGGAGTGTTGGATGCCGTCACCGGCCATGAGGTCTATAGCTTCCTAGACGGATTCAGCGGGTATAATCAGATCCGGATGCACCCCGACGACCAAGAGAAAATGGCATTCGTCACCGAATGGGGGGTGTTTGTGGCCGTGGTGATGATGTTCGGACTCAAAACGGCACCGGCAACATTTCAACGAATCATCATGGAAATCTTTGGTGAATATATACCGGTTTTTATGCAGGTTTTCCTTGACGATTTCGCCGTCTATAGCCGGGAGGAGGACCATTTTCAGCACCTCCGTCTTTGTCTAGAAAAGTGTAGAGCGTACCGGCTAAGCTTGAATCCAACAAAGTGTGTATTTGGCGTGTCCAGTGGAACTTTATTAGGACATATTGTGAGCCAGGAAGGTATTGCAGTCGACCCGGACAAAGTGAAAGCCATATTAGAAGCGCCGGCGCCGGCAACGGCAAAGGCATTAAGACAGTTCTTAGGCCAGATCCGGTGGCACAGCCGGATGCTCCGATACTTAGCCGACCTGGCTACACCGTTGCATGCCGTCGTACATCGGACACCATTCCAGTGGACCGACACCGAGGATAGAGCGTATAGGGCCCTCAAGGTACTATTGTCGCAGGCACCGGTAGTACAACCTCCGGATTGGAGTAAAGAATTTCACGTGTTCGTAGACGCCTCCGACATCGCAATCGGAAGCGTACTTATGCAGCTTACGGAGCCAAAATGGTATCGGCCAGTGTACTATGCCAGCCGAAAGCTATCCCAAGCAGAACGAAACTACTCTACCACGGAACGGGAAGCCCTAGGGATGATCTACAGTGTGACAAAGTTTCGGCATTATTTATTGGGAAAGAAGTTTTCCTTCCATGTAGATCATTCGGCACTCCTTTACCTGGTGTCCAAAGCATCACTCACCGGCAAATTGGCCCGGTGGACCTTACTGTTACAGGAGTTCGAGTTTGAAATATTCCACTGACCCGATATACAGCATGTCGTGGCGGATTACTTAAGCCGATTAGAGTCCGGAGAGACGGGTGACGGAGTAGCGGATGAGTTTCCGGATGCAGAGCTGTTTCGAGTCACTACGGAGACGGCAGCAGATGAGACGGTGGCACAGGAAGACAAATGGCTCACAAATATGCACTAGTTTCTGAGCACAGGACTGCCTCCGGAAGAGATGAACCGGGACGAACGGAAATGCCTGGCGGTGCAAAGCCGACATTTCTGCTTACTGCAAGACACACTGTACCACAAGGGCGCGGACGGCATATGGAGACGGGCGGTGCGCAGCGATGAAAAGGAACTGATACTGAGGGAAGCCCACTGCGGAGTTGCCGGAGGTCACTATGCCGGGGATGTGACGGCCAGGAAAATATGGCAAAGTGGCCTATGGTGGCCAACGACACTAAGAGATGCAGTACAATATGCAAAAGAATGTGACCTATGCCAGAGAATGGGCCAGCCAACGGAGCAGGCTCGTATGCCACACCAGCCGGTACTACCACTCGAGCCATTCCAGAAGTGGGGGCTGGACTTTGTAGGACCTTTCAAGCCACCGGCAATGAGAACGGGTAATCGGTACGTCATCATTGCTACGGATTATTGCACGAAATGGGTGGAGGCCAAAGCATTAAGGGATAACACCGTTGCGTCAACGGTGAAGTTTCTATATGAGTACATCTGGTGCCGTTACGGATGCCCAATTGAATTAATAAGCGACCAAGGGGGGCACTTTCTCGGCCAAGTAGTGGAAAGCCTGTCGACATTCTATGCCGTTGTCCACAAACAGAGCACACCTTACTATCCACAAGCGAACGGTTTAGCGGAATCAACGAACAAGACGCTCCAGAATATCCTCCGAAAGATCGTCAACGAAAACCGGACGGATTGGGACACAAAGCTACATAGCACGCTTTGGGCATACCAGACGGCATACAAAATGAGCATCCGAACAACACCGTTCCGGTTAGCGTTCGGACTAGAGGCGGTCATGCCGGTAGAATTCCAAGTACCCAGCTTACGGATCCAGCTACGGGAACGGCTGAACGAGAAGGAGTCGGAGGCAATACGGTTGACAGCGCTGTGTGAGCTCGAGGAACAATGACTGGCCAGCATCCTGCATTTAGAATTGGAGCAACGGCGACCGAAAGCATTTGTCGACCGGCACAAGAAAGGAAACGAAAAAATGTTCACAATCGGCAAACCGGTGTTAGTATTTCAGACCCGGATGGGCAAGATGTCGGGTAAACTACAGTTTAGATGGACCGGACCGTATTGGTTAACACGGGAGTATAATGGGTCCTACCAGTTAGGGACACTTGCCGGCGAAGTGCTAGGCAAATGGGTCAACGGATTCCGGTTGAAGCCATATAGAGGACTGATGCCTAAGAACCCATTTGAGCAAAGGACCGACACCAGTGAGGGAAACGGCAACCACCAAGACGGTAGAGAAGGCGAGCCGGTAACTGGGGAGAATGAGGCCGGTAAGGGTTCGAGAGGAATTAAAGTGACATCACACTAAATTAAATTATAATTATAGAAGAAAAAATAAAAATAAATAAAAATATAAATAAATAAATAAATAAAATAAATAAATAAATAAAACAATCATGCAAAAGCGAGGAATGAATGGATGAAAGAGCGAGGAGCGAAAAGGTACGTAGTGGGCATTTAAAGCGCCACCATAGGACATAATGTTATTTGAGTACACGACATGCACACACTCGAAAAAGGCGCCAAAATGCACAGACAAAAACCATTGCGCGTAGAGACCCTTTACTTTCGCGAACCCAGGAGCACAGAAGCACCAAGACGCTGCAAGATCATCAGACGAGAACCTGCGCACAGAGAACCCCCGCCTTCTGAACTCTCTCTCTCTCAACCTCACTCTCATCACCATCCAACCTCGCCACCGCAATCCGACCTCGACACAGAAATGGACCCGCAAACGCTGTCAGAAGCTGCCAAGACATGGCTAAAGCACCACGGGCTCGAGGGCTTCTTGACGATGATGGAAGTACCGCCACACAAAGAAGCCGACAAAGTGATCAAAGAAATCGACACAGAGGTCATAATGGCAGAGGCGATTCGAGCGTTAACAGGCCTTCTGGAGGGAGGCATACTCACGATCGACAATCCAACCCCGGAGCAACTCATCAGGTATTTTGGTGAGTATTCTCTAGCCAGCAAGGGCTACCGGACACAGGGTGGCGGAGACATGCTGTTCCGCGAGATTGCTCGTGTGCTCCACGAGTACGGCCACATGTACCCTAGACCCCCTGTCATGCCGCAGAACTGGGCAGGGATGATCATTGCCACCTATGAAGGGATCAAGGTGGATTGGCCGGTATTGATCGCAGACAGGTTGTGTGCGGCCATCGAGATCGTCAGAGGCAAAGATGGCAAAGAAGGCCGAGACGGACGGAGGATATGGCACGCCGTAACACAGTGGCTCACCTTGCTTGTGCCACCCGTCCAGCCCGTCCAGCCCAAGAAGCGAGGAAGAGTGGCGGACGGCACCCCAAACACGGCTTCCAAATGACAACAGTTGTTGGCCTCTAAGGCCACTAAGGGAAAGGCGGCGGATGCAGAACAGGCGGCAGCAGGAAGCGGCAGCCGGAAGCGCCCAACGGAGGCGCAGGAGGAACCACTGGCACGGCCCGTAAAGGTCACACTCCGTCGACCGGTGAATAGAGAAGCGGACCCCTTGGCGGCAAAACTCAATGCCGGAGCTCAGGAGGAGGAAATAGAGGAGGACCCCACGGAGCACCTCCAGCGACGGTCGTCGGCAAGGACCGTTGAGACAACCGAGAAACGTTCGAACCCTCAGATGGAGGGAACACCGGCTCCCCTCAGTGAGACTCCCACGCCAAGGAAGGAACCGGAACCGGTGCGCATGGCACCAGAAACAGAAGCCCCGGCACCACCGGCAACACCGGCAAGTCCCATCCCGCCAGAGCCGGAAAGGTCAATGCAGCCTCCCTCGGTCAGCCAAGAAGAAGCGCAAGGGGAACCAGGACAACAGGGTGGTCCACGGGCAGAAACGGAACTGCAACTCGGCGCAACCAGGCGGGACCACCCCTCTACAAGTGAGCCCATCTGTCAAACCTCTGTGCAAGCACAACAAGGCACCGGTAGCCTGTGTCTCTGGTGGATAGGCGAACAGATAGCCGAAGCAGTGGGGTATATTGAGGCGGAAGAAAGAGCGCAAAGCGAACGGTTGCTCGTCACAACCGAACAACTAGAGACGGCCCGGTCCAGAATCCGGTGCCTTGAAAATGACTTGGATCAGGTCACGACAGAGATGGCCAAAATGGCCTTAACGGCAACACAGATCCAATCACCGGTGACTCCGGTAAGTGTATAGAATAAAGAAACGGAACGACCTGTACATAGCAATAAGACCCCGGCAATGGAAACCGTTCCGGCGAGAGATGCGGCGCAAGCCCAGGAGCTTGCGGAATTGAGAGATGAACTTGCCGCACAAGAAGCGCTAAGGAGCCGTGAACGAGAATTGAAGAAGACTGCTGAGAACCTCCGTCGGGCAGAGGAGAGCCTCCGGAAAGGCCACCAAGCGTACGACCGGCAAAAGGAGGAGAAAGACAAAGTGTTGCAGGAAAAGGACAAGCTGCGGAAAACGGCGGAAACAGAGATTGAACGGCTAAAGGAAGAGCTCCGCCAGCAGAAGGACCGCGAGGATCGGGCCCGTCGTCAGATCAACGCACGGCTCAAGCAAAAGACAGATGATTTTGAGCACCTGCACCGGGACTACAAACGGTTGGAAACGGAGCATAAAGAACGGATGCCCGAGCTCCAGCAGGCAGTTGATCGGGCCGCGATGGCGATCGCCGACGAACGGGCGGAAAATACAAGACGCTTGGACGAGGCGGAGAAGGTCCGGATGGAGCTCCAGAGGCAGCAGCAGGAAGACAAAGAGAGAGCGTCAACAGTATTGCAGAAATTACAAAGCACATATCAAAGGCAATTGACGCATTACAAGGCGTAGGCGGAGGACAACGTCAAAATCATCAAACAACTGAAGGAGGAATGGCAAGCGACGGAAACCAAATCGCAATTGGGAACGAGCCGGATTCAGTCCATCCTCCGAGCATGGCTGAATCAGACAAAACACTTGATTGATGAAAGCTCCGTAAAATGGTGGACAAAGTGGGCACAAAACGTGGCGAAACTCCAGTTGCTACGGGCGGATGTGGCAAACCGGCAGAAGGAAGGAGATGATTGTTATACGTTGACTTTCGAGGACTTCACCGCCATACGGGATGAGCTGGCCGACGACTTCCAAGTCCTGGCAGATGAACAGCTGGCGTAGGTCAGGCAGCTCGTAGCTCAGCTAGACAATGATAGGCTAGACGCTCAAATCCAGTTTGAAAGCTACGAGCGGTCCCGGGTTCGGGAAGAAAAAGCACGGGAAGCGGCAACGGTTAACCTTAGTGATGAGGAACCGTCGCCGGCTGAGGGCCAGCCGGGAACCAGTCAACCGGAGACCACTACGACACAGGGAGCAACGACGAAGACGCCGGTGTTAGAGCAACAAACGGAGGAGCAGCCACCAACGGACCCGCCGCAGTAGACATCAACAGAGCAGCAGCAACAACAACAACAACCACTTCCAGATGAACCATTGGAGCCTCTCGAACAAAGCATTCTGGACATTTTGGACGAAGAATAGCAAGGGTCGGTTGTGGATTCGACGTACAAGGTACTGTCCCACGGGCGTGCCATGTGTTACCGGCCGGCAAAGGAGTCCAGAGTGGGAAACGGAGAGTTATTTAAGTAGTAGGAATGTGGTTGTAATTAAGCTATGAGTGTGGACGGACGGACCGGAAACGGTATGTCGTTCCGGATCCGGACCGATCCCGAACAGGTACGGATGGCACCGTTTTGTAATACAGACCGGAGACCAATTTAAAGGCCCGGATACAATGTAATCAATAGCGGTTAATTAATGAAAGCTTAAGCGTTGTTATCTCTCTGTGTTAATTGTCGTTCTGTCTTAATTGTTATATCTTACGCGTGTGTTATGAAAGACGATCATAATAAGTAACTTAATTAAGTAGGATTAAGCATTGAGGAGATCCGGTTGCTGTAACACCCTTTGGGGAAGTGTCTTCCGTAGACACCCTGTGTTAGGCCATTGTCCGCCATTGTCCGGCCCTAAGAGTTAACAAAGCAGGCGACGTGGCTATGCCTGATTGTCGTAATACCCACAAAGAATGGAACGATCCGGGTATGTGTACATTACCGGAAGCTGAATGCAACCACATTGACCAATGTGTTTCCGCTTCCCTTGACGGATGGAGTATTAGATGCGGTAACCGGTCACGAGGTGTACAGCTTCCTTGACGGTTTTAGTGGATACAATCAGATCCAAATGCATCTAGACGATCAAGAAAAGACGACATTCATTGGATTAAAAACCACATCGACGATGTTCCAAAGGATCATAATGAAAATATTTGGAGAATACATTCCGACATTCATGTAGGTTTTCCTAGACGAATTCACTGGATATAGTCGGAAGACAGAACATTTAGACCATCTCCGAATGTGTCTAGAGAAATGTCGGAACGCCAGATTAAGCTTGAATTCGACAAAATGTGCATTTGGAGTCACCAGCGGAGCGTTGTTGGGCCACATTGTGAGTAAGGAAGGAATTGTTGTGGACCCAGACAAAGTGAAGGCGATTTTACAAGCATCGGCACCAACAAACGCAAAGTCATTAAGCTGATTTCTCGGACATATCGGATGTCATAGCCGGATGATCCGGTATTTACCGGACATTGCCATACCATTACATACTTATGATAGAAGAGGAAGGTTGAGGACTGAGGAGAGGCGGAGGCAAGAGCAACCACGCAGATCGCAAGAAGGCGGCAGGCTATGGAATCACCTGCGGAGCTAATCGTGGACCTAATCAGCCGAACATGGCGTATCTTTAATTTTGGCATTGATTCATTCTTTCACAGACACAAGCACATCAAGGTTCAGAGTGTGAAGATCTAGATGCTGAGAAGTGTGCATTTTGCAATCACGAGCAATGGAACTCGGATGCATTTTGCAGAAGACTGCGGGGGTGAGATGGCGTATCTGATTAAAAATGCCAGTGTGATGCAGACATCAATGGTGGCCGCGGGCAGCAACGAAGAAACAGAGACAGCGATGGAGCGGCCGAACGGTGTAGCGACAGCTAAAAATTAGCGGCCGAATAACGGCCAAGGAAAGCAAATGGCCGGACAACAGCCAGATAGTGCCGGAGACGGAGACGGAGATAGACGGCGACAGAGACAAGTGATGGAGATGCAGGACGACGACAAAATAGTGACAGGTCAAAATTAGCAACAGAAGAAGAAGAAGAAGAAGAAGAAATTGCAAGAGGAGCAGAACATAGAAGAAGAGAGAAGAGAGAAGAGACAAATGCAGACAAAAAAGATGAAAGAAATAAGAAAAAAAAAGAACATGAACAGAAAAGGAAGAAAACGAAAGGAAGAGGTAGAAGTAGATGGAAGAAGAAAGAGAGAACAAGATGGTTGAGAAGGAGACAAAGAAAAGAAGCAAAAACAAACGGAGAACGAGAACGAGAACGAGAATGCGAGAGAAACAGAAACATGAGAGCTCGAGAGAAATTATAAAATTTCAAAATAAAAAATAAAAACACCCTAAGGGCATTGTTAGAGTTTTAGAAACTTGAGGGTATAATACATCATTTTAAAACCTCATCAACATGGAGGAATTGGACTAGATCGACTCACAACAACTCACAAAATAAAAGGAAGAACACACATACACACAACGTTTTTTAAAGACCCGAAGAATGATATCAAAGTTTGCATGTCGACAGAATGAGATGTTCGTGTCGAGGAAGATTTTCTGACCGAAGGAGATGTTCAAGTCAAGCGTTCTGATCAAGGGAGTCAATCAATGAGAAGGCCAATGAAGTGTCCGGTCGAATAGAGATGATGATCAAGGCATGTGGGATCGACGTGCAATCCAATGTCCCACGGGCGTGCCATAATGTGTTATCGTACGGGATGTACGGAGAGTTGAGTGAGGGTGAAGAAACTTAATGTTGTTTTATGTGCGTAATGTCTATGATTATGAGTGTGAATGTAAGTGTGAGTGGATAGATAAGAAGAGGTGTGAATGAGTGATTAGTGTGAATGGCTAAGGGGGCTTGCATCCCTATTACCAGTCTTGTAACTATTTAACCCCTTATGGGGAATGAATGAAACGGGAATAAGTTCTCTCTCAATCTCTCTCTCTCTCTCTCTCTTTGACACATGTTCTCTTCTCTCATGTTGAACCATCTTGGGAGGGGGGTGGAGCCATTCTAGGCACAACCCCCCACCCCACAATGATCACCATCTCCATCACTATCACCCTGTAACACTCACCGTCACATCGTTCATCATCATTATCATAATCATTAACCCTAAACCTATAACAATTGTGGCTCTGTCGAGCACCGAGATTGAGTATAGAGGAGCCACAGTCGCAACCTGTGAAGCTATATGGCTTCGGCGGCTGTTGCAGAACTTGCGGGTCGAAGTTCTGACTCCGATTCTAATCTACTGTGACAACATCAGCAGCATGCAGCTCGCCAAGAACCCCGTCTTCCATTCTTGCACAAAACCCGTAAAAGTGCACTATCAGTTTGTGCACAAGCGAGTCCTAAGCGGTGAGGTCAAACTCTAGTATGTTCGACCAATCGGCAGGTTGCCGACATCTTCACCAAGGCACTCGGATCAGACAAGTTGCAACACTTTTCGGAGATGCTTCGGTTACAATATCTCGATGTGCCACACTTGAGGGGGAGAGCAATAGGAGAAAGCTGAAACCGAACAAGGTGCCGAATCGACTGAAGAAGTCAGAACATCTGGAAGAGCCAGAACTGGCGAGTGTTGAGAGACAAGCTCAACATCGGCCGGATCGGCTGAAGAAGCCGAGGACCGGATCGGTTGGGACCGATCGGTTAGGCCGTTAGGAAAGATATTCCGTGAGGAATATATTTGGGAGTTAGTGTAGGAGCTCTTAATGAGCATTGAAGTACTGTCAGTACTTCAGTCAGTCCTTCTAGGACTTGTACAAAGTGTTCATTGAACACATATATGTATTGTTGTTTTTCTTGAATATTTTTTTAGAGTGTCTTCTCTCTCACTCTCTCTGTCTCTCCCGCGTATATTGCGTAAGCTCAAGCTCTCCATTAAACCTGAGTGTTCTTCCTTCTGTTCTGTCTTCATACTTGCTTCCGCACGCTACTTTCTACATGGTATCAGAGCGCGAGGGTTGAGAACCTCTCTGCAGCCGACACAGCTTGACGAAGAAGAACGAGAAGAACGATGGATAGAGGCATGGCAAGCTCGCTTCCAACAGAGAAGCTCGACAAAACCAACTACGTGTCTTGGTCCTACAAGATGCACCAGTACCTGCTCGGGCACGGCTACTGGAGTTATGTCGAAGGAGCTAATGACGCAGCACCCGAATCGACACACAGAGACTTCCCGTCGTGGGAGCAATCGGCGAGCAGGGTATTATACTGCTTCGCGTCGTGTGTGGGCGAACAGCTATTGAGCTATGTTCGGGATGCAAAGACGCCGAAGGGTACGTGGGAAAATCTGAAGAAGATTTTTGCCGCGAGCACCACAGCCAGGAAGCTTCAGCTCCGACTGGAGTTGAGCAACCTACGACAACGCGACTTATCGGTGGCGGCCTATACCTCGAAGATCAAGGATATTTGTGACTCCCTCGCCTCCATAAAGGTGAACATCGAGGAGAGCGAGATGGTCCAGATCTATCTCGGAGGTTTGGCGTCGAAGTTCGGAGTGTTCCGAACGGCTGTGTGTACACGGGAGAATACGCCGTCCTTTTTCGACTTACAGTCAATGCTCCTAGTAGAGGAGAACCACGCGGGTGTGTCTACAAGCACGCACGCAGACAACAGAATGTTGTACACGGAGGGTGATAGGCCCTGTGGACGTGGAGGACGAGGCGAGTCGGCGCGCAATGGAGGCGGGCGATGAGATCAAGGAAGAAGGCACCGAAGTGATGCCAACAGCAACTCCGGACCCTCCGGAAACAGGGGGAGTCGAAGCGATGAGAACCGGCAAGGGAAGGCCATCGCGGAGTGCTGGTACTATGGCAAGAAAGGCCACAGGGAAAGTGAGTGCTGGAAGAAGCGTGCCGATTTGGAGAGAACCGGTTCCGGAAACGGCTCCAGACATACCGACAAGGGAAATCGGCAGCGATCGCACTACGCCGAACACTCCGGGAGAGCCGGAGAAGGGTCTGCCTTCGTGACGAGACACGAAGCAAACTCAATGAAACAGAGCACCCCGAGATCGGACGAGGTGTGGTACGTAGACTCCGGCGCGTCAAACCACATGACGAGCCATAAGGAGTGGTTCTCGTACCTTGAAAAACCGATACAACCTGGAGTAGTCGCAACTGGAGACGACACTCCGCATCCGATCGTGAATGTCAGAGAAGTTCCCCTTAGCCATGTTGGGCAGAAAGGGAAACTCATGAACGTGCTGCACGTTCCGACAATCACGAAAAACTTGGTCTCGGTCGGACAGATCGTCAACCAAGGGATGGAGGTTCGGTTTACACACCTCGGGTGCTTCATTGAGGAAGAAGGCTGTGTGATTGCGCAAGGGCGCAGAGACGGGAGGATGTTCATCCTCGACTCCACTGACGGCGGCACCGCAATGTTCGCGAAGGGACAAAAATCCGAGTCGGACATCGACTTGTAGCACAAGCAGATAGGCCATGTCAACCACCAGCGGCTTCAAGATCTGCAATCGAAACATGTAGTGTTCGGATTGCCCAAATTTAGTGGCCGAAAGGCACAAATTTGTGAAGCCTGCCAGCTCAGGAAGCAACACCGACTTCCTTTCCCCAACGAGCGAAACCGGAGCCGGAACAAGCTCGACCTTATACACTCCGATGTATGGGGGCCGGCACAAAACGTTAGTCTTGGCGGGAGTCGATATTTCGTCTCCTTCATCGACAACCACACGCGGCACACGTGGATCTACCTCATTGAGAGGAATAGCGAAGTCTTCGACTGCTTTCGGGACCTCAAAGGGTTCGTGGAAACGGAAACGGGACGAAAGATCAAGTGCCTGCGATCGGATGGCGGGAAAGGGTACTTCTCCGGTCAATTCAACAGTTATCTACAACAAATGGGAATTCGGCGTGAATTCAGTTGTAGATACATGCCGGAGCAGAACGGCGTGGCCGAGAGGAAGAATCGGTCAGTTGTGGAAGCGGCACGGGCAATGCTGGAGGAGAAGAGCTTGCCCAAGTTCTACTGGGCCGAGGCGGTAAGGACCGCGGTATACATCCAGAACCGGATCGGAGACAAAGTGTCGGCGCACGAGCTATATTTTGGAACGAAGCCGAACTTGCGACACTTGAGGGTGCATATACCGAAGGAGAAAAGGAGGAAGCTGGACGCAAAGGCCGAGAAATGCATCTTGGTCGGTTACTCGGACGAGCAGAAGGGTTATAAGTGCTATAACCCTCGCAACAAACAAGCGTGTGTCAGCCACGACGTTGTGTTTGACGAATCCGCGTCCTGGTACCAGCCCCCGACTCCGAACCCTGCCCCCAATCCGAGCTCTGACGATGAGGTCAGCGAGGCCGAGATGCCTCCGGATGAGCCCGAAATCGAGACCCGTGAAGAGAGTCCGATTTCACTCCGGTTAAGTGGACCAATTGGATGACTAAGTCGGTACGACCAGTCCGATGAAGAGCCGACGAGTAGTGGAGACTCGGCCGTGCATTCCCCGCGTAGGAAGCCGAGGAGACGGCTTACACGCAAAGAGAAAGGGAAGAAGAAGGTGTCGGATTCCGGCACGGATAGGAACGAGTCAGACCAATGCGAGTCCGACTCCGAGGGAACCGGTGACGGGTCTTTAAAAGTGAAGTCCGTGTCGACCGAGAAGGCCTCGACATCGGCTAATGCGAGATTACGCCGATCTACCCGCCAGAAGAATCCTGTTTTGCGGTTCGGATACAACGAGTACATGGAGTATCATTATGCGTACATGACCCGTGTAGTGGAAGTGTGTGAGCCGGAGAGCTACGCAGAAGCGGCTAAAGACGCGACTTGGCATGCCGCGATGGAGGAAGAGATGCACGCATTGGCGGAGAACGAGACCTGGGACCTGGTTGACACACCAAGAGGGGTAAAACCGATCGGGTGTAGGTGGGTGTACAAAGTCAAGTACAACACCGATGGCTCGGTCAACCGGTACAAGGCTCGGCTAGTGGCAAAGGGCTATGCGTAGAAACACGGCATCGACTACGATGAGACATTTGCGCCGGTCGCGAAAATGACAACCGTCTGTGTTTTGCTCGCAGTAGCCGCGGCCAAGGGGTGGCACCTACATCAAATGGATGTAAAGAATGTGTTCCTGCAAGGTGACCTTGAGGAACAAGTGTACATGGTACAACCCCCCGGATTTTACTCCGGAACGAACTCCTCGGCAGTATGCCGACTGAAGAAGTTCCTTTACGGACTGAAGCAAGCCCCGCGTGCCTGGAACGCGAAGATCACGGAACAATTGCGTCGGATGGGCTTCGTCACGTCAAAATCGGACTCTTCCATGTTCATCCGGAAAGGTCGACTCGGACTGGTTAGTATTCTACTATATGTCGATGACTTGGTCATCACCGGCGCCGACCTAGGTGAAATCGACCGCGTGAAGCTCCAGCTTGCGGCATCGTTCGACATGAAGGATCTGGGGGACCTTCATTACTTCCTCGGGATCGAAGTGATCCGTACCCCCAAAGCCATATTGATTAGCCAACGTCATTACGTGCTGGGTATGCTCTTCAAACTCGGGATGGCCGACTCCGGATCGTTGTGTGAGTCGGGTGGGAACCGCCGAGGTTTTGGACTAGGAGGAAGAGGAATACAACTTAAGGCTAGTTATGAATAGTAGAAAGAGAAGTGAGATAGCAACCTCGTGAATCCCACGAGTTTAGTGTATTTAAACAATATTTAGATTATAAGAGTAATTTAGATGGCAAAATTCGTGAATCCCATGAATATATTAGATTGATCAATCCTTGTATATTAATCAACAACCTTATACATATTTCTCTCCTCCTTATATAAAGATGGAAGAGGCTAAGCATGGCTTCATGCTTTTTCACCTAAAGTGTCCATGCACACTAAATGTGCATGTGGTGCTTTGTCATTTCCTAAATATAGGGCTCATGCACGCTAGATGTGCATAAGTCACTTTTAATGTCACGTGTAAATAAAATATTCACACTCTAAAGAATACATGATTTTTTCCTTTTAATAAAGGTATGTGTAAATAAAGGTCTTATACGTATTAATTCTATATTTATAACACTAAAGATAAGTTATTACAATGGTAAAGTTGGGGTTTATCTATGTGGAGGTGCATGGTTCGAATCTTGCCCTATGCATGTGATAAATTCTTTTGATATATTATTTATTTATTTATATGTATCTAAAATCGGATATATTATTTTATGGTTTTCACGTAGTGTGTGGAATACACTACGACACTCGCCCCCTCCGAACCCGCACATCCTCCGGTATGTGCCAAAGTTCTCGATTCCCCATATCCGTCTTCACCCAAAGCTTCCTCCGATTCTCCCCTTATGTCGACTATGAGTTGTAATTCACTTTCTTCGCTTCCCGCATCACCGTGGTCTTCGTCCGATTGCTCCTCGTTGTCGGCCTTGGCTTGGATCACATAGGGTTTGTCGTCGGTCCGCTTCTTGAAAATCTTCACCCGCTTCCCGGCTATAGGCACTCGTAGTATTGTTCCATCCAACTCGAATAGTCGGTACGTTCCGTTGTCGAAGACTTTCCGAACCTCGTATGGCCCGAACCACCTTTTCGCGAATTTCCGCATCGTTGTATGTCGATGGTCCAAACTACTGTCATAGACGATCACCCAATCTCCTTCTTCAATCCTCCTCGGTCGTAGTCGGTGCTTTGTGTCGAACCGGCTTTTGTTCCTTAATCGTGCTTCTTGTTGTCGGCGTATTGCTTCCGCAATGTCTGCCGGTCTTCCCTCTAGTTGTCGTATCCGGACCGCTAGTAGTTCTTCCCGGCTCATCTCTTCCTTCCACGGTAGCACTGTCCATGTTGCGATCGCGGTTTCCGTCGGCATTACCGGTGCTTGTCCGGTCATGAGTTCTGCCGGCATGTAACCGGTTATGGAGCTATGCGTCGTCTGATCCGCCCATAGTGCATACGGAAGCATCTGCAGCCAGTCCTTCACCTTTCCATCGCATGCCTTCGCAAGTGCTTTCACGATCGGACTATGTCCTCGTTCGATTTTCCCGTTGGCCTCCGGATTGTATGCCATTGTCAGCGATAACCGAACTCCGTGTTTGGCGAAGAATCCCCTAGCTTTGTCCGAGTCGAGTTCTCCCCGGTCCGCAATCACTTGTCCTACGCACCCGTACCTGCAAAATACTTCCTCCAAAAGAAATTGGCATACCGCGGAACACGTTTTCCTCTGAAGCACTCGACCTTCTACTTGATTCGTGAGATCTTCCCGAGCTAATACCAAGTATTTCTTTTGTCCGATCCCGGTCGGCATGGCCACTATGTCAACCATCCACTTGAAGTTGATTGTCGGTGAGAATGTCGGATGTAACTCATCTCGATGTCGAACCCCGGAGTAGACTTGACATTTCTCGCAGCTTTCCGTGAACTCCGCGACATCTTTGTACATTTTCTTCCACCAATATTTTTGCTTGATCTTCACAAATGTTGCCCATGTTCCTCGGTGTCCAGCCCAATCGGATTCGTGAAACTCGGACATTATCCGGTTTCGTTGCTCTTTTGTCCCGACTACTCGAAGTGGTATACCATCCAGTCTTTTCGGCGCCCTCCATATTAATCCGTTTTCCAAGAAGAACTTTTGGACTTGTCTCTTCTTCCTTCGGATCTCGGCTCTTCTTCCTTTATCATTTGTTGAATCCTCAGCCTCTTGTAACATCTTTCCGATCATCAAGCTTTCTCCCTCGTATTCTTCTTCCCGGAATTCTCGGATTACGTTTACTCAGCATATGTGCTCCGACGCGAAGTAGTCTTCGGAAACTTCTTCATTATCCGATTCAGTTATGTCGTCTCCGAACCGAGCCCTTGATAACATATCCGCTACCGCGTTGTCCTTCCCTGAGATGTGTCGAACCTCCGGATTAAGCGACTTGACATATGCAACCCACCTTAGCATAGCTACATCCGGTATCGTACAACACCGCATCATCCCGAGTATCGGAAGACAATCCGTCTCGATCACCACTTCGGCTCCGATCAAATAATCTTGATCCGATTTTATCGCCGACACGACTCCCCACAGTTCTCTTTTGACTTGTGCATATCCACGTTGCCTTTCGTTGAGAACCTTTGCTCCGAATCGGATCGGATACCGCGAACCATCCGAGTCGGCTTGATTGATGACCCACTCGATACCGGTTGGACTTGTATCAACCGTTACTATGATCAGTCGGTCATAGCTCGACTTCTTAAGTGCTTCCGCCCTCCGAAGTGTCTTCTTCAATTTCTTCATGGCTTTGGTGTGTTCCGGTTTCCATTCGAATTTCTTACCTTTCCGCAACAAGTGGTAGAGCGGGTCCGCTATATGTGCATAGTGCGGAATCCATATGTGATAGAATGCACATGCACCGAGAAACCTTCGGACTTCGGATGTTGACTCGCATACTTCCTCCATAGCTTGAATCGCATCAATCTTTGTTGGTGACGGTCTTCGGCCGTAGGGCCCACATAGATGTCCGACCACCAATATTTCTTCTTGCCCGAATGCCGATTTCTCCCCGGAAAGTGTTAGGTGCACATCTTCTAGCTTTCGCAACACTTTCTCGCAATCATGAATATGGTCGACCACGAACTTTCGGCATCCCCGATCATCCATAGTCTCATCTTTTTCTTCTACCGCGCATCCTTTCATCGGAATGTCATCGAGGAACGGCATCGTTATCTCCGGAATGCAGTCTCGAAGCACCTTGTTCATCGCGTTCATCATATGAGCAACCGAGTTTGTCGCTCCTTGTGGTAGTGTGCACATTCGGACTAATCCTATCGGTGTTCGCATGGTTGTGATGTCTAGGCTCTCCACGGCTAGTTGGAATTGGTCATACCCCAAGTATAGGTCTCCGATGGAGTATATCGCACGACCGGCAAAAGCTTCCGCAAATTCGTCCACTATCGGACCGACTCCCGAGTTCCGGATCGTGACCTTATTCACCGGTTGCAAGTCTTGGATAAATCGGAGTGACCCATTCTTCTTTGGAACCGTAAACCATCGATTTGAGTACGGAGCAGTTGATGGCTCTAGAATCCCCATCGCCACCTTCTCCTTGAGCAAGTCAATGACTTTCGGAATATGCGCTTGTGGCACCGGAATCAACTTCAGGTTCCACGGTACATGGTCAATCGTGAAGATCACCATCGGCTCCACTATTCTCGGATCAACGCACCCTATCTCCCTTGATGTAAATGCAAACGCTTTGCCGTGTTGCTCCAACATCTCGCGAAACCGTTCTTCTTCTTTTTGTAATAGGAACCCACCTCCACGGATCCGAAGTTTCTTCCGGGTCTCATCCATGAAGGCATGTCCGATATCCACGGACTTCCGAAGTGTCGGATCTCCCGAGACTTCTTTCCTCTTTTGTTCGCTATCGGCGGGTAGTGCTCCCGCGGCCGGTTTCACCTTCTTCTCCACGGTCTTGTATTTCGTACTTACCATTGCTTCTTCTTTGCGGAGCGTATCCGGATCCATTTTCGCAATGATCTCGTACATCTCGACCGATTCCACCGGGACTACCCGGTTCCCTTGGCTTTTATCTTCCGCAAGCTCTTCAAGTCGTTGTAGCGTGCTCTCATAGAACACTTCTTCGACTATCCCCACGATTTCTTCATCTTCTTTTATTATTGATGCCGACCGCAACTTATCCTCCACTTGTCGGTATCCTTTCTTCAATCCTCCAGTTACGGTCATGTACGTAGATGCCCCATCCGGACCGATTCGTACATGTTTTGCTCCGAGAGTTTTCTTCCTGTGTGGGGTATCAGGGCTTCTCGGACTATCACTTCCCCACTCCGCAACAGTCCGCTTTAAAAATCCATTCTCACTTGGGACAAGAGTTCCCTCTTGTTCCTTTCGTGATTTGCCGGCACCGTTAGGAATTGGACGGATTTCCCACCGTTTTGGCTCCGAATTCGCGCAAAAGCCGCACCGCTATCGAGCACCTTCGTCTCCATCCGTGATGCCGTGATAAAGGGTTGGCCGAGGATGACGGAATGTGAAACCTCATCTTGCACGAAGAAATTTTGGTCGATCTCAACATCCCCGATCTTCACCGTCACATCCGGACAAGCCGCAAATAGATCTTCCGTTGCTTTGGTGGCCGCCCGAATCTTCCATCCATGGTTGGTGTTAATAGGCCACTTCCCCTTCCGGTAGAACTCCTTGGACATCAAGTTGATCTCCGATCCGTGATCAATCAATGCTAGCACAGGTTCTTTGATGTTGCCGATTCGGACTGGAGTCTCCGTAGTCGCACGTGCCCAATGTGGCCTTGTATAGTGGGAGTTCGGAATTTCGTCCTCCACTTCGGTGTCGTTCATTAAAACGGTGTTCGCATTCACCCCTTGGAGCATTTTCCTCTGTACTTTGTCTTTTTCGCTTCATGAGATCCACGAGAAGATTGTGGAACTCCTTCTTTGCTATTCCGAGTAGCTCCCGAAGCGAGAAATCTACCCGGCTATCCAAGATTCTTTCCTCGAACACTCTTTTCAAGTCGGTTTGTTGTTCTATGTCCGAGGCGAGCTTGAATGCCGGAGTCGCCTTTTCTTTTCCCTTACCTCCGGAGTTCCAGCTTTCCGGTATCTTCGATGGCCCGACCGCATCCTCCGTGCGTCGTCGTTTCTCGTCCACATACACCTTATGCAATTGACACAGGGCGTATACGCTATTCTTGTCGACAGGGCACTCCCATCCCGTAGCTTCCCGGACGCCTTCCGCGGTGCTTCGGATCTCGTTGGAGTCGATTTTCTCGGTGTTTTCTAGAACTTCTGGCCAAAAAGACGTCTTTGCTCTCGATGACTCCCCGACACATATTCCCGCGGTTGTCGCATAGTTGCTTCTTGCCGCCAATTCCTCCTCGAGCACCTTCTTCATGCCGCCTTTCCGGAAGTTCAGTCGGAGTGGCTTCCGAGAGTCCATCGAATGAATCCGGTTTCCCTCGTAGTAGATGAGATTCCGCCGTAGCGCCTCCTTATGCTCGTCGCAATCCCTCCGATTGTGTTCGGCGCTATCGCACCATATGCACCGTCGGTCCGTATACTTGGAGCTTGTGGGGCGGTCATCCGACTTCTTCACCATCGCGATCTTCAGATTCTCCATCTCCTTCAATAGTTGCTCCACCGTAGATGCATCAATCCCCTTCTCAGTTGTAGTCTCTCGAGCCCTCGGTTGATGGTCTTCCAATCCGGTTCTCGGTTTCGGAATCGGTTCCGAAACCCTCTTTTCCTCGTTGGCAAGCCATTGCCCCCTCTTCGTGTATCGCGCGACGATATCCCGCACGCTTTCCCATGTTTCGGTGAGACCACTCTCCGTGGTCGTGTCCTCCAAGAGCACTCCGAGATCTTTCCGGTCCCGGACGTCCACGGCTCGCAAGAACATGATCACCTTGTCCGGTACGAGGATAGCTTGATCTCTCGCGGACAACCTCCCGAACCGGCTTTCGAATGCCGAAAACACATCAACGACCTTCAATCCCTTGTCCGACGTCTCCACCCAATCTTCGAATCCCCTTCGCGTCGCCTTGGAGGAATCCTCGATGGCGAACGTCCTCTTTAGCTCTACTTCAAACGCCTCCCATGTCGGATTTTGCTGTCGTAGCCCATGGATGCTTGCTTGAAGCCCGTCGGTCACCACCCGGTTGAAGGACGTCACTTGCAGTCCTTCCGATATTCCGCACCGTAGCATCTCCGCCTTGTGGTCCCGAAGATACCGCGACACGTCTTTCCCATTGAATTGCCCGTTTCGTTGCACGAGCCGCTCCACTGATGCCGCTATCTCCGACATCGCGCGTTGCTCTTGTAGCATGCGCTCGAACATCATCATCATGTTGCTAGCCTCCGGTTGATTTTCCATCTCCTTGCCACCCGGTCTTCACGTCGGGTTCACCAACTGTGTCGCGCCTTTCGGCTCCGGATCGTTGCGTGAGTCGGGTGGGAACCGCCGAGGTTTTGGACTAGGAGGAAGAGGAATACAACTTAAGGCTAGTTATGAATAGTAGAAAGAGAAGTGAGATAGCAACCTCGTGAATCCCACGAGTTTAGTGTATTTAAACAATATTTAGATTATAAGAGTAATTTAGATGGCAAAATTCGTGAATCCCACGAATATATTAGATTGATCAATCCTTGTATATTAATCAACAACCTTATACATATTTCTCTCCTCCTTATATAAAGATGGAAGAGGCTAAGCATGGCTTCATGCTTTTTCACCTAAAGTGTCCATGCACACTAAATGTGCATGTGATGCTTTGTCATTTCCTAAATATAGGGCTCATGCACGCTAGATGTGCATAAGTCACTTTTAATGTCACGTGTAAATAAAATATTCACACTCTAAAGAATACATGATTTTTACCTTTTAATAAAGGTATGTGTAAATAAAGGTCTTATACGTATTAATTCTATATTTATAACACTAAAGGTAAGTTATTACAATGGTAAAGTTGGGGTTTATCTATGTGGAGGGTGCATGGTTCGAATCTTGCCCTATGCATGTGATAAATTCTTTTGATATATTATTTATTTATTTATATGTATCTAAAATCGGATATATTATTTTATGGTTTTCACGTAGTGTGTGGAATACACTACGACAACGTGCCGACGAATCGGCAAATTGCCGACATCTTCACCAAGCCTCTTGGTCTGGACAAGTTGCGGCAATTCTCAGGTGCGCTCGGATTGCGTCACCTCGACGTGCCAAACTTGAGGGGGAGAACAGTCCCGAACGACCAAGCAAGGCAGCAGGACAGGAGCGGAGACCGCGACACCGAGTCGGTTGTCGAGTTCGACTTCGGATCGGCTGAAGAAGCCGAGGGCGGACCCGCAGAAAAGTCCGGAAGCGGACAGAAGGGGAGCAGCCGAAGGAGAGAGCCGAAGCCAACCACGCATGGGGGAGATGACGCCATCGAGGGCAAGAAGACCGAAGACGAGTTGGAGACAGCCAACTCGGACGAGAGCGAAAACCGATCGGAGGTAGCCGAGTCGGTTCGGATGTTTGATTCAGACACGTTGAATCAACCGAGGCCCAAGCGGAAGAAAAGGCAACAGAAGAAGTGTCGACACCGCAACAGCAGAAGAGCTAATAAGGGCCACATGAGCAGACAAGTTGACCGGAAGGGTCGAAGCGCGCGGAGTCGAATAGGTCGAGGAGCGCGAGCAAGGCGTGAAGCCAGGAGGAACCGGAGCTGTGAAGATCCCGAAGAGCCTCAAGTTGAGCTTGAGGGGGAGTGTTGAGAGATAAGCTCAACATCGGCCGGATCGGCTGAAGAAGCCGAGGACCGGATCGGTTGGGACCGATCGGTTAGGCCATTAGGAAAGATATTCCGTGAGGAATATATTTGGGAGTTAGTGTAGGAGCTCTTAATGAGCATTGAAGTACTGTCAGTACTTCAGTCAGTCCTTCTAGGACTTGTACAAAGTGTTCATTGAACACATATATGTATTGTTGTTTTTCTTGAATATTTTTTTAGAGTGTCTTCTCTCTCACTCTCTCACTCTCTCCCGCATATACTGTGTAAGCTCAAGCTCTCCATTAAACCTGAGTGTTCTTCCTTCTGTTCTGTCTTCATACTTGCTTCCGCACGCTACTTTCTACAATCATGTTGTAAACTAATGACACGTGCCTCAAGAGCACTATGAGATTCCTGAAGTTCGGTCATCTGATGCAAGGTTGAATTAAGGAAATTTTGTATTTGTAAAAAATATGACTCAATGGACATTGGCCCAGGAGGATTTCCTTGATTTCTTTCCGCTTGTGCGGATGCCATCGGGTCGTTATTATGAGCCATTGAATGATAATTTCTAGCAAAGAAATAGGATACGGTCAGACAAATAGGCATAACATGATGTCGTGATGTAAACATATCATGGGCAAACATTAATCGATATCATGATCTCACATCAATACCCCTTTAGACGTATGAGATGAGGTTCAATATCAGGTTACTATGGTAACACAAAGGTGTTTTAAAAACCATGGTGGTGACAAATGAATGTTTTTCCTTTATCTCTATATCGATTTTTTCATGGCGGCTCCTCGAGGCTCAACCATGTATGTTTGCGTCACGAATAGTTTAAACACAAAAAAATGTTAACAATAAACCATGTCTCTGTGCCCACCCATGGTATTTCAACTCTTTAAGTCCTATTACGAGGACCCCGAAGTGCACTTAGACCTAAAGTCTAAACATGTGTTATAGTCATATGTATGATCAACAATGTTGTATGGTCTTAGTCATATTTGAACTCGAGACCTCGAGAACAAATACATTAAACACTTGAGCTAACCAAATGGTTTGCTTCTTTTGAATGTTTAATGTTTATGCGTATGAGAGATATGCGAAGGCATTTGCCCATATATGTTTTTTTTAATGAAAACATATATGTCGAGAGTTCTTATTTCCCCCTCGTTTACTACAAAACTATGTTGGTATGTTACCCAACCTCAAGGCTCATCATTACAACAACATACCCCAAAGTGCAACCTAATGGTCAAACCACACGAGCCCTCTTTTCGTAGTAGGCCCATGTGGCCCATCACATGGTTACATCATTACGAATGCCTTTCATAACGATGATCTCATGGTGGCATCATAACCATGTAACGAGGGAGAGATGTTGGATGTGTGTGTCATATGGGTGACCTCACTTGAAGTGGGTCAAGCCCTACGCTCTCAACATCATTGTGGCTATGATCGTTTTGACATTATAATGCATAGTAAAATCAAAGTGACCAACAGGGATGACAAAGGATGGTGACTACACCATTCTCACAAAAATGTGAGGATGGCCACCAAGATCTTTCCCCGAAAAGTACAATGTTCGACATACAAAATCACGTAATAAAAACTAATATATATTTATGTTTATCACATGTATACAATTAAATACGTACACGTGATTAGATATGCATATATTTAAAAAAATCGTAACATCACATAGCCAATGAATGATGTAAATCGAGATACGTAATCGAGGCATATAGCCTCCACGCACACAAAACATCCAACACTAAGGGTGAACGTAATACACAATTGAGGTATTGACCTCTTACGCATACAACACCAATCACATATCCTTTACATAGAAATCGATGTATTGACCTCATACGCATATGTCACATGAGGTATTGACCTCATACACATATGTAAACGTTTTATACAACCAATTAATTACCACTACAACATCATTGAATCAATGAAAGAAAACACATATTGACTATACATGATTAGATTGGGAGAAAAAAGAATAGAAAAAAAGAAAGAAAGAGTTACCGAAGTTCCTTTGTTGATAGCTATTTGGATCAAGCTCGATCGTACATCGATCAATCGCCATCCAACAAGAAAAAAAACAATCAACAAAAGAAACATTAGAAACATGGCTTTGATACCAGTTGTTAGACTTATGTTCTAATGCAAGCATGAAATAAGGATATAATAGATATAAAATAAGAAATGAGAAAGAAAAGGAAGGGTGCCGATCCATCCGACCACCCCCGAGCGAAGGGATCAAGACAGACTCGAGCCTCGATCAGCGTCCCATACCACCGTCGTGGCGTCGAGCCGTACCTGGTGCTGGCGCACTCCCTACAAGAGTTGACCCACTACAATGTCAGAGTCTCGACGTAGTCGATAATGTGTCAAATGAGGGTAGCTAGGCCTCATATTTATATCCAAACCTAAGGCCCCCATGCAAGTTCACACTTGGCCTAATGGGTTATCTCAATCCCAAGGATTAAAAGTAATCCTCCCCTTCTTTACACTCTCGTTTAACCCTCACACTTTATCGACGTGTATAGAATACTACGGTAAATTCTCACCACAGGATATTATATGGTCATGCCTATAATAGAGAAGAGGGATTAAGCTTCCAATGAAGACAAGATGAGTGGGTTGTAGAGACCATAGCTATATGTTAGGACATAGGTCCCTCCAGATGGGAAGGAGAACACGAGTCAAAGAGAAGAGTAAGCTGAATCGGTCGAGGCCAAAAAATCGACTGACCGATAATTGAACGATAACCGATTTGGTCAGTTGAATCTGACAGGGCTATACTTGTAATTGGCCTAGATGTGCCCATTATGGCTATATTTGTAAATAGTCATATATGTATATGAGTATAAATATAGTTAGGGCAAGTAGTTATGTGAGGATGAATCATTAGTGTAACTAGAGTGTAAGAGAGAGAGTGAGAGAGTGAGTATAACTCCTCTATAACTATATGTGGACGAGGACGAACTCAAGGTTGTTGTTGCCTTGTTGTTTCTTATTGTACATTATTCTTACCTTAGTCATTGGTTTAGAGTTTGTGGACTCCCATGGTTTTCCCATTTTCAGGGTTTCCACATTTAAAAAGATTGTGTCTTGGTGTTTTCTATTTTTTGTCCTTCGCGTTCTTATCATTCCTCATTGTTGCTTGAGAACTGGTTGTGGCTGGTCCCGTATTCTATCACTATCACCGATGGCTTCGATGCCACAAGTCAAGGGAGAGTTGTCAGGCCACTCCATTCTCTCTTTGAGCGACCGGCATATGAGCTCGTTAATCCACTCCTTGAAGCTTGTCCCAATGTTGAACGTAGACATGAGGATGACAAAAATGAAGGATGTGAAGAAGACGCAAGAGATTAAGACGCCTAAAATCCTCCAGGCCCAAAATGTGACCTCCACACGTCCCTTTATAGGAAGAGGGCGCTCTCTTTGCATTTAATGTTTTCCTTAATTCGTGTCGCGCTGACAGTTCCATTATTCTCTTCAATTTCTCTGCACATACCATTGTCCCCTTTTTCTTTTCTCCTCATTTACGTTTTCATTTCCCTCCTCTTAACATCTATTCCTCATTTTCTCCACACGCTTCCACCCTTCCATTTCCCACTTTCTACCTTTGGTCGCACCACATCACGATACCTGGCCATTCGAAGGGCCGACAATTGCAAGGTCTTTGAGCAATGAGAACCATAAGCACGAAGGCTATTAGCTTTTCCAAATTCGATCCCCGCACACGCCCTCCATTCTAGTGTCTACGACTCAAGTATATAGAGTGGTCGGGTTTCCTCGAATGGATGAGGTGTTTAGATGCATGGGACCATTAAGAGTGGACAAGGTGTTTAGACGCATGGGGCCATTCAGAGTATCGATAATCACAAGGGGGGGGGGGGGGGGGGGGGTTGGGGGGTCTTTGGGGAGGGGGCTTGAGAAAACCAAATGCGTGGAGGTCATTCGCTTTTTCGAATTCGATCCCTTCGCACAACCTCTGTCAGGAGTGTCTACAACTCAAGTGTGTGTGTGTGTGTGTGTGTGTGTATGTATGTATGTATGTATCTGCACAACCTCTGTCAAGAGTGTCTACAACTCAAGTGTGTGTTTATGTGTGTGTATGTATGTATGTATCTGCACTTTTGAACTAAGGCGGTCTTGACGGAGCGTGGTTCGGAGGGTGTGAACTGGTGGTGTCTGATCTGGGGGCTAAAGACATGGCAAGTTGTTGCAGTGCGGTTTCACACTAGTAAGCAATACAAGGAATGGAATGGAGGATACTCTGATACATGAGGTGATCAGAGAGAGAGAGAGAGAGAGAGAGAGAGAGAGAGAGAGAGAGAGCTATTAGAGGAAGAAGAGAGAGGATTGGACCAATGAGAAGTTTGGACCAATTATCCAAACCTTATCTCCATTAGCCCCCACCCTCCTTCTCCAAATCAACAGGAAAAAAAAAACAGAGGAAAATTTGCGCGAAGAAGAAGAAGAAGAAGAAGAAGAAGAAGAAGACGCAGTGCCGCCGCCGCCTGTGTGTAGGTCGGATCTTTTGATTCCTGCTCATGGCCGCCTCCTCCGTTTCTCTGTGTGGCGTTTCCCCCTCTGCTTCCCTGCTCACCAAAACCTCGTCTTCCTTCTTCACTGGATCCAGCCATGGATCTCCCCGCCTCCTCTGCGCCCCTCATGCTTCCAAGCTCTCCATGTCTGCCGAATGGTTGCCTGGTCAGCCTCGTCCTCCTTACCTCGATGGATCCTCCCCAGGGTAATGCTATCTTTCCCCATGATCGAACCATTTGTTGGAGCTTATTTTCACACCTCTTTTCACTTCCTCCACCTCAAATTATTAGCATTCTTTCTGTCTCTCGTTTCTCTGCTACATCTTTCGTTGTTGTGCACTGATCAATTCCCACTGAACTAAGCCATTGCAGTTTCTCCTCAGCGGGTTCTTTTAAACTTCGGTGACAGTTAAGTTACATTTCCATTTCTGATGAAGGATCATATACCATTTCTTTTCCTTTTCCACTGTGTCGATCCCCGTGTTTTTCCTTGGTTTTAACGATCAATTAGTTGCATTTACTCTCCTCTTTCATTGCTATGATCAATCCACCTTAGAGTTTATTTCCCCTTTTTTCACAGCATAGGTCTCGCTGTTTTTTATGCCTTTTCTCATAGAAAAGGGACTTGATCCTTGGTTTTACATTGCCAAATGATCAAATGAGATATCGTGAAATCCATGCTACTAGGAAAGCCCAATTTCTAGTATGTGGCATTGTGTTGCACATAGGAAGAACTGCGGCCATTTTATGTGAAGAAAATGGTTCTGGTCATGAACTTTTGAACCAGGAAACGCATTCTGAGATTTTTCCTCTTTGAAGGATGAAGATTCAATGCCATGTTTCCTTGTACTTTGCAGAGACTTTGGATTTGATCCGTTAGGTTTGGCAGAAGTTCCTGAAAACTTTGCCCGGTACAAAGAATCAGAGCTTATTCACTGCAGATGGGCCATGCTTGCTGTGGTAAGGATTACTTCTCAAATTGAAATGATCTAAATAGTAAAACATAATGAATTAACTTTGCAACTGCTATCAAGGAAAGGAGAGAAAAACGAATTAAGGTTGTGTGCATTTGGCTCCTTTATTGAAACAACTGCGCTTAGTATGTATTAGGTGTATGATTCTGTGAATGCAGTTGCTTCTGTGAAAGATGTATGGATGATGTAGCATATACATTTAGGAATGGAAAATGGCATTGTGAAAGATAAAATTTTGTGCCAGAAACTGAACTGCATCTGTCATGTGGATTGTGTTGTAAATGGATGTATATGTAGTTAATGATGTGGAAGGAGGAAAATGATATTTTTGAATGGGTGTGCATCTATCACATGACTATATGAAACAAGGCTGATGTTGTGAATGGATGTATGTATGCATCAATCACATGAAATATGAAAGGAGAATGATTTTGTGGATGGTTGGGCGCATCAATCACATAAATACATGAGAATGATGTTATGAATGGATGTATGCACTCATTGCCTCCATATGCGTGAAAGGAGAATGATGCTGTTAATGCATTAACGTGTGCATCTATCCCATGAATATATGAAAGGATAGATGGTGTTGTGAATGGGTGTATATATGCATCTATCATGTGAATATGTGAAAGGAGAAGGATTTTGAATTCTGATCTTTGTGGTAGCCCGGAGTTCTGATACCAGAAGCGTTAGGGTTGGGCAACTGGGTAGATGCTCAGAAATGGGCAGCAACTCCTGGTGGGCAAGCCACTTACTTGGGAAATCCTGTACCGTGGGGCACACTCCCAATAATTCTAGCTATAGAATTTCTAGCGATTGCATTTGTTGAGGCAAAGAGAAATGACGAAACCGACCCAGAGAAGAGGAAATATCCTGGTGGTGCTTTTGATCCCTTGGGTTTCTCTAAAGATCCCAAGAAGTTTGAGGAGTATAAACTCAAGGAGATCAAGAATGGTAAGATCATGGATCTACTTTCTCCTTGTTTCTAGTTGATGTTAATATTATCGATCTACTTCTCTTTTTTCCACTGGTAAGATTGTATGATATACTTACTTTTCCTCATTTTTGGGTTTCCATGGCTCTCACAGGTCGTCTAGCACTTCTTGCATTTCTAGGTTTCTCTGTTCAAGCTATAGTCTATCCAGGCACAGGACCTTTGGAGAATCTTTCCACACACCTTGCTGACCCATGGAACAAGAACATTGCAGAGATTGTCATTCCAAGGTCTATTTTGTAGTTCTCAAGATTTGTTGTTCCCTTAATGCAACAACTGTTGATGTTGTAAATTTGTATGGAATCAATCCTGGGGCAATTGAATCTATGTGCATATCATCTAGAGGATGTCTCATAAGCGCTGGCTGTTTGATCTGGCAATGTGGTCATTCATGTTATCTCTAATTGTGTTCCATGGTTTTTCGGCTTTTATAATGCTTATAATTCCTTGTTTTATGCTCTCACAATGTCTAATCCAGTCTATCAGATAGTACAAAAGGAAGTAGCCAAACTAGAGTTGGAATCCAAGAGACCCAGGAGAATCATGTGATTAGCTTCAAATAATTAATCAGGAAAATTTGTCTCTTCGTTACATCTTGAGGCCTCTTTCTCACTGCTAACTGCACCAATGAGGATTTAGGATTCATGGTCAGTTGCATCCTTTGTTGCTTTCCTTTTTCTTGCCCCCATTTGGTTTTGTGATGCTCAAGCTTAATTTTAGGCTATGGTTGCACACAAATGCATATTTGGGTGGATAGAAGAAGAAACACATGTGTTCTAATGCAATATCCTAAGATAAACCCTACAATGAGTCCGCAAGTTCTTGAGATATGGTTGGTCTACATTTCAATCTCACTTTGTATAATGGACATATTGTGCTCCAAAATTTTCTCATGAGGTTCATGAAGTGTATTTCATCTATAAGCGCGCTAGATTGTGGGATGTATGAATCGCTCTAGAGTCCTTTAATATCGAGTTACTTATGAATGTTTGCAGAATTATTTCAAGAGATGAAAATTCAAGTTATTTTTTCATCAAAATTGCACGGGCCATGTTCTAAAATTTTGGTGAATCATGTGCTTTGTCTACTTTTAATTTATATTGACATGGCTGATTTAAGGATGCAGAATATTGTGAAATTGAGCTATTGCAGAAGAGAATTGTTCATTACCAATGCTTTCTTTCTACTCGACATATGAAGATAGTATAGAGTAAGAACATAAATTGTTAAATTACTGTCATTTTGGTAGTCATAAGGCTTCGAGATTTTCTTAGAAGAGGAATCAAACATCGTACACCTATTTTTATCAGACTAAGGGAAATATCGATACTTGAAATTGTTAAGCCCATTGGAATTTCAATGATGACAACACAATAACTAGATGGGAATTATTATTATGCTTGAAATTGATAAAGATAGGATGAGCTAGTTCATTTGATCATGTTTAAAAATAATGTTATGTTTGGAGATTGCTTAAAATTCAGGACCAAGTGGTGGAAATTGATAGCAATTTTACACTTGAGGAAGGGATGCAATGAGATGTAAGTTCTCTTCAATAAGAGGTTGAATGAAGTGATAGAATCCTCATACATCCTAGAGGCTAAAGAGAGCAAGTGTGTCAATGAAGCACCAACATTTAAAAGAGATTCACAAGAGCATGTTCAACATCTAATAACATCCCATATATGCATAATGATTGAGGTTGTTTGTATCACACCTTAATGATGACTTGATCAACCTCTTAGTGGATTGGAATTTATTCATGATGCAAGCTACACATGGAGCCCATAAATGGATCATGAGCACATGGATCTAGTTGTAAAGAGATGTTACACGTAGGAGTGGAAGCCATAACAATAAGTATATAGGTCCACAATATGGAAGGGAACCAAGTCACACATGTACAAGTCCATAACATCTTATTTATATGCACATGTCCTCATTGCTAACAAGAATTGTACATGACCTTATCTTCTCAATGATGTTGATGCAAAAGTCATGCTGCTACATTTGATGGAGGCCTTCTATAGAATATGTATTGATGCAACTAGTTTAATGCAAGGTGTTTAGTGGTTTTCCATAGCAAAATATAAAATTAAGTTGATTGTATGGTTGCTTTCCATAACTATGAACATTATTTTTATCGGTTAAAGGTTACAAGAAGTCATCCTTGTGTTTTACCATTGGTAACTATCAACGTAATCAAGTCCTATTTTCACTCTTTGTATTTTGGAAAATGTGACAATTTTAATGTTTGGAAGCCACTTTTAAGAGAAAAGTGTGTGTGGGCGCGCAGATGCATGATCTCAAACTAAAATTATGAAAAAAAATCTATAATCTAAATAACATCAAACACACCGTTTCGTAGAAATATGTGTCAATTTCAATGTTATAATACCGTTTTTGGTAGCAAATTGTTAATGTTTTGCGGATCTAATAGTGGAGAGAACAAAGCTCAATTTTGTTATGTAAGGTTTTGTTATGGTTTTCGTAGGGACGAGAGTCAACATTGTTTTTTAAATCTTCTTGTAGCTAATGCGATGGATTGGATCCTTGCGCCATCATCACAACACATTTCCTTACGCCATCATCTATTTTCTTTCTCATTATTTGGCTCTTTAAAAAATTGTAGATCCATATGTTTCTTTTAGAAAAAAACAGTATACTTTCTATATTTTGATTGTGATAATTAGCTACTAATGATTGAATTTATTCCTTGGAGTAGGGTTGTATATGGAACACCACTTAAAGTGGACTAAAATAGTCTCATGAAAATTTATTAACATTGCACATGCTAGGCATCATCTTAGGTTCAATTCAAAATCACCGGTAAGATATTGTTTGATATTGAACAATAACACAAGCTTTCCTTTACTTTTTCAACAAAATAATACTAAGAATTATAATCAACATCTACGTTCAAAAAGGCTAGAGAATATTAACTAACATTATTGAAGGCTTTATAATTTTATGGTATAACATAAAATTATAAAGCCTTCAAACATAGGGCAACGATTCAAGTTGTGGTTCAAAAAGATTAAGATTTCCTATAATGGTAGAAGCTTCCGGAACACTCATAACATTACTCTACATAAGGTAGGCATATCTCTATCTTTATTACTAAGCATTTAATTAAATAAACAAAGGAGATAGGTATGTGTGAGTGATTAATTAAATAAACAAAATTATGAATTAGTAAAATTAATTAACTAACTAATTCAAAAAGGGTGGAATTAAAAAAAAGAAAACATTTTAAAGGGAGAAATTGTCTTTTTAGATCAAATTCGAATTGCAAAAAACAAAACAAGGTGACATGTCATCAACGGGTAGCCCACAGTCAACATATGTGCTGACGTGGCGGAGGACGCCAGGTCAGCGCCACGTGGCAAGCCGTCCTCCACATATTTCGAGGCAGAGCGTCTCTCTGTCTCTCTCTACTCTCTACGCCCCCTTCCCTCTCATGGAATCTCTTTCTCTCTCTACCCTTTCTCCTATGGAATCTCTCTCCTGATGGGCCAATTTTGGTCTTAGAAGACGTTAATATACATATCTTCCTTTCTCTCTCTAATAATATTTGTTCTTTTTCGCTTTAGATTTTAAGCCATAACTAAATTTAGTGGTGGTGGTGGTAGTAGTAGCAATTGCAATAACAATAGTAGTAGTAATTCTAAATAGTTATAGGTCACAATTCCATGGTCATTGTATCCAACCATTGTAGCCAACATGACCCATGTTTTAGCTACTCATTCATCTTCTACAATTAGCATCAATCCTCTACCAATAGACCTCCTCTACCATGTCTTTGGCCTCTTACCCATCTCCTCTAAACTCTCATGCAAATGTGTCTGCAAGTTGTGGCACTCCATCCTCTCCAATGATCCCATCCTCACTTACACCACTAATCCCCCTTCTACTACCTCAAAGTCCACTAAGTTTGGTAACCTTACCTTAATGTCCTCTAAGGGCTTCCTTCTCACTACCAAAGGCCCCTTTGCATACTCCCTTAATCCAACTACCAACCTTTGGACAAGGTTACCCCCCCTACCAAATTGTCCTGGTTTGTCCAATATCCTATGTGCATCTAATAGTTTGGTTTGCCTTGGTAATCTAGTTTCCGAGTGTCGATCCCTCCTCGTCCTCAATTTGCTCTCCAGCTCTTCGAAGCTCCTCCCCTCCATGATCCATGTTGGATTCCTACACAAAGTCACCATGGTTGTCCACCCCACCAACCATACCTACATCATTGTCGTGTCAGGTGAGGATAGCTCCAATATTGTCCAACGATACACGCCCCGCTCGCCCACCTATCGCCTCTTGACCGAAGTCTATGATTCAGTCACCAATTCGTGGACAAGAGTCAGCAACGCATTGCCTGACGCCAAGTTTGGCTCCGATCCTGGAGCTTGGTGTCGTGGCCTCTTTTATTGCATCACCGAGCTCCCATATGGACTCGTTGCTTTTGATCTCGCCCGGGGCAAGTGGATGGACGATTTCATGAGTGTTGTAATGCCCGAGAGCATCTCTTTTCCTTCCTTGCTCTCATGGATGGGGCAATTGGTCATGGTGGGCATTCAAGATAGTTGTGCAATTAACTATGATGAGTATGAGGACGAGGTCAATATATTAACAACACCTCCATCCCTAGCTTTGAGTTGCTCATCATTGACAATGTCATCCAATTTATTGCCGAGGTCTTGGTCATGGTCAGGCCCATTGCAATTGTTGGCGGCATCATCGTCGTCATTTTTATCGACAATGTCGACATGGTCATCATCCTTATCCTTATCTTCATCACCATCCTCGTCCACGTTGTTATCAACATGGTCATCACCATCATCATCACCATCACCATCACCATTGGGATCAACACTCAAAACTTCACGACCATTGAGAATGCCATCCAAAAGAATAAAGGTATGGTCTTTGTGCCTTGATACTAAGCACCAATATTGGAAACTCCTAGAAGAGATGCCAGAAGAGATGTGCTTAGAGTTTATGTCCAATTTGTCATGTGGAACTCCATTAGTTTGTGGGGGGGTTGGGGATGATTTGTGCATAACATCCCACCGGAGCCCAATGGTGGCTGTGTTGAATATGAGGAGCATGACATGGAGATTTGCTGAGAGAGATCCTGTGTTTCCCAAACATAGGGATTCTCATTTATTAGGCTTTACCATAGATCTTCATAAAAATTGTATACCTTAAGAAGATAAATAAAGTTAGTACATCATGTTGTACTTCATATTGTAAGAAAGTTTTAGACCAAGTTCCCATGAATAAAATTCACAACGAAGTTTGATTGTTTGAACTCTGTGTAGAGTGTATTTTACTATAGTTGCTTTTCCTTACTTTTTAATAAAAAAAAGGAAAGGATACCAAGGGAACCAAAGGTTAAGATTTAAGAAGTCAATTTATTTCATTCATACTTAAGTGACTACACCTCTTTCAAGGTCTAGTATATGGGGTCACAATTCATTTCTGTTCTCATGTGCAAAGTTACTTACCATAAGGTAACGCGAGAAATTCTTAGTCTATTTGAGGTGGTTGTTCATTGGGAGGGAATATTAAATATTCTATATATATATTTTCTTGGTCACACATTGTTTTCAACACATCTCTTTTAGTCGTACTACATATTGACATGCGTTTTGTGGTCACAATTTGTTTCAGCACATCACTTTTCATTCATATTGCCATTTGTTAGGAAATGTTATTGTTGAAAATAACGACCTTGTTCAAAGACATTGTTGTCATTTTCAAGCAAAGTTGTAAATTTTCTGGGGACTAATGTTGGTTAACTGCTTATGCTCTCATTTAATATCAAACAAAATCTTGAGATGTAAATCCACAACTTGAAGGATACAAAGCATAAGATCTACACAAAACTATTTCATTTTTACATTTTGTTTGTAATTATTAATATTGATAGTTTCTTTCACACTAATGTCTTGTTTGGGTTGGTTTTTTATATCACTCAATTTGGAGTAAGAGAGTAGGGGGAAATGTAAAATAATGTGTGAAGAAATACCTCTTCCGTTGTAGCACAAGTTAAAAAATTGGTCTTAATTTTGTCACACTAGTCCTTACCCCACTATATGAGATGTTCATTGTCTTGCCCTGCCCCCCTTATAAGGGTTTGCCCAGCTCAATGGCTTGATGTAAAATTATTGACTGAAATTGAAGATGTGATTCAATTTCAGGCAATCACCATTTTTATCCCAGTTTAAAATTAGGTTATTTTGTTGTAAATCTTGCAAAATGTATCAATTTCCTAAGGTTAAAACAGTACCCGTTTTCATAGACTTGCCCTACCTCGCCTCCGCTTACTTACAAATGCCATGGCTGCAAACATATATTCATTTGACAAGAAAATTAAAAATCACCAATTCTATGAAGCAAGAATATGCTTTTATGTTTTGGTATTACATGTAGCCATGGTGACAAACATATATAGCAAATTCTAAGATGGTATGATGTGGTTATCATCCCTCTAACTTTATAAACACACGAGGACAAAAGATAACCCATTTCTCTTGTCTCTTTGGTAAAATGATTGACAAAGTTCAATGTAAAATGTTTCCCTCTTTGGTAACACATGACAAAGTTCAATGTAAAATGATTGATCTAGTTTCCCTCTTTGGTAAAAGTTCAATGCTTTAGATGTAGTCCCATTATTTTACTTCTATTATTTGGTAAAATATATTTTTAGTAAAACATTGAAAGTTCATGTTAACACCTCATTGATTAATTAAAATTAAAATTGTGGGACATGGTTCTAATACACATGTAAATTGTACAAGGAGCATAGTTAACTTTCATAGCCAATTGAAATGACATGTACACACATAGATAAGGCTAGAAACTTAGTTTAATTTTCTTGAGTGGTAGTACCCAAAAAACTTATAACTTAAGAGTGGCTATACTAGGGAACCCAATGCACATGGTTTGAATAATTAAATAGTGCTATGGTGGGGATCCCTAAGTAGGAAGAGCTTAAGATACTTGTATCTATGACATTTGAAATAAATAAATGGAAAACAAGATAATAATATTAGTTTTGTTGACCCATTGAATCAACGCCCCATGAGTAATGAAACCTATTGTTCCTTTGTAGCCAAAAGTAACGGATGAAAGTAGCCAATGCACGATGAGACAACTCATTTTTGGTTGCCCCATTGTGATTTAGGAATCTCTAAGTCATCCTAATGATGTAGTAACGTAGTATATATGAGAACATAGAGAAACAAAAATATGATGTTACAAAACTTATAGAAAAAGGTTCCAAATTACTTGACAGTAAATAAGCTCTAACAAGGTTAAAAATAAGTAAACAAAGTTATGCAATTAGGTTCTCATTACATAGTTAGAAGGCTGAAGTGAGTGAATGTGTTTTTATTTGAATTTGGCATTTATGATGCAACAAATTTGCAAAGGTAGGCAATTGTATATAAATATATCCAATACAATATTTACATTCATGAGAACCCAATGTGCACATAAATTTAATTTGGTACTCATCTTGGTGGGCATACTTTGAAGAGGCAATGGTCAGACTGTCTATAAATATTTCTAAAGTAACTCCATTGTGATGTTAAGTAAAAGAATGTTCACATGTTTTGGAAACAAATAAAACGTTCACACAATTGAAGTGGTTGGGTTTCACATTCAAGTATCACAAGATCACATAAATCATAAAAACCCTTTCCCTCAAAAGGGAAATTAACTTTTGATATAACAAAGAGTTTGTATCAATGTAAGAAACCACTTATGTACAATATAATGAGCAATAAAATTAATTCTTTATGATGATGTTTTATTTACAACTTAATTTACACTTAACCTCTCTACAGTGACACTCCAAACAATTCTTATACTTTTTTTTAAGATACTCATATAAATGTGAAGTTCTTCACTTCTTGTTCACGTTTTTTTTTTAAAAGAAAGATACACCTTAGTATATTACTTGAGAAATATTTAGAAGGAGACATTTCATCTCACCTCTATTGTAATACAAAAGCTAATACCAACATCTGATCAAACAGATGATATCATATAAGGAACAAATGGAGCACAATCTAAAAGCTATGCAATAAAAAAGAAGGTATGGCATAATTCCACTTCATACCAGAAGTCGTATTTGAAAATAAGTGAAGCCCTCGCCACCGTTTCTTAAAGTCCACTTGACGTTGCCTTTGAGCATCACTTGAACCCTGCATATCATCATATTGTCCATGTATGGTATGGACAAATAACAACCAGAATTCAATAAGCATAATACTGAGATGTATGTGAGCATTGTTAAAAACAACCTCGCATCTCATTTTCCATATTGTCCAAAGAACTAATGACGTAATAGTACGCCAAATAACCAAAATTTCAGTTCTAAACCGTGGAATAAAAGATGGAAATGAAGTGAGATAAATGTACCCATTGGAAAAGTGAAAAACATGAGAAGCATGCATACTTTCATACTTCATAACATCTCCATGAAGGATACCCCATAATACTGCACCCCACGAGAAGATAGAACGAGCATAATGGTGTCTCAGTAATAAAAACAACTTACTCAAGAATTGCTTGATTTTGGGACATAACCGAAACAAATGCAAAATAGATTCTGTTGTCCATAGGCCAAAAATAGAAATTAGTTAAATATAATACGCCGGAAGTAAGGCGAGTAGGTAAGGGAGAATTAGGTAAAAAAGCCGAGTTTCGAGCCTCACAGTCAGCCGACTGCTCATCGCCGTATGAAGGAAAAGAAGTATATAAACCGAGGTTTGCGTACCTCGGCAGGGGGGAGATATCCAGAGCCTAGGCAAGGTCGTTACATAGATATAGAAGCTTTGTAAGGCTACCCGATGTGGGCCGTTGTTTTTTGTAAACATCGCTAACGATTACAGTAATACATATCTATTTGCTCTTCTTGTTTTCATCTGTGTGTCGTCATTTCTAAGGTCTCAACTACGTATACGACCCGAGCTCTATTCCGGGTATGCTCTCCGTGTTCTTCCCTTAACGACACCCTATGCACAAGTCTTCACGATTACACTTCCCTTGATACCGATAGCTCGTAGGCATATCGAAGGTGTTTCCGGTAGAACGGTTAACACAATTTGGCACGCCTGGTTATAGCTGTGAGATCACAGTGAACTACGTTGAAGACAACCTTCAGCCGCCATTACGGCACCCAATCGCATCAAGCGGTCTCGACCATCTGGCCGACGCCCTGAGCCAGTCGAAGGCACTTCCGACTCGGCGGTCACCGACCAGTCCTTCCCAGAAACATTGGAGGCTCACCGGTTGCAATCCTCGCCACCTGCTACTTGGTCGCGAGTCGAGTCCAAACCAACCTCCCCACAAAGTCCTCTAGAGGTCACCCACCCTGACCCTAACCCTTTCCCGGCTTTACCGGAAGACTCCGAATTAGATACCATGCCGTATCCCTACCCACGATACACCGACAGCCCCGACGCGGAGTCGCATGTCCGTGCCTTTGTGTCCACCTGGCAGGCCAACCACTCAACCTAGCGCCTCTCGTCTGCCGAAATCGAGGCCTCAAAAATTGCCGAGTTTACGCTATCCCTTGATGGACCAGTTGCGCGATGGTATTCTGGCCTCGACATAGGGGAGTTTGACACCTTCCACGATGTTCGCACACAGTTCCTAGAACTGTTCCATCGCGAGGTGCCCAAACGAGAATTGCTCCGACAGTTCTTCTCCATGTGACAAGAACCGCACAAGACGGTCGCACAGTTCACGATCCGGTTCCGGGATCTCTACAGACAAGTGGCCACGATGTCTCTGCATAGCACATTCCGGACGCATTCTTGTCCAGCCTACGAGAGCCTCTACGAACGACTCTTGCACTTACTAATTTTGACAACAAAATGATCGAGCAAGTCATAGCGCGCGTCCTCGCCCTCGATCGGACTCAGCAAAGCACGACTTTCCCTATGAGTTCACTGCAAAGCGCCCTTCCCCAGGAGGACAATTGCTTCCGCCATGCCCTCCAATGCACAGTTTGTTCGGGATCGGGCCATCTGGCCCTCGAATGTCCTCACCGACCACAATGTCCGATTTGCCAGTCTCAATCTCACACTGTCGAACACTGTGAATACAATATGCTCAACTGCACAACGACGGCTCTGGTTCGCCAGATCGAGCCTCGGGATACATACTCTCGTCAGGAAGAGCGCCAATCCTATCAGAACCAGGATAACCAACGACTAGGATCGCCGGATAGACGGCACCGTAACGACGATTACCGTTGTCGTAGTGTATTTTGTACACTACATGAAAAACTTATAAAGTACCGATTTAATAAATATGAATAAATAGTAGAAAATATTAAAATATATATAACATGCATAGGGCAAGATTCAAACCTTACACCTCCATGTTAATAATGTAACGTCTTACCATTACACTAGCATTTCATTCATGTTAAAAAATAGATGTCACACATAAAAAAGGTAAGTTCACGTAAGATAAACTTTAGTTAAAAGAAAAACGCATGCTAAAAGAAAAAGCTACGCATGCACATCTAGCGTGCATGAACGCTATAGTTGATAAAAAACGCACAAGTTAGAAAAAGCACAATCACTTTAGATAAAGCATATAGTCTATCTATAGGAAAAGCATGGAGTCTATAGTTAGAGAAAAAAAAGCATGGATTCCTAAGAATCCCTCATCACTACATAAGGATGGGGAGCACAATGTAATAGGTGTGTGAAATATTTGGGAAATTGGATATATTTCCTAAAACACCAATTAATAAACTATACTCATGGGATTCACGAGATTTCTATATCTTTCTCTATCAATCTAAATACATATTCTTACATAAATATTAATCAATACATTATACTTGTGGGATTCACAAGTTTCTAATAATCTACTCATAATTATAATCGTCTCAAATTCTTCCTCCTCCTAGTCCAAAACACCGGTGGTTCCCACCCAACTCACGCAACGATCCGGAGCCGAAAGGCACGACACAAGTGGTGAACCCGACGTGAAGGCGGGTGGCAAGGAGATGGAAAATCAACAAGAGGCGATGAGCATGATGATGATGATGATTGAGCGGATGCAACAAGAGCAACGTGCGATGTTGGAGATGAAGTCGGCAGTAGAGTGGCTTGTGCAACGAAACGAGCAATTCAACGGAAATGATGTGTCACACTATCTACATGACTACAAGACGGAGATGATGCGATGTGGGATACCAGAAAGATTGCAAGTGATATCTTTCAGTCGGGTAGCCACGGATGAGTTACAAGAAAGAATCTACAAGATACGGCAACAAAACCCAACATGGGGGTCCTTTGAAGGAGCTTTACGAGAGGCATATGATTACGATAGACCGAAGGGACGAGATCGACGAGAGTTCGATGAATGGGTGGCATCGGAGAAGACCCACCGAAGTGCAACACAAGCATTCCTAGAGTTCGAGCATCGTATTGCTCGAATCTTGGAGCGGGAACAAAGATTGTTGGGGGAGGATAAAGTCCTAATGTTCGTGAAGTCGATCGATTGGAAAGAAAGGATGGACATCGGGATCGAATTCGAAGATGATGACGGTGCGAATGGTCTTACCGAAGATTGGGCCGAAGTCCAAAGGGTATGCTGGAGACATGATGAGAGGAAGATGAGAATCTTGTCAACGACGTGGCCGATGAAGGATGGTCGATTGAAGACAAACAATGGAGCCGATATGAAGGCCGAAATACAACATGATGGTGCGATGGAAGAGGGCGTAAAACAAGCTACCCTCTTGTCTTGCGAAAGAACGACGGCGAAGGATAAGGCCGATAACCCAAGTGTAGAAGAAGATTTCGGAATACAAGTGTCCGAAACATCGGGTGGAAAAGGGGTAAGCATAATTGATGTTTGCATAATTGATGCAGTGAAAGAGAGCAAGGAAGACTTGATTGAGGAGGTCGCCACGAAAGATGACATCGAATCGAAGGTGGCTATGGATGAATCAATCGCGGATGGCCATATCGAGACTTCCCCACCACTGATTCCAGAGACTCCGGCGGTTGCGTTCGAAAGGCAACGTGAGACCGAAGAGACGGAAGGTGGTGGAGAGAAAACAAAGGTCGAAGCCGATTCATATGACGGAGAGATAACCGAAAAGGTGGATATGCGTGAAATGACGGAGAACGATAATACCGAAGATTCCTGCCCACTAATCCTAGAGACTTTGGCGGTTGTGTCCGAGAAGCAAAGTGAGACCGGAGAGACGGGAGGTGGCGACAAGAAAGGTAAAGTCGGAAGCCAGTTCGGATGGAAGATGATCCGGAACGAATTCCGATCCGAAAGAAAGCTGACCTGAAAAGGGGTCGACTCCATCAAAACCGATCGATTGAGTTCGATTCGGCCGAACGCGAATACGGATGGAAGCCGACCTAGCCGAAAGTTGATCGGACGAGACTAATCCGGAAAGAAGCTAATCCGACTTAGTCGGAGGTTGAACCGGTCGAGGCTGGTGAAAACGAGGAAAAGAAAGCCAACCGAAACCGAAACCGATAGATCGAAACCGACCCGGAAGGGGGCCGAATCGGTAAAAACCGATCAACCGAGTCCGATTCGGCCGAAAACAAATCCGATCGGAAGCCGATCCAACCGAAAGCCGATCGGACGAGACCAATCCGGAAAAAAGTCAAGGTTGATGAAGAGGCCAGGAAAAGACACTACCACGGATGACAAGGGCCAAGCAGATTTGAAGGGTATTATTAACGATGAGATCTCAACAAAGAAGAAAAGCTCTAACGGGAAGAACGTAAACACTAATGCGAGATTGTATGATGAGAGAGAACAAAGAATATGGTGGATCGGATGGCGACAATGGTTCGGGTGGAAAGAATGGATGTGCTCAAAATGGAGAGACAAAGCTGACATAGAGAGAGAAACGGAGGGTACAACAAGTAATGAAGAATTACGAGGGTCGGTAATTGGAGACCGGATAGAGCCTGCAACCGAACAGAACTAGAAACCGGGCGGAGTTGACAACCAGAAACCGGAGACCTAACGGGGCCGGCAACCAAAAATGACCGGCGACGAAACGAACCATGCGGAGAATGGACGGACGAGACTAACAATCACCGACAACTTCGGCACATACCGGAGGATGTGCGGGTTCGGAGGGGGCGAGTGTCGTAGTGTATTTTGTACACTACGTGAAAAACTTATAAAGTACCGATTTAATAAATATGAATAAATAATAGAAAATATTAAAATATATATAACATGCATAGGGCAAGATTCAAACCTTGCACCTCCATGTTAATAATGTAACGTCTTACCATTACACTAGCATTTCATTCATGTTAAAAAATAGATGTCACACATAAAAAAGGTAAGTTCACGTAAGATCAACTTTAGTTAAAAGAAAAACGCATGCTAAAAGAAAAAGCGACGCATGCACATCTAGCATGCATGAACGCTATAGTTGATAAAAAACGCACAAGTTAGAAAAAGCACAATCACTTTAGATAAAGCATATAGTCTATCTATAGGAAAAGCATGGAGTCTATAGTTAGAGAAAAAAAAGCATGGATTCCTAAGAATCCCTCATCACTACATAAGGATGGGGAGCACAATGTAATAGGTGTGTGAAATATTTGGGAAATTGGATATATTTCCTAAAACACCAATTAATAAACTATACTCGTGGGATTCACGAGATTTCTATATCTTTCTCTATCAATCTAAATACATATTCTTACATAAATATTAATCAATACATTATACTTGTGGGATTCACAAGTTTCTAATAATCTACTCATAATTATAATCGTCTCAAATTCTTCCTCCTCCTAGTCCAAAACCCCGGTGGTTCCCACCCGACTCACACAACGATCCGGAGCTGAAGGGCACAACACCGTCAGGACGACGACCGTTACCGAAGCGAAAACCGACGGAGATTGGATGACCGCCATGTTCGCTATCACGATGACTAGTACCAGGCAAACAACGATTATGATTGCAATGAAGAGGATCGGGATGACCGTTACGATCAGAGAAATTTCCGTAATGATCGGCGCAACTCTCACCGAGAATCACACAATAACCGAAGGAATAACGACAACCGTCATCGGGACCCACCGCACAATGAACTGTGCAACTCGAACACGCCCTGAACCAGCCCACAAACACATGAGGTCGGGAATCAACCGCACCCCACAGATCGGGCTGGCACCAACAACTCGGCCGACGTTAGTTGCTTCAAGTGCAACCAACCCGGTCATTACGCTACGCAATGCCCAACAACTAACCGCGGAAAGGCTCCTACCGTGAATAGTATTATGGCTGACGTACAAAACGTCACAACACGCAGCAAAGCCCAGGCTACCCCATGGCATGTTCAGGACGAAGTCCAGCAAGCAGCCAAAGAATGGATGGATACGGCCAACAAAAACAATGTGGTGCGGATGCACACGGAAATGGGAGACGCGACCATCGGAGCAACACAGTCCTCAGCTCCAGCCACGACGGTAGAAAATGACCAACTGTGGGACGCCCTTACCAGTTCCAAGATCTGCTAACCTCTGCATAAACTCTTACCACTCATGCCTTGTTTTCAGGACACCTTGGCTTCACTCACGGCCAACAACCAGTCTACCGCACCACCTGTGCACCTGGCCGAACCAGGAACGGGTCCACCTCTCATGGATACGTAGAATCCAACCATAAAAATTATGATTAAAGGGAAGGACCTGCACGGGTGCATAATCGATGGCAGCTCTGGCGTGAATGTCATCAGCGAGGCTACCTGTCGTAAACTCGGCCTGAATCAATGGGAACCTTGCCCCTTTTGGCTTCGGATGGCCGACACACGATCAGTTCGCCCCATCGGATTAATCCGCCACCTCGACTTTACTCTAGGAGGTAACATGTTCACTATCTTGGCCGTTGTCTTACGACTCGAAGCACAGGGGGCTTACCCAATGTTATTGGGCAGACCATGGTTGCGCACAGCCAATATCAAACAAAATTGGCAGCGCAACATGGTCTCGTTTCGCCGAGGAAAGACCAAGGTCCGGATCATAACGGAAGAACGCATAACCACGCCCCACAACACCTCGCCGTTATAAGCGGAAGGGGTGCACATGCTAGACGGATTAGCCGATGACGAGGTGGACAATTTCCTAGAAGACCATCCCACTATCATACCTATCTTCGAAATCGACGCCATGTCGGCCGTCGGCACACCTCTAGACGAGGATGAGCCCGATCCCACCACCGTTGCCGAATTACGACATGCTTGGGACGCTTTTGAACGTGAACTCGCCATCTCCCAACGCGTGAAGGCATCGACGCTCAAAACGCTGAACCTCGGTTCGGACGAGACCCCTCAGACCCTACAGATTGCTAATAACTTACCAGTCGGCGAACGAGCAACCCTCATCCACTTACTCACCGATTACCAGGATGTATTCGCATGGTCTTACACGGATATGAAGGGTTTGGACCCACAATACTACCAACACCAGATCCACCTTCTCCCGGACGCTCGACCGGTTCAGCAAAGACGATACCGGATGAACCCCAATTATGCGGCTAAGGTCAAGGAAGAAATAGACAAGCTCCTCCGAGTCGGGTTCATACGACCGGTAAAACGTGCCACATGGTTAAGCCCAATCGTAGTTGTCCCCAAGAAAAACGGGAAAATCCGAGTCTGTGTGGACTACCGCAAGCTTAATGCTGCAACGGTCACGGATGGATTCCCTCTCCCATTCACGGATAGTGTTCTCGACACGGTGGCAGGTCACGAATCCTACAACTTTCTAGATGGGTTTTGTGGGTACAACCAAATCAGAATGCACCTGGATGATCAAGAGAAAACAACATTTGTCATGGAATGGGGTGTTTTCGTGGGAGAAGTCATGATGTTAGGTTGAAAAACAACGCCGGCCACGTTCCAGCGCATCATCACCGAAATTTTTAACGAGTATATCCCGACGTTCATGCAAGTCTTTCTCGACGACTTCGCCGTATATGGACAACGACTGGAACACATGACCCAGTTACGCCTCTGTCTTGATCGATGTCGCCAAGCTCGGTTAAGTTTAAACCCGGCAAAGTGTGCATTCTTGGTCACAAGCAACAACCTACTCGGACACATCGTCAGTCAAGACGGTATCGCCATGGACCCGGATAAAGTACAAGCCATCCTAAAAGCCCCGGCACCCTCGAACGCAAAAGGCCTCATCCAATTTTTGGGACAAATCAGATGGCACAATCGGATGTTACGCCACCTAGCCGATTTCGCGACAACACTACACGCGGCGGTGCATCGAGTCCCCTTTCAATGGACTTCAATCGAGGATGAGGCTTACCAAGGATTGAAATTAATGCTCTCACATGCCCCGGTTGTACAGCCACCGAGATGGTCGGAACCTTTTCACGTCTTCGTGGACACATCAGATATTGCCATCGGGAGCGCATTTATGCAATGCACGCCCCCAAATTGGTATCGGCCAGTGTATTATGCTAGCCGACATCTCTCGGCTGCGGAAAAGAACTATTCAACCACCGAACGGGAGGCCCTCAGTATGATCTACAACATCAGTAAATTTCGGCATTACCTCTTAGGCCGAAAATTCACCTTTCACGTCGATCACTCGGCCCTACTCTACCTGGTTAATAAACAAGCCCTGACAGGTCAACTGGCTCAATGGATGCTCCTATTACAAGAGTTTGATTTTCATATACATCATCGACCCAGAGTTCAACACGCCGTCGCAGATTACCTAAGCCGCCTCGAGTCCGGAGACCCTGCCGAGCCCACATATGACGATCTACCTGATGCCGGCTTATTTCATCTCGCAACGCTAACTGACGACAAAGAAGATGAATGGATCACGGAGATGACCCATTTTCTTAGTACTGGCTTGCCTCCCGACCACATGGACCTCGATGTACGGAAACGACTCGCAGTACGTAGCCGCAACTTTTGTCTAGTTTCCGACATCTTCTATCACAAAGGCTCGGACAGAATATGGCGTCGGGCCATTCGAAAATTCGAGAAGAAGGCCATCCTCCAAGAGGCCCACCTCGGTATCGCCGGCGGACACTACGCCGGAGAGTCCACGACAAGTATGGTAGAGTGGGTTATGGTGGCCTACAACGAAAAAGGATGCCCACGTGTTCTGCCGACAGTGCGACTCATGCCAACGGTTGGGATAGCCGATGGAACAAGCTCGAATACCACACCAACCCATTCTTCCATTGGAACCATTTCAAAAATGGGGGTTAGATTTTGTGGGACCCTTCAAACCGGCCGTGGCCCAAACCGGTAATAAGTATATCATCGTCGCCACGGACTACTGCACAAAATGGGTCGAGGCAAAGGCTTTATGAGACAACACGGCAACATCCACGGCCAAATTCGTGTACGAACATCTTTGGTGCCGTTATGGCTGTCCAATTGAGCTCGTTAGTGACCACGGTGGGCACTTTATAAACCATATAATACACGAGCTTACGACTCACTACGCAGTGGTACATGAGAAAAGCACACCATACTACTCGTAGGCAAACGGATTGGCAGAATCGACTAACAAAATTCTCCAAACAATCTTGAAGAAGATTGTCAACGAGAACCGCACCAATTGGGATGACAAGCTCCAGAGTGCACTATGGGCTTACCGCACGACATTCAAAACGAGCATTCAATCCACCCCCTTTCGGATGGCTTTTGGTCTAGAAGCCGTTATGCCGACCGAGTTCCAAGTCCCGAGTCTTCGAGTGCAAGTTAAAGCACGCCTACCCGAGGCCCAATCCGAACAGTTGAGGTTGGAACAACTCGAACTTGGCGAGGACCGAGTAGCAAGCATGGCCCAACTTGAACAACACTAGCGCCAACGGAAAGCCTTTGTGGACCGACATCGGAAGGGATTGGAACAAGAACTGACCATAGGCAAACCGGTCCTCGTTTTCCAGACACGACTCGGTGCTATGCCAGGAAAGTTACGATTTCGATGGACCGGCCCCTTCTGGATTATTGACGAGTTTAACGGCACGTTCCAGCTCGACACCCTCGCCGGCGAAATAGTCAAAAGCTGGGTGAATGGATTTCGACTATGACCGTACCAGGGAAATACCCCAGCCAACCCTTTCGCCGAGTCTCATGGCATGGACACGGCCACGAAGGAGGCCACGCGTCCCCCTCGGTAAGGACCCACCAACATTCCAAACTAGACATTAGGTAGGATTAGGCATAGTTTTAGCAATTAGTTAGTTCCACCTACACCACCTACCACCTCACCCAAATCACGTTAGGTTAGAGGCACCCATTAGTCACTTTCACCTTCACTTAAGTATTTAAAGGCACATGCACAACACCCAAGGCACAACACTAACTCCTAGGACACGTGGCCATAATATCCTATTATGGCATCCATGCCCAAGAATCTCCAGGCTCCTCTTCATGCACAAAACCCTAGGCGTTCGCTAAGAAACAGTTACCCCAAGCCCACTCCACACACATACGTTTTCTTGCACATCCAACATTCATCGCTTCCACGCTCTCAAACTTCCTCTCGCTCTCAACGCGTTCATCGCTCCCACCGCTCTTGCTCACAAGCCCTCTCTTGCCCTCGTAGCCCCACTACCGCACCACAACCATCTCCTTCCCTCACTCTGTCTCGGCCTAGTCGAATCCTCCTTCCCCAATCTTCCACGCAGCAGAACCCCGAGTCTAGTATGCCTCTTGCAGCTTTACAGGAAACCCGCTCCTGGCTTTAGGAATGAGGCTTAGGTGGTTATTTAAAGGTGTTCGATGCCCCAGCGCACCCTGATGCCCAAGCGGTCGCATGACGTATCCACCCGGACACAGTCACCAACAATATGATTCGTGCTGCCTTGGACCTGAAACGAGGAGGGGACCATGAGGTTGAGATTCCCCCTTCCACGACCCTGAAGGAATACTTTGGTGCGTATTCCATATCTGGTAAAGCCTACCGCACCTACGATGGATCCAACAAGGCATTCAGGGAACTCGCTCGCATCCTGATGGATTATGCGTTCGTGCATACCAACCCTACCAGTATGCCACAGAGCAAAGCGGCGATCATCATCAGTGCTTATGAGGGAAATAAAATCGACTGGGGAATCATCACAGGCGAAGGAATCTGGGCGGCGCTCGAATCCTTCCAAACCGGTAAGCGTCTGTTGCCTGTGATCAACCACTTCCTTACAGTCCTCTACCCACCTCCTTCGCTTTCCCCTCGTCGCACCCTGATCTCTCCGCCACCACCACGGAAACAACTTGGGCAGATTTTGGAGATAACTCAGGAAGAATGGGAAGAATCCTCATCTTCTCCACCTCTCGCAGGCGTTCGACACCCCGCTTCCGCCTCGGCTCCACCCCCACCAAAAACACAAAGACAACGGGCGGTGACAACAACCAGTGTTGAATGGGATGAGGCCGAGGAGGCCATCCTCGAGGATGTCACCATACGCCAAAGGCCACCAAGGACAACAATGGCCTCTCCTAAACTGAGCCCACGGCCCACTAGCCAGCAGCCCTCGGCCATCCAGCAACAGAAGAGGAAACAGGCCGAGGAGCCAACACCACCGGCCTTAGACGCACAGGACCAGGCGCCAAAAAGACGTTGTATCATTCGAGAGGCAACCACAGATATCGAAGGCAACCAGCGGCAGAAATCAAAAGAGGCTAGCCCCCCGTCCACAAACATAGTACCAACAGAGTCATGGCTCCAAGTCGGAACGATTGAGCATGGCCAAACCACGCAGATATCAGAGGAGGAAGTCCTCGGGTACAAAGATCTCCCTGCGGAGGCATACAAGTTCAGTGCCCTACTTCGACTGGGGACAACTTACGAGTTAATGGATTTCCTCGCGCGTGCCCAAGTAGCTGCCGCCGCTCGTATGGCCGAGGAGCACGCCGAAACAAAGATGATCCAACGCGCGCTAATGGGTGAAATCGAACCTCAATGAGGATCAAGCCTTACAAAAGATAGGGCGGAAGAAGGAAGTACATAATGCTTCGCTTCTCATGGAACTACCGGATCTGAACATGGCCTTAGTCGAGGCATATCACAATCTACACCACACTACTCGGGCAGCGAAGGACATGGCCCGACGTATCAAAATGGCGCATCAGCAAGCCAAACGGGCTACCGACCTATGGCAAGTAGCCAACGAGAAACCGGTGACACTCACGTAGCAATAGCCGCCCTTAATCCTCCCTACGCCGAGTGAAGCTGTCTCACCAGCCACTCTTCCGAACCCGAGCCCGAGTGCTGAAGGTACCGTAGCACACAAAGACGACACCGCCCACCCCATGGTAGCCATGGCCGAACCCAGCACAATGACAGACTTGGTACAGGCAAGTGAGCCATCGTCACGGGCAGATAACAGCCCGCACCCCCAAACCAGCCACGCCTCGACACAAACGCCACCACCTCCGGAAGTCATGGAACGAGCGACACAGATTGACAGGGACTCCTCGGCACAACTTCAGCAAGCGGCAACCCAGATAGGGCCTCCCCTTAGGGACTACCAGGAGGAGCTTCAGGCCCAGATCACGTTGGCTGAAATGGCCGAACAGAATCACAACAACATTCTTGGCTAGCAACGAGAACAAACCGCGAGCCGCGAAGCAGACCTCAAGCGCTTGCTTGCTGAAAGGTCGGCTGCGCTTGAAGCACGAGAACGAGAGGTGATGACCCTCCAAGTCTCGATCACTGAGGCTAAGGAACGGTCCATCAAAGAAACTAAGCGGAATAGCCAACGAGAACAAGAGCTCTTCGCCGACAACTAGGAATTATGCCGTCATCAACGAGCCTTCCAGGACATGGCCAACGAATATATGCAGAAGTGGAGGATCTTGAAGGAGCAACGAGTGAAAATTTCCGATGCATATCACCAGCTACAATCCGAGCACATCGCCGTCAAAGAACAACACCGTGACGCTTGGCAAATGGGAAGGGACGAAACTGTAGCTCAACTCACCAACCGTTATGAGCAGACCATCGCACTCATCATGGAAAAAGCAAAAGATAATCAAGCTACGCTAGCACTCTTCGCCCACAAGAGCCAAGAAGAAGCCAAGGCCGCAAGGGAGGCACTGGAAGTTCACCGCACGAGCATCGGCATGGACGATACCAAAATCAAGACCCTAATCCACAAGTATCGCCAACAATTCACCACAAAGATCAAAGAAACGCTTGACCATGTTTGGCAGGAGTGGTCAGCCCAAGCCGCGGACCTACACATACTACGCGTGGATGCCGAGAACCGACAAAAGGAGGGCCGAGGGTTTTACAAGATGAATGACACCAGCATCCAGACCCTCCGTGAGGACTTAACGAAAGAATATCATAGCTTGGCAACATCCCACACTACGGCCATCGAGCAACTCTTGGAGGAATTCAACGACGATCTAATGGTGTTTCGTTTAGAGGCCGAAGCGTATGAGGAAGAACGACTCGCTACCGGGAGTCACAGAGCTCCCACAAACACCGAGCAAGGAACCGCGTCACTCCCCACGGCAGCTAGACCGGAGGAGTTTGCTCCTACCGATGTCCATATCCCACCGGAGCCACAAACTATAACCTCGACCCTGCGTGCATTGGTCCCAATAGAAGAGGGCACACACGCCGACACCACCATCCCCAACTCGGCAACACCACCCCCATCACCAACCCCACGGGCCGAGCAGCCAGCCCAACCCCACACCCCCTAGGATATCCTCGGCATATTGGAAGAAGAATAAGACCAACCTCTAAGCCCCGTAGGAACGGGCCATTTTTGTAATTCGTGTGGTTTTGTTAAATCCATGGTGAACCGTGGGTCCAACGGACAAAGTCCTGTCCCTCGGGTGTGCAGGTGTTGTCCATAGGCCAAAAATAGAAATTAGTTAAATATAATATGCCGGAAGTAAGGCGAGTAGGTAAGGGAGAATTAGGTAAAAAAACCGAGTTTCGAGCCTCACAGTCAGTCAACCGCTCGGCGCTGTATGAAGGAAAAGAAGTATATAAACTGAGGTCTGCGTACCTCGGCAGGGGGGAGATATCCAGAGCCTAGGCAAGGTTGTTACATAGATATAGAAGCTTTGTAAGGCTACCCGATGTGGGCCGTTGTTTTTTGTAAACATCGCTAACGATTACAATAATACATATCTATTTGCTTTTATTGTTTTCATCTGTGTGTCGTCATTTCTAAGGTCTCAACTACGTATACGACCCGGGCTCTATTCCGGGTATGCTCTCCGTGTTCTTCCCTTAATGACACCCCGTGCAGAAGTCTTCACGATTACACTTCCCTTGATACTGATAGCTCGTAGGCATATCGAAGGTGTTTCCGGCAGAACGGTTAACAGATTCCGTAGATGCACCACAATGCATTCCACAAGCATATTGCTGATTTTGCCTCAACCAATCACCAATAGGAAGAGCATAATGCATCAACAACCAACGAAAACAAATCACTTTTTTCGACAACTACATACTCCATAACCATTTCCAAAATTTTGTAAGTTACAATGCATTCACATTATTTGCAGTCCAATGCTTCATGGTAGTAAGGCATTTATACTTTAATTGCAATAATAAATTTCTACCTAGCTTAACTGAATATTGGAAAAACTGTTTACCATTTCCACTAGCATTCGGTTTTTCCATTGATAATTAGCTGGATCCCAATCCAAATTATAAAGCGGCTTTTTTTGAAAAACCCACAATGAACAACACCGTAAGCATTCTTGAAAGGGTGGATCCAAGAACCATTTTTTTCCAGATCTTGCAACTACTCGAATCGCTGAAACATTGGCGGACATCCACACATTTGATTCAGAAAATATATGCCACAACCTACCATCATCATCCACATTAAAGTATATTACATCACCTGTAGTGTTAATTACTTTAGCTCCTAAAATAACTTTTAAAGGAGAGAAATAACCAAACCAAATCGGCTTGCTAGAGGGGGACCATGAAGCCATAAATTGTCCCAATGCCACTTGCATATCATTGCACATAACGGCACTTCCTCGAACTGAAAGCCTCGACAAAGATTGTAACGGTTGATTCATAGCATAGCATCCCCATGATAGAACATTACCTGCTATTGATGCATCCATAGAAGCCCAATTCAATCGAGGATGGCTACCAAGAAGAAAAACCCCTTGAATCTGATAGGAGAAAGTTCCAGGCCAAGGGCTATCTCAACAAGTCATCCGTTGTCGAAGGCACCTTCCGAACTAGAAACGTTTTAAAGCTGACCAACTTGTGAGAATTCCATTAAAAAACCTATCTTCTGATAAGGTTGTTTTAAACAAATGAAAATTCTGAATAAAGCCCCATCTTAATGATGGTAGCCACTTTCCTCCTATTGTCGGGCACATAGTAGACAACCAATGCATCATCAACCGACTCCAAACACCTTGCATTGGCAACATAGCTGTACACACAAATTTAGAAAGCAAAGCTTTACACTGTGCTTCTAGATCCACCAGCCCCAACCCACCATTATGTCGCGGAGCAATCAATACTGCCCAAGCTACTTTAGGCCTTTTACCTTGACCTGTTTTTCCTCCCCAAATGTAATTATGAATGAGGCGTTGCACCTGTAAAATACATGATCTAGCAAACAATGTAGTTGAAGCAATATACCAAATAGTAGCTAAAAGAACTTGGTTAGCTACAAGTACATGACCTGCAAGTGACAAGTTAACCAGATCCCAAAGCAACAATTTTCTCCTTACTTTTACAAGTAGAGGAGCAACTAACATATTTGCAGTAACATAAAGTCCCACTTGACAGCCTAAGTAATGAGTAGTGGTTCCATTAGGAATCCACTTGAATTCCTGCGAAGACATCCAAGTAGGCAAGGAATTTTGTGATACCCAAAAGCCAAGAGATTTATGCCAATTTATCTTTGCTCCAGAGGCCAAACAGAATTCCTCCACTACTTCTTGCAATTTACTTAAATTTTCATCATTACCTTGAACATAAATTGCAGTATCATCTGCAAATTCTGCATCCACCATTTGTTGTTGCATGGCAGGCAAAGGCAAACCCTTCAGAGAAACTTGAGAGGAGTTTAAATACATTGAGAATGTTTCCATTACTAGCAAAAACAGGAATGGGGCCAATGGACAACCTTGACGTACAAAACGCGAAATAGAAAATTTTCTAGTTTGCCTGCCGACGACCAAGACTAAACTAAAGGCTTCATGATACAAGGAAGCCACAACCCTAATCCATTGAGAAGGAAAACCTAATCACAAAAACAAACATTCCATGAAGTCCCAATCAACTCTGTCATGTGCCTTCTCAAAATCTAATAGAAGTACCACAAGATCTTCTTTATTTTTCATTGCCATCCTTGTTAATTCCCAAAACAGAAAAACATTGTCAAAAATGCTACGTTCTTGCATAAATCCCGTCTGTGAATCATGCACAATCTCTGGAAGAAAGGGTTGTAATCTCAAAGCCAATAACTTAGCATAGATTTTGTAAATTGCATTCAATAAAGTAATGGGCCGCCAACCCTTCACCTCATCCGTAACAACATCACCTTTCGGAATGAGGCATATTAATCCCTCTTTCCACTTTTGTGGCATAATAACTTGTATTGAACATTTCTTGAAATGCTGCCAGTAGATCATCGGCAATCAAATCCCAATATGTAATGAAAAAATCTCTTCCCATTCCATCTACTCCCAGGGACACATCTAGCCCAACACCTTTAATAGCTTGTCATATTTCAAAGGAGGAAAATGGACGAAGAAGCTGAAGAGATATCTGAGATGTTACCTTAACCACAGTAGCAGCCCATACTTTTTGATGCATCTATAGAGTTTCAACACTTGGAGTATCTGCTGATAACAACGACTCATAATAAGTAGCTACAATATTCCTCATTTCATCTCTATCCATTGTAACTGTGACATCAGATCTTTTCAATTGTACAATCTGAATTTTATTTCTTTTAGGCATAACATGTTGGATTTTTTTTTTTGACATGGTGTCACCTTTTGCACACCAGCTTGCTGCAGATGCTTGAAGAAAGAATTGAGCACGTTTTTGCTGCAAAGAAGAAATAAGCATCATAGCATTCTGTAATTCACAATGAATATATTGAGAATGAGCTTGTTTTTCTTGCAAAATTTGAAGAGAAGCCAAACCTCTTTTAGCATTCAACAAATTTCTAGTGTAACTACTTTGTTTTAGCTTAACTTGTTGTATAAAGAAGTTGGAAACTGCGATAAGAGCATTCTGTAATTTTTGACAATTAGAATCCCCTACAACCATTCTCCAAAGTGACAAAAAACTGTATTCTGCAAATTCATATCGTCCACAATAAACCTTGGCACATACAATCGAGAAATAGAAGTATGGCTGTCCATACAGAATTTGAGCATAATCGGGGCATGATCTGAGAACGAAGTGCCTGATATAATACCCACATATCCTCCATGATCCCAAAAGAAAGAATCCGCATAAAACCTATCTATTCTTGACAAATTGAGAGCGGCACTTCTTCGATTGGAATGTGAGTATAACAAGGAATCGGGCATGTGAGAGAAGGTAGGAATATGCCACAAATCAGTAACTTCATATTTGAAAATTAAATTTCTCCCACTCAAGCAATTCCAAACCCGAGATAGTAGCAGAAGATCCTCCTAATCTATCAATAAGGTTTTCAATCATGTTGCAATCACCTCACACACACCAATGTTGTGCCACAAGAAGATCTTGCAATAACTTATTCCACAATCGAATTCTTCCAGTAGTAGAATTCGGAGCATATACATTCAAAAAACCAATCAATTTTCTAGAGATAAGAATAAGCATATACTGAACTCTACCACCAAACAAGACTCCTTTAGCTTGTACATGAGACTGCCATTGTTACCGATTAGGAACACGGTCTGCGGTCAATCCTTCGACCTAGACCTCCAAGTGGTTGTGGAACAACGAATAAACCCTAAACCGTAGCTATACACAGACTTTCAGAGAAGATAGAATTCTATTATGATACGTTCCTTTACATTCCCAAAATTACATGCTCCCTCTATCAGAGGTTTTCTGCCCTTTATATACGCAGGGTCTATTTAGCCGTTCACGCTTCCTACGTGAACTGTTACATGCGTTATGATCTTATATTATTTATTATTCCTACGCTCTTGTCCGTTGGTTACTATTCCGGCGGACAACACCTAGCACGCATGTGGGACAGTGCCCTGGCACGTCGGACCCATCCCGTTAATCTCTTCCAAAATGGCCCGGGTGTTTGGCTTTGTTGCGGTGTCCGCGCCCGGAGGCGACGTAGGGCCCGTAGGTGCATCGTGGCAGGGCTCCCTTGTTTGGTCGGAATGGTTACCCCCGATGCTGCAGTCGTCGTGTGTGGTCGGTCCGAGTACGGTGGGCTCTTCTTGAGCTACTGGGTTGGGCTCTGCCGTCGTCGTGCTTGTGGTCGGCCGCGGCTTTTTCTCAATCGTTACTTCCTCCGTGGTGTCGGCCGTCTTTGTACGTTCCGGGGAGTGGGGCTGTGATTCCGCCTGGCCCGCACCGTTCTCCGTGTGGTCCGATGATAGTGTGGGCTCGTGCGGATGAACCTCCTCTTGGGCAGTGGTTTCACTGTCTGGTATTGTGGGGGACTCAGCTCGTCGGTCCACGCTGTTCACCGTCGTTGTAATTTCTGGTGATCTGGCCTGAGGTTCCTGTTCTTCGGTCGTGCCCAAAATTGGCATCACGCTGGATTCCTCATTTGTTCGCGTGTTGCCGGCTTGTGTGATCTGGTGGAATAGCTCCTCCTAGCTTTCACCAAAATCGTCTAAGAGCTGCGCGAGTTGTTTGGAGTGTTGGTCCACTAGCGCACGATAGTCTTGCGTTAGGTCCTCTCGTACGACCACAATGCTCTCCTCATTTAGTTTATAGAAACCTCGGCCGTCCTTTCGCCGGTTCTCCCAGTCCGCACGATACGCGTGCAATTCCGCTGCCTGGGTTGCCCACGCCATCCATCCTTTGTCCAGCGCCGTTTTCAATTGCGTTGTGAACCTCTCCCAATTTGTTTGGAGAAGGATACACACATTGTTTGTGATGGCCTGGCAACGGTTGTGTGCGTCCTCCATCGACTTCTGGAGGTTTGCAATTTCTTGTTGTTTAACCACCGCCGCTTCTTCGTACGTGGCCTTCAGGCCCGCCCACAGCTGGAATTCCTTTGCATGTTGTTCTTCTAATTTCCCCATTTCATTGTTTAGGCGGATTGCGAGCTAATGCCTTCTTTCCTGTTCGACCACCAGCTGCTCGTCGAACCATACCTTCTTTTTCTCTAATAAGGCCCAATGTCTTGCGATTGCTGCCTCTGATTTCTTCGCTTCATCCTGTAATTGGGCGTTTTCGTCTTTTGTCCGCATGTGCTGAGCTACCTCCATAGCGAGTTTCTCTTCAAGGATTTTTACTGCCTTCTGGCCGTTAGCCTGGATCTCCTTTTCTCTGTCTGAGGATTGGTGCAGTTCGACTCGAAGGCGGTCAATTTCTGATTCTGCAAGTTGCACGACCCTTTTTTCTTTCGAGGCGATGGCGGACTAAGCCTCAATTTCTTCCTTCAAAGAGTCGATCGCATGGTTTGGTGGTGGAGTTGTGTGTTGCGTCGTGGTCGTGTTAGCTTCCAACTCCACGATGCGTTCGTTGGCTTTTTGCAGCTCGGCTTGGGTCATTTTCACCTTCTTCCAGACATTCTTATTTTTAATGGCCATCTCCTTGGCGCCCGTGCTAACCTTTGCCAGTTCCCTATGGACTTCGACAAGGGCCGTGTTTAATGGGGGTAGCTCCATCCCTACTCGGTGTACCCCGGCGTTCCTCTGTCTGCCGACCCTGGCTAGTCGGACCTCATCGTCGCTCTCTGTCGTTTGTGTCAGGGAGCGCTCGATCATCTGGCACTCTGCGTGCTCCTCGGCCATTCGTTGGGAGGCTTTTATATGTTTTGTTGCCAGGAATTCCATGATCTCAAAAGAGGTTCTGAATTGTAATAGTGTGCTGAACTCATGAGTCGTATCTGGGATATTTGGATATGCCAACACTTCGCTTTTCGCCGTCAATACGGCTTTCCCTTGTTGGGACTGGGTCGTAATGATCGACCATGGCTCCCGGATAATTTCAAGGTGGTATTGTGCTCCATAACTGTGGAGCCATCGCCGTCAGTCGTTGTTTCCGCCGCCGTGGGGACGTCTTTGACCAATCCCCGCCCATCTTTCTTGTCCAATCTACGTCGTTTTGGTCTGGGGCTATCCTGCTGTGTTTCAGTGTCGGGCTCTAGGGCTGCTGCCACGGAACGTGTCTGTTGTTCCTCCTGCGTTGTCCGTGTGTCTGGCTGGGTGGGAGGTGTTGTCCGCATGTCTGGCTGGGCGGGTTGGGGTTCCTCTTCCCACTCTGGGGCTGCTAACTCCGCTAACCTATGTTTCGCGGATCGGGGCGGGAGTGTGGATCGACTGGGTTGTGGTGCTGGTAGGTTCTCGGGGTGGGAATAGTACCGTAAGGTACTGTTGTATGATCGGCCTGAGTTTTTTCTTGCGTGATACACATGCAGGCCTTCCCAGAACGCCGACCCTATGACGATCCCCCAGTCGACCGCACGTCCTTCAAAGGTATCGATAATGATGCCCTCCTTCTGCTTGGGCATCCCATATGCATTGACATGTATGCAACCGACCTCTAACAGGAACTTGGCAACTTCACGGAAGAAGGGATCCGGGATCTACTTCGTTCTATAGGCCTTGGCGGAGGAGGAGTATGGCCCGAAATATCACTGCAGCGCCTCTGTAGGAGGGATTTCGAAATGCCTTTCGCCTAGCGATGAGAGGTCCAACTTTTTCTAGATGGAAGAGTTGGTGATCGTGTTGATGTTCAGTTTCTTAGCGATGTCCATGGCATCCGGGTGTGGGGGTGCCTCTGCAACCTGGATGTACCCGTCCAGGCGTTTCTCCATGAGCCATCGGCGTAAGGCAGTAGAGATGAAGATCGGCATCGCCAGAGTAGGTTCGTGGGAAGGAGACTGGTGGTTGCGGTGGGCTGGAGCTCTGTGATAAGATGGAGGAGAAGGTGAGGGGGAGGAGCGATGGGAGCGCTGATAGTTAGAAGGTGGGTTTCTGTTTTGTGCAGAAGATCTTCTATTTCCTTCTTTTTGTGGCTTAGGATTCATTGGGCGGTGAGCCATCGTGGTGTCACGTGTTCTTGAACTAGGAGTCTGTGCATGCATTTAGTCCTTTTAATAGTCGCTATCTTCTCTTTCTTTTCTTTTCTTTTTTTCGTAACGGTTATATACAACCTATTTTTACATTATGGTACAAGTGGGGCCGCCCATTTACGCCGCGTGTTCTCCGGCTTTGTCCTGTTTGGCGGTGAATGGGTTAGGTGGCGTAAAGCCCAGGTAAGGTTTAAGGCGAAACCCATTCACCTTTTGCCGTACTACTTCCCCGGCCAACGTACCTAGTTGGAATGTGCCTTGTTCTGCTCCAATTATCCAGTATGGGCCGGTTCAGCGGAAGCGTAACTTCCCTGGCATCTGGCCCATGCGGGTTTGGAAAACCAGCACCGCCCGACCGACGACGAACTCCTTTTCTCTTGCGTTCCGATGTCGGTCCACAAACGCTTTACGCCGTCGCTGTTCCTGCTCCAACACCGCCATGCTGTGTACGCATTTTTCCTCGAGTTCAAGTAGTTGGTGGAGCCGTACCTCCTCCAACTTGGCTTCCGATAGTCGGTCCCGTACCTGAATTCGCAAACTGGGTACCTAAAATTCGACCGGCATCACAGCCTCCAGCCCAAACGCTAGTCGAAACGGTGTTGATTGTATGCTTGTTTTGTAGCTGGTTCTGTACACCCATAACGCACTCTGTAATTTGGTATCCCAGTCCGTTCTATTTTCATTGACGATTTTCTTCAAGATGGTCTGCAACGTCTTGTTGGTGGATTCCCCTAACCCATTCGCCTGTGGATAATATGGCATACTCTTTTTATGGACAACGGCGTAATGATGTGTTAGTTCCCGAACCACCGTATTGAGAAAGTGACTCCCCTGGTCACTAATGAGCTCAATAGAACAGCCGAACCGACACCAGATGTGCTCGTAAAGGAATCTGGTTGTGACGGCCGCCGTATTTTCACGTAGTGCCTTTGCTTCTACCCACTTGGTGCAATAATCCGTAGCTACCAATATGTATTTATTGCCCGTGCGGGCTGCCGCCAATGTGAAGGGGCCCACAAAATCCAATCCCCACTTTTGGAAGGGGTCTAGCAGTAATACGGGCTGGTGTGGCATCCTTGCGCCCTCCGCGGGCTGGCCCATCCGTTAACATAAATCACACCTTCTACAATACTCGGGTGCATCCTTTTGCGTTGTTGGCCACCATAAGCCCGCCTACTATACTTTCCGGGCGGTAACATCGCCCGCGTAAAGGCCACCTGTCGTGCCGCAGTGCGCCTCCTGTAAAACTGCTTCCTTCTCATCCTGACGTACCCCACGTCGCCAAATGCCGTCACTTCCTTTGTGATATACAACTCCTTCTACGAGGCAGAAGTGATGGCTTCGGACTGCTAGTCGTTTCTTCTCGTCCGTGCGTAATTGTGGTGGAGGTAGTCTCGTAGTCAAAAAGTACGTCATTTCCATAAGCCACCGGTCCGGAAAGGTCAATTCCGTTCTTTCTGCTAGTGCTGCTACCCGCAGGTTGTCGGCGTCCGGAAAATCGTCGTCATCTTTTTGTACTGTTTCTCCATTCTCGAGTCTGCTCAAAAAATCCACCACTGTGTGTTGCGCCCCTGGTCGGTGTTGGATTACGAAATCGAATTCTTGGAGCAGCAGCATCCATCACGCCAATTTTCCCGTCAAGGCTTGTTTCTCCACCAAATACAGCAACGCCGAATGATCCACGTGGAACATGAATTTCCTCCCTAGTAAATAATGCTGGAATTTATTGATGCTACAGATCATCCCTAGCGCCTCCCGCTCCATTGTGGAATAGTTACGCTTTGTTGTTCATAATTTACGACTAGTGTAGTACACTGGCCGGTACTAGTTTGGTTCAGTTAGCTGCATTAGTGCACTTCCTATTGCTATGTCTGAGGCGTCGACGAACATGTGGAATGGCTTCGCCCAAACTGGGGGTTGTACGAAGGGGGCCTGTGTGAGCATTATCTTAAGTGCCTCATAGGCCTTATCCTCCATTGCAGTCCATTGGAAAGGAGTCCGGTGTACGACAACATGTAACGGCGTTGTCGTGCCTTTCGGCTCCGGATCATTTGCGTGAGTCGGGTGGGAACCGCTGGGGTTTTGGACTAGGAGGAAAGAAAATTCTAAGGCAATTAAGAATATGAAATATATTGTAAGAAAGAAAGATATGAAAACCTCGTGAATCCCACGAGTATAGTGTATTAGTGAGTAATCAAATTAAGAGAGAAAGAATAGTTAGCAAATTCGTGAATCCCACGATTATCTTATATTAATCAACCCTTGTAAAATAATCAACAACCTCTATACATCTTTCTCTCTTCCTTATATAGTGTTGGAAGAGTTTAAGTTTATCCCATGCAAGCATCATGCTTTTTCTATCTTTAGTTTTCATGCACACTGCATGTGCATGATTAGCTTTCTATCTCATCTTTTCTTTTAACTCGAGTGTCTATGCATGAATAACTTTTGTACCATGCATGTCTAGAAATTTTACATGGGATAAAGTTTAGTATAACTTTAAAATTCATAATACCCTACTATAATGATAAGGCTTAACATTATTAACATGGAGGTGCAAGGTTCGAATCTTGCCCTATGCATGTAATATATATATATTTATACTTTCTTCTATTTACAAATATGTCTCTTCATCCGGTGAGAGACTCTCACGGGCCTTCTTCATCCGGCTCTTTCCGGTTCTTCTTCATCCGGTGCTTGGTAGTTTTCTTTGTCCGGTTCTTACCGGGACCTCCTTACCGATCGCTTCGTCCGTTTCTCACCGACTCTCACCGGCCTTCTTTATCCGGCTCTTGCCGGGTCTCCTTACTGGTTTCGGTCCTTACCGGTTCCTTCTTCCGGTTCTCACCGAGTACTCCATGTCCTATCCGGAGGGACCAAAAATGTAGTTTTTCACGTAGTGTGCGAATTACACTACGATAGCGTGGCGAAGTCCGCCAAATATCGTATCATCTGAATGTGCCACCGTATTTGTCCTAAAAACTGGCTGAGTGATTTAGCATTTGTCGTAGTTTTGGCTTGTGTAATCGCGGAGATCTTGTTTGGATCAACCGCTATTCCCTCCTTGCTGACTATATGGCCCAGGAGAGTCCTGCTAGTCACGCCGAAAGCACATTTCGCGGGATTCAGGCTTAAGCGTGCGGTGCGGCAACGTTCGGGGCACAATTGTAAGTGTGTAAAATGGTCTATTGTTCTCCCATATACCGCAAAGTCGTCTAAAAAAACTTGCATGAACGCCGGAATGTATTCCCCAAAGATCTCTGTAATTGTCTATTGAAATGTTGCCGGCGCTGTCTTTAGTCCGAACATCATGATGACTGCCACATAGACTCCCCAGTCCGTGACAAATGCCGTCTTTTCTTGGTCTTCGGGATGCATGCGTACCTAGTTATACCCACTGAAGCCATCTAAAAAACTGTACATCTCATGTCCCGCGACGGCGTCTAGTACGCTATCGGTGAAGGGTAAAGGAAATGCGTTTGTAATGGTTACGGCGTTTAATTTTCGATAATCTACACATACCCATATTTTGCCGTTTTTCTTTGGAACGACCACTATTGGGCTTAACCATGTCGCTTGTTTAACTGGCCGTATGAACCCCGCCTTCAGGAGCTTGTCAATTTCTTCTTTCACGCGGGTCGCATAGTTCGGGTTCATGTGGTAGCGGCGCTGCTGGACCGGTTTTGCGTCTGTTGCTAAATTGATCTTATGCTGATAGAACTTGGGATCTAACCCCTTCATGTCCTCGTGAGCCCAAGCGAACACATCCTTATATTTCGTGAGTAGTGCAATCATCGTGTTTCTCTGGTCCGGCCTTAATTCCTTTGCGATGGAGAGGAAACGGGGGTCCGACTCCGTACCCACATTTACTTCTTCCAGGGTGGAAGCGGTGACTCGTCGTGAAATCTCCATTTCCCTAGACTGACAACCAGTCTACATCACGAATCAATTTATCTGTTAGAACAGCAAGGTCAATACCCTCTAGCGACAGACTGTATATTTTGTTAAAGCCCTCTTTTGTCTCGCAAAACTTTGCAAAGTTTAGCACTCTAGGATATGGAGGAACGAGCCACCTGAAATAAAAAATCAATACATGTTACCTTTGCTCTACTCGGACATGTGTATTTAGTACCATGATTAGTAGTGAAGAATCAAAAATAAAAAATCAGCCACATTCACCCAAATCCTAAATCAAATTTGGGGGAAGCTTGTACACACACAGCCATTAAAATCAGAAATGTGAATTGGTGCAAAATTCCAACACTAAATCTGAAATTTTCAACAGTAATCAGAAATCAACCGCTTAAAAAATCAGAAATCCTATTTAGAAACCTTAATAAAAAACCCTTGCTCTACTGGGACATGTGTATTTAGTACCATGATTGGTAGGGAAGAATCAAAAATAAAAAATCAGCCACATTCACCCAAATCCTAAATCAAATTTGGGGGAAGTTTGTACACACACAGCCATTGAAATAAAAAATGTGAATTGTGCAAAATTCCAACACTAAATTTGAAATTTTCAACAATATTCAGAAATCAACCGCTTAAAAAATCAAAAATCCTATTTAGAAACCTTAATCAATAACCCCTGCTCTACTGGGACATGTGTATTTAGTACCATGATTGGTAGGGAAGAATCAAAAATAAAAAATCAGCCACATTCACCCAAATCCTAAATCATATTTGGGGGAAGCTTGTACACACACAGCCATTGAAATTAGAAATGTGAATTGGTGCAAAATTCCAACACTAAATTTGAAATTTTCAATAGTAATCAGAAATCAACAGCTTAAAAAATCAGAAATCCTATTTTGAAACCTTAATCAGAAACCCTAATCAGAAATCAACCACTTAAGGAAATCAGAAACCTTAATAAGAAACCCTAATCAGAAATCAAATGCTTAAGGAAATCAAAAACCCTAATCAGAAATCAAATGGTTAAGGAAATCAGAAACCCTAATCAAAAATCAATCGTTTAAGAAAATCAAGAACCCTAATCTAAAATATGTATGAAATAAACCCTAATCAAATTTTTTGTCAATCAAAAACACACCTGTTGCTACACACTGATCTTCGAGACATCCTTATTTGGAACTTCAATGACTTTTCCCTAATCGTTTTTTATAAAAGATGAACATGCAACAAAGTTACAGTTATCAGAAAGGGAAATAAAACTTTTTTAATGTGTAACTAATACATACCTAAATGAGAATCGAACTGGTGGTGTGTTGTAGCTTTGAAGGAGTAATGTCGATATGAGAGTTTTTGTGCTATTGTGGGAGCTTCGTTTGCGTTCATTCTCAGAGTACTCCATTTGTTTGGATTTCGAACTCAAACTCAGGATTAACAAGGATTTAGTGACATTGAAGTCGAATTTAGGTGAGGGCCTTGTTCCCCAAGTTCCACTACATTAGAAACAAAAGTTCAAATTTTTGAGTATTCTCATAAATTAAATGACATGTATTTAAATGACATATATTTAACTAATAAAGCATAAAATTTCGTAAATGATCCTTGTGATTTTCCACAAAAAACTAGCTAAACAAATAGCTAAATAGCTATAGACATTTTACCAGCTAATTAGTTATAATATTGTTTCCACTCGCATGCTTTTACCCTTGTATATTTGGGTTCGATCATTGTACTTGTGTTCTTAACCAATTGTAGTGGGTGCTAACCTCATGTGATTACCAATAATCATGCTTTAATATATTTGTACACCATTGTGTGTGTGAGAGAGTGAGGACTGATAACTGGCAATTGGCATTGAGCCTTTGTCTCACCTCCCATCAATGGTCGACTCATGCATGTTCACCTCCTACGTTTGCCTAGATTATTTTCCTCCTTGTTCTCTTCAAATGCTCTCTTCTGAATGATCGCCTCCTTTGTTTGATTCAAATGCTCACCTACTTTGTTTGGCTCGTCAAACAACTATCATGTAAATTATAGAGGAGTTTTAGAGTCCCTTGTCACACATCTTCACATCCTCCTTGATCGAAGACCCCGTTGGCCCTTCTCAAGTAGCACAAGCATGTTGTTTGTGCATCAACATATTTAGGATGACAAGTACATTGGAATATGTAACATGATCATCAGAAAAAAAAGCCTTGCCCCCCCCCCCACTAGTGTCTCAAGATTTGAATCTTCTGACATAATTTATTTATACTTCTTCCTAGTCCTCTTGATTGGATGTGCTTTTCGAAATGCCTCTCCATTAATTGGTTGTCAAGTATGATAGTGCTATCATTCATTCCATCCAATCACATTATTCTATTTTTAAGATTATTGAATATACCTTGTCCTTATGTTTGTAAATATAAATGACCAATACTTGCACATCTTATGTGTCCATTACACTAAACTTAACCATATTTAACCTAAACCAAACCAGTTAAGCCATTAAGTCGCACTTTCACGGTTTAGTCCAATTTGGCTCAAAACAAACCATCATTTGTTTCTAATGGAGTTGAGAGCCAAAAGACATGATAAAGAGCACTTAAGTGTAAATATTTGTAAAGAATCGGGTAGGATTCTTGTGTGGTGGAATAGGTGTGAACTGTGTGTGTGTATGAGAGAGAGAGAGAGAGAGAGAGAGAGACAAGGAGTAAGACACAGAGTATACGCAAGTTAGATTATATTAACAAAGAAGAAAGACTCAACACAATACAAGGTGGGAGGAGGGTGCTTTATATAGTCACCCTCTATCTTCATTAACTACAAGACTCATGGAGCATGGGGAATGTGAAAGCTCATAAGTTATGTGTCATAGAATATGATTCTATGACTCATACTAAATGCTAGAATACAAAGAGGTGACATAATGGTGACTCTTGACCGTTGGAGTGTCTATTCACTCTCAAGGTGAGTTCACACACTAGACCAAGTTGAGCTTGATTCTCAACATGCCCCCTCAAGCTCAAGTCGGGTCAATTTCGGACGGTATCCGAAATCCACTTCGACTTGCGTTTCGGAGTCCGCGTCGACTCGCATTTATGCGGAGTTGCGAAATTCGTGTTCTAGCTTGCGTTGTGCATAGTTGTGAAGTCTGTGCTTCGGTTTGCGTCTTTCTTCGCGGCTTTGCGCAGTAGATCAGCTCTTCGCGGCTTCGTTGCGTGGTTGTGTAATCCACGCGTTCTTGCGTAGTGTGCACGGCTTGCGGAATCCACGTTGTCGTGCCTTTCGACTCTGGATCGTTACGTGAGTCGGGTGGGAACCGTTGGGGTTATGGACTAGGAAGAGGAAGAATTTGAGGCGATTTTAATTAAGTATAGATTATTAGAAGCTTGTGAATCCCACAAGTAGAGTTGTTTTAGTTTGTCTTAATCATAGTAATAAATTGAAATAGTTTAGAATAGTTTAGAGTAGAAATAGAAAAGAGATCAAACCTTGTGAATCCCACAAGTATTACATTAATCAATATTTATGTAAGAATATGAATTTAGATTGAAAGAGATAGATTATATAAAACTTCGTGAATCCCACGATTATATTAATTGGTGTTTTAGGAAATATATCCAATTTCCCAAATATTTTTCACAGACTATTACATTGTGCTCCTCATCCTTATATAGAGATGAGAGAGTCTTTTGCAACCCATGCGTTTTCTCTAACTATAGACTCCATGCTTTTTCTATACATAAACTATATGCTTTATTTAAAGTGATCATGCTTTTTCTAACTTGTGCGTTTTTTTATTGACTATAGTGTTCATGCACGCTACATGTGCATGTGTAGAGTTTTCTTTTATCATGCGTTTTTCTAAAGTTTATCCTAGCGTGAACTTACGTTTCTATGTGGAACATCTACTTTTTAACACTAATGAAATGCTAGTGTGATGGTAAGACATTACATTATTAACATGGAGGTGCAAGGTTCGAATCTTGCCCTATGCATGTTATATATATTTTGAAATTTTCTTCTTCTTCTTCTTCGTTTTTTCATATTTATTCAATCGGTTATTTTATATTATTTTCACGTAGTGTACGAAATACACTACGACAACGCGACGCGTTATTGCGTAATGTCTTCAATACTCCCCCTCAAGCTTGGCAGGTCAGGGATCGTCAATCCGAGATCAGTCATGAATTGCCACAGCTTGTCGGCTCCTAAGGCTTTAGTGAAGATGTCGGTCGTTTGAAGATTTGTGCTAATGTGTTGTAGGTCGACATCGCCAGCTAGAACGCGCTCTCGGAAGAAGTGATAGTGCACTTCAATGTGCTTTGTCCGCGCGTGGAACACCAGGTTTCGAGCCAAATAGATACTGCTCATGTTGTCGCAGTAAAGGGAAGTCAGATCCTTGATGGGTACGCCCAGATCCTTCAAAATCTTCTTGAGCCATACGGCTTCACACGCAGCTACGGTTGCGCCCCTGTATTCCGCCTCCGTACTCGAAAGAGTGACAGTAGGCTGCTTCTTGCTACTCCAGGATATTCCTCCACTGTCGAGGGAGAAAACAAATCTAGAGGTAGATCTTCTATCGGCTTTGTAGCCAGCCCAATCGGCGTCTGTGTACCCCTCGAAGCGTAGTGGCATCACGGTCTTGTAGAGGATGCCGCAATCCATTGTGCCGCTCATGTACCGTAGAACTCGCTTAGCGCAATCCAAGTGAGTATCACACAGTGTTTTCATGAATTGACTAAGGAGACCGACCGGATAACTGAGATCGGGTCGAGTGATCATAAGGTAGATGAGACTCTCGATGAGTTGCCGATACTAAGCCGGCTCACACGCTTTGGTGCCGGAGTTCGCATCTAGTTTGAGATTACGATCGAGTAGGGTTGCCACGGATTTGCACTTAGATCATTATTCCGGCCGAAGTCCAAATGACCTCGATGCCGAGGAAGTAGTGGAGCTCCTTCATGTCCGTCATCTCGAACTTTTCGGAAAGGAGGGATTTGACCTTATTGATTTCGACAAGATGCTCACCTCCAATGACTAGGTCATCCACATATAAGATGATGACGATCGGACTTCCGGAATCACTTTGTATGTAGAGGGAGTTGTCCGATTTTGACTAACGGAAGCCGATTTGATGAAGATATTGCGTTATCTTCGAATGCCAAGCACACGGTGCTTGCTTGAGGCCGTAGAGTGGCTTCTTGAGTCAGCATACAGCTTTCAGATGGGTACTCAAGTTGAAGCCAGGTGGTTGTATCATGTACACCTCCTCTTCTAATTCGCCTTGTAGAAAGGCGTTCTTGACATCCATTTGATGGAGGTGCCACCCTTTGGCCGCCACAATCGCAATTACGGTCCGCACCGTTGTCATCTTTGCCACCGGGGCAAAGGTCTCCTCGTAGTCAACTCCGTGCATTTGGGCGTAGCCTTTCGCTACGAGTCGCACTTTGTAGCAATTGACGGAACCGTCGGCGTTGTACTTCACTTTGTAAATCCATTTGCATCTGATTGCCTTTTTGTGTGGTGAGGTGGGAACGAGATCCCACGTCTCGTTCTTGCGTAGTGCCTACATCTCCTCGTTCATGGCTTCGATCCATCGCGGATCCTTGGCTGCTTCGGAAAAGGTTTTCGGCTCCCGTACTATCGCTACCTTCATCATAAAGGCGTAATGGTACGCCATGTAATCATTGTAGCCGAATCGGCTTACAAGGTTCTTAATGGGTGGATCGGTGGAGCTTTTCATTTGCAGAGATGAGGGCTTTCTTAGCTCCGATTGGTACCTCGAAACCATCGAACTCACTGTCAAGTGAGTGAGTTGACTCATCGTTGTCGAAGCGATCGTCTTCGTATTTCGACATTTTCGCCTTGCCTTTGTCCATCTTTGGGCTAGGCCGTGATGTGCTTTGATCGCTCAAAGGCTCTTGTGGTCCGCTCTTGTGATCGGACTTTCTTCGAACATGTGTGTAAGGCGATCTTCATCCTCTATCTCTTGTGCGGCGGATTCCGGGTCGAGCGGAGTCGGAGTCGGAGTTGTCTCTAGTGCGTACCACGATGCAGACTCGTCAAAAACAACGTCTCGACTTACTCGAGATTTTCGAGTTGAAGGGTTGTAGCACTTGTACCCCTTTTGCTCCAGAGAGTATCCTACGAGGATACATTTCTCCGACTTCGGGTCAAGCTTTTGACGCTTCTCGTCGGGGATGTGCACGTACGCTATCGCGCCGAATATCCGGGTGTGCGATAAGTCCGACTTCTTTCCGAAGTATTTTTTGTGCGGAGTGACCTTGTGCACGCCGGATGTTGTGCATCGGTTCATTAGGTAGATGGCCGTATTTGCAGCTTCGGCCCAATATGACTTGGGCATATGCTTCTCGTTCATCATGGCCTACTCTACTTTGAGGATGTGCCGATTTTTGCGCTCAGCTACTCCGTTTTGTTGCGGAGTGTGTCGGCAAGTGAATTCTCACTGAATTCCTTCCTTTCGGAGATACGTCGTGAAATCTTCTAAGAAGTACTCCTTGCCACCATCCGATCGAAGACAACGTACATGTCGGCCCGTGGCTTTCTCGACTTCATTCTTGAATGTTTGGAAGTGTCTGAACACTTCGCTCTTTTGCCGCATCGGGTAGATCCAAGTGTGCCTGGAGAAGTCGTCGATGAAGAGCAGGTAATATCAGCATCCGCCGAATGTAGCCGTCTGCGCCAGTCCCCATACGTTGGAATGGACTACGTCATGTAGACCTTTGCTCATGTTCCGCTCTTTCGGGAATGGGTGTCGGTGTTGCTTGCCGAAGTGGCACGCTTTGCATATACCTTCAATCTCCTTCTCTTTGAATGTCGGGAGACCGATGATGACTCCTTTCGATTTCATTGCTTTGAGTTTGTTGAGATTGATGTGGCCGATTTGCTTGTGCCATAGCTCTATGTCGGAGTCGTCTTTCGTGTTTTTCGCGAACATGGCGGATTTCATCTCGTGTGAATCCGGCCCTCTCTTCTTCCGCATGCGATGATTCGGCCTTCTTTTTCGATGAAGCACCCTTCTTGGTCGAATCGTACTTGCATCCCTTGCTCAACCATTTGGCCAACCGAGACCAAATTCTTCGTGATGGTGGGAACATACAAGACATTTTTAATGTATGTTTGCTTACCTCTTTCGCCAAACGGAACATTGCCGATGTGTCGAATCGGGTGCGTACTGTCATCTCCGGTTTCGACATAACCGGGTCGCTCCGGCTCTCGAAGTTCAAGAAACCATTCTTTGTGGGATGTCATATGGTTTGAGGCTCCGAAGTCAACAAACCATACGTCCTCCAGATTGAGGGCACTAGTTGAGGTAGAGGCTGACATAGAGTTTGCTCTATGTTTCATCATGAACATTCCGCCACGGTCGGAGTTGTGTGCGTACATTCTGCCACGATCTTTGTAGTCGGAGTTGTGCCCGTACATTCCGCTATACTCTTCGTAGTCGGAATTGTGCGCGTAATTCGTGAGTTGTCGGCTTGTGGAAGCCGATTCACGCATCTTCTTTCGGCACTCTTCTTTGTGGTGGCCGAGCTTTCCGCAATATCCGCATTCGGTTGCGTTTTGACGGCTCGGGCCAGAGTGGAAGCTCCCCCTTCTTGCGAAGGTTCCTCGTTGGCTTCCGTTTTGCGGCCGAAATTGGGAGTTGTTGTCGTAGGTCGGACCTCGTCCGCCTTGTCCTTGGCCAAATCAGCCTCTCGCTCGTCCGTGTCCTCTTCCTTCGTTCGAGTGCGTGTAGAGCATGTGGCCTTCTGACTCATTGCTCCTTGTACGCACATGGTTTTCTTCGACCAATAGCATTGATTGGAGCTCGAAGAAGGGGGAAGATTTCTCCCGTGCTAGAATAGTGGTTCGCATCGCGCCAAACCGTGGTGCGAGGCCGCCAAGGCATATTTGAACCATCTCATCATCATCGATATTTACGCTTATTGAGCCGAGCAAATCGCACAGCTCCTTGATCTTCGAGGTGTATGTCGTGATGGACATGTCCCTTTGTTGAATGTTGTTCAACTCTTGGCGAAGTTGAAGCCTTCTTGCGGTTGTGTTTGCCGCAAAAATCTTTCGTAGATTTTCCCATGCCTCCTTCGGCGTCTTGGCTTCGCGAATGTAGCCGAGCATGTGATCGTGAACACATGTCGCCAAGCAATACATCACGCAGCTTGCGGCTTGCGGCTTGCTCCCATGTCGCGTATTCGGAGCCGCTTCAGCGGGTCGGTCTTCATGCGCTCCTTTGATGTAGCTCCAATAGCCTTGTCCGACAAGGTATTGGTGCATCTTGTACTCCCAAGATGCGAAGTTGTTTCGATCCAACTTCTCGGTAGGGAGAGCACTCCCCATTTGAGTATTCATTATGTCGATTCTTCTTCTTCTTCTTCTCTCTTCGAATGCGAGCTATGTAGCGAAGCGACGATAGCGATGAGCCGGTTCTTGGTCGTCGGCGTAGAGCACAACACACGATCACGATGAGGCGAATGGGCTAGATCGAGCTACCAAATCGCTCTGATACCATGTAAAGAATCGGGTAGGATTCTTGTGTGGTGGAATAGGTGTGAACTGTGTGTGTATGAGAGAGAGAGAGAGAGAGAGAAATAGACAAGGAGTAAGACACAGAGTATACGCAAGTTAGATTATATTAACAAAGGAGAAATACTCAACACAATACAAGGTGGGAGGAGGGTGCTTTATATAGTAACCCTCTCTCTTCATTAACTACAAGACTCATGGAGCATGGGGAATGTGAAAGCTCATAAGTTATGTGTCATACTAAATGCTAGAATACAAAGAGGTGACATAATGGTGACTCTTGACCGTCGGAATGTCTATTCACTCTCAAGGTGAGTTCACACACTAGACCAAGTTGAGCTTGATTCTCAACAATATCCTTATATAATGAGTGTATAGAAAGAAAGCATGGGTCTTCTCATATCTTATTATTTTCAAAATGGAAGTTTGACCTTTATATTTTTCTTAAATAGTAATGACTCGCAAGACAATTTTGTATATAATAAACAATGTAATTGTTAAGTATTCGGCACCCAAGACAACGGTTGTGGAGACCAAGGCACAAAGAAGAAACACCAAGCTCAACAAACCATAGGAAAAAAGAGATAGAGTAAACTTGAATAGGAAGGAATGCAACCAATGGGCAACCTAGTGTGAAAGGGATTCCCTAGCCTTGTAAAGAGCTATAAAAGACACCTTTTGCTAGCTTTGGTAGCTCTTCTCTAATATTAGGCTTTCTCCTTTCTTTTAGAGTATTAGAGCTTTTACTCGATGCCCTTAAACTTCTATTAGAGCTAAGAAAGATTAGGGTTAATGGCTAGTTAAGCCAACCTCTAATCTCTAGACTCTTGTATGGTGCTAAACCACATAAAAGTCACACATTGATCTATAGGTGTGTTCTAGTGAAAGCACATAAAAGCCAAAAATTTATTTGGCCTCTCTGCCAACGATAAGTGTTATTCTCTCAATAACACATGCCGGATATCCTATCATAGCATACCCTTCACCAAAGATCATGGTGGGAGAAACGGTAATAGACCGCAAACAAAATAACTAGTTGATGGGCGAATCAACTATGGTTGATTCAACTCTAATTGAATCTTTCGAATACAGGTGTATAATGGTGTAAAAGAATACGTGTGTGGAAGCGTATGCGTAAGACATAGAGTATAGTCAGTTATCCGAAAATCGACATAGTTAGGTGAACACAGAGAATGGATACACAATGAGTAGAGTAGACACATTCTAGGCATGAAAAGCAGTCGGCCCTTGTAGATATGAAAATAAGCCTAGGGCCTAGTGGCATTTTAGTGCATACAGAGGGTTTGAACCTGGCACCGCCAAAATAGAAAATGTTTGACTTACCATTGTTGGCATAAAAGACCAACTCCTTCCACTTTGTCTCCTTACTAGTGTGAACCCGTCCAACAGTTAGGGATTGAGTATATAAGCCCTAACCTAACATTGTAATAATGATCTTCTTGTATCTATCCGGAGTGCATGAACTTACCCCTCATGAGAAGTATTATGGAAAGATGTCAAACCTATCCCATGTTAGGATATTCGGCTCACTTGCATACATGCACATCCCGATGAAAAGAGGCAAAGGCTAGATCCCAAGTCGGAGAAGTGTATCCTCGTAGGGTACTCACTAGAGTAAAAGGGGTACAAGTGCTTCAACCCCTTTACTCGGAAGGTTCGTATAAGTCGGGATGTCGTCTTTGACGAATCTGCATCATGGTATGAACCGGAGCCGACTCCTCCCAAATCAACCCCAATCTACCCGAACTTCGCCAACCTAGAGATAGAGGAAGAAGATCGACAAAGCCATATGTTCAAAGAAAGTCTGATCACAACGAGGCTTAGTGAGCTACAAGAGCCCTTGTGCGACTATAGCACATCTCAGCCGAGTCCGAAGATGGACAAAGGCAAGGCCAAAATGCCAGAATATGAAGACTCACTCATTCAACAATGAGTACAGTGGCTTTGATGTGCCTCTTATGAAGTCACCCGGAATTAAGAAAGCACTTACATCGGCAAATGAGAAACTTTGTCGCTCAACCCGAGAGAAGAATCTGGTTAGCCGATTCGGCTACAACGACTATATGGCATATCACTATGCCTTTATGGTGAAGGTGGCGACACTTTGTGAACCAGAAAATCTTTCTAAAGCAGCCAAGGATCCATGATGGCTCGAAGCAATGAATGAGGAGATGCGGGCACTATGCAAGAACGAGACATGGGATCTCGTACCCCACTCAGCTCACAAAAAGGCGATCTTCCGTAGATGTATTTACAAGGTGAGTATAATGCCAACGGCTCTGTCAATCGCTACAAATCTTGACTCGTAGTGAAAGGATACGACGCACAAACACATGGAGTCGACTATGAACAGACCTTTGCCCCAATGGCAAAGATGACGATTGTGCAAACCATGATTGCACTTGCAGCAGCGAAAGGGTGGCACCTCCATCAAATGGATGTCAAGAACGCCTTTCTTTAAGGTGAAACAGAAGAAGAGGTGTACATGGTACAACCACCCAGCTTCAAATCGAGCACCCATCTTAAAGTAGTTTGTCGATTAAAGAAGTCACTCTATGGCCTTAAGCAAGCACCACATGCTTGGCACTCGGAGATAACACAGTATCTTCATCAAATCGGCTTCAGAATGTCAAAATCCGACAACTCCCTCTACATACGAAACAACTCTGGAAGTCCAATTTTCATCATCCTATACGTGGATGATCTGGTCATTGGAGGAGATAGTCTAGTCGACATCAACAAGGTCAAGTCCCTCCTCTCTGACAAATTCGAGATGACGAACATGAAGGAGTTCAATTACTTCCTTGGCATCGAGGTAATTCGAACTCGAGGTGGCATTATGATCTCTCAACAGCACTACATTCTCAACTTGTTATACAAGTTCGGGATGATTGAGGTCAAATCTATGGCAACCCCTCTTGATCGAAACCTCAAACAAGATGTCGCCTTCGGCATCACAGAGTGTGAGCCGAGTCAGTATCGACAATTGATCGGGAGCCTCATCTATCTCACAATCACTCGACCTGACGTTAGCTACCCTATTGGTCTCCTTAGCCAATTCATGCAAAAGCCATGTGACATTCACTTGGATTGCGTTAAGCAAGTGTTACAATACGTTAGCGGCACAATGGATTGTGGCATCCTCTACAAGACGGCAATGCCAATTCAACTCGAAGGGTACACAAATGCCGATTGGGCCGGCTATAGAGCCAAGCGACAATCGACCTCCAGATTTGTTTTCTCCCTCAGCAGCGGCGTAATATCCTAGAGTAGCAACAAGGAGCTGATTGTTGCACTTTCGAGCACAGAGGCCGAATACAGGGGCGCGGTTGTGGCTGCATGTGAAGCCATGTGTCTCAAGAGGATTTTGAAGGATCTCCCGTTTTCTATGTTTGATCCTACGCTCAATTGTGGCCGAGCGTTGTTCATTGGGAGCGTGTATTCCTGTCATCTTCTTCTTCCTTTTCATTTTCTTCTAGTTTAGATTAATCTCCACTTCTGAAGTTTTCTTATGTCATTCTCTAACTGGAGTCTCAATCTCGTCCTTTTCTTCCCATCACATTGAAGTTCTGCGTTTGTTATGTGGAGAATTTTGCTTCACTTCTGCTATGAATCAAATTTTACTTTACTTGTCATTATGGGCCGTCTATTTCTCTCCCTCATCTTCGTCTTCTCTTTCTTCTTCTATCACTGCATTTGGTTTTCTTCGTTGTCTTTCTTTTTTACTTGAGCTTTCCGAACTTGCAACTTGTCTAATTGTTGCAGTCTTATTGGCAACCTTACAGATTTTTCTCACTATCTTTCAGTAGGTATGGAGGTCGCCAAGAGTGCGGAGGAACAATCCAACATATACCATACTCCTCAATTTCTGCACATATACTTGCAATATACTTCATTGTGTCCCTGAATTCTTCATCAAGTGGAAAAGAAACCACAGGCCTTCCCAAGGGAATGAATGAGTGAGAGTTTTTGGGTGAAACGTATTGTTGTAAGTGTATGTGTAATGTGCACTAGAGTGTGTAATTATGTTCATATGTGTGTAAACACATGTGCATGTTGTACATGTGTGTAGATATGAAAGAGTGTGAGTGAGTTGGGTGCGTGAATGGATAGAGGGGTATGCACCCCTATGCATCACATTGATGTATGATTCTCTCGTACTATATAACCCCACATGGCAATGAATAATAATAAGAAAGAAAAAAAATATTCCTATCTCTTTCTCTCCCTCGTGCTCAACCCCATTATCATCTTCGAAACCACCATTCTTATATTAATCCAACAACAATGCATACAATGAATGTACCTTCGACCCCCAAGCAAGCATGAGGTTCCCTTTGTGGAGCTTCGTCCACTCATTTGGCTTATACTCTTCTCTAGGATTTTTGTATTCAATCAGGTCAATCCGACCCTTCACGATCAAATAATCTTGCATTTGTTCCTTCCAAAAGTTAAAGTTCGTGTCGTTGAAATTTTGAAGACTCATCTCTAACAAGCCAGATGTGGAAGCCATTTTTTACAAGAGCCAATTGGTTTGAAGTTCTGCTCGAAGTAGTTATGATCAAGAGAAAGGTACAACCGTCTAGTTTACCCGAAATATGATCTAGCGGGATTGAGCACGAACTTGGCAAAGTGCTTCTTCCTCTCACAGAACGCAGACATACAGTTGCCAAACAAAATATTTCAATCTGATTGAAACCTTGGAGATTTTGTTCAAGAAAGATCTAGTGAGCTTGAAGTTCTTTAACAAGTGGACTGAAGTGCTAATGTTGTCGAAGAAAAAGGGCGACCAGCAGCACATTCCTCGACCTCTGGTACCAACTGTTGGAGATGTGGTCATCAATGAAAGAGTTTGAAACGCAACACTTTATGCTAGAGGACAACAAGTTGATGGATGTGGAACAATGAACAGAAGTAACAAAGACAATCTGCAAGAAACTAACAGGATGCAACAAAGGAGTGAGATAGAGGCACCAAGAACACACTATATTATTCAAGATTTCAGTTACAACAACAATGGCAACATCATGTTCAAAGTAGGTTACAAACTTGGTTATATACTAACCAAGTTAGGGCAACTGCCCTTTGTGCTATTTACTAAAATAGCCTATACTAGTTTTTACAATGGAATAATGTGAATACATCCATTATATCACCGTATTCGACATCAAACTCAATATTTCCTAATTATAACAACACACCAATATCCAATATACAATATCCTAAATAGATACTGGAGAAATATACATGTTCCTTAAAATGCAATGAATTCTTCCATACGTGGTTCACAATTTCAACAAAACAATTTTTATGTGATTTTATGTGTAGATCTACGGAAGAATGTATGAGGACATGTATGTTGAGATGAACAACAAACAACACAGATACATGACAAGAAGAAGAAACAGTAAAGAATAGACTCAGATTTCAAGCTTCAATGGAAGTTCTTATTCTCTCTTTCTTTGTAACTCTTACACTCCGAGGTATATGTTTACAATGTTAGGGTTGAGCTTATGTACTCAAACCCTAGATAGAGGACGTGTTCACAGTAGGATACAAAGTGGAGGGAGTCGGCCTTTTATGCCAACATTATGTTGTGGGTCAAAGTTTTCAAAAATATTGTCGAAAGCTTGATGGTTCTTGTTGTTCCCTAAAATAGGACATTACACTTCTCATTACTATAATATATTTAGCATCCGTCTATTTTCGTACTCATAATAATCAACTAGTATATAGATAATGGATGACAATAATATCATTTTATTCATTTTTGAAAACTATCTAATGAACACATGCCTTTTATACGATGACCCAACACGCCATATGCAATGTTTTGGCTTATAAAATCATAGAAGTCATTTAGGAATCCAAAATATATGCCACGACTTAAGTCATGTTTTTTATCCAATGATTCAGAGGCATAAGGATATTGTCCAAAAGAAGTTGAAACTTATGCCACAAGGGCTTGTGTATACCAAGGGTTTTGCATCCAAAAACAATGTATTGCCATCACCTATGATTACATCAATTAGTCCCTTTATATCTTTTTGAGGCAACAAATAAGCCTTGTCAACTTTCAACTTGGTTAAGACATTTTGAAAAATGTTCTCCATTCTTGCCCAATTGAGATGTTTCATCATATTTTTCTAACATCCAGTCAAGTTGGTGGTAAATGAGCGCTAACAGGTACACATGCTCACACACGTACATTGTTTTAGCAATGAATAATATTACAATTGGAAACCACACATAATTGGAGAATATTGGGTACATGTAGTTATGGGGCTTGTTTCGGTTCAAACTGAACCTTAAGAGCTATGGTTTAACGGTTTATCAATTCCAATATAATAAAACAGTTCGGTTTGGTTCAATTATTGTTAAACGGTTTGGTTTAGTTTGGTTTTGTTCTAAAACTCAAGTTTATTGGTTTATTGGCTTATTGGTTTAAGTAGTTTAATTTAATGGCTTATTGGTTTTGGTTAACTTTTTTTGTTTCCATAATGGTTTATTAGTTTAGTGGTTTAATTAATAGTTTTTTGTGCATTGATTTAATTATTTACCTTAAATGCTTATTTAATTTAATGGGTTTTCTTAATGTAACATATTTTTGTTTCCTTAATTTTTTAATTAATTTGACTTAAATTGTTAGGTTTGAATTCTTTATTGAATGGTTCGGTTTGGTTTCAACTTTTACCTAAATTGTCTGGTATACCTTTTCCTTAAATGTTTCGAATCTAGATTTAAGCAGTTTGAGAGTTCATAAACGGTTTGGTTTTGTTTTGTTTTCTATAAATGGTTAGGTTTCAAGGCAAAGAAATCGAATCAGGCCCATATTGAGGTACATACATGGCTTCAAACAAAATCCACAAGTTTTCGGTGATTGTTTGACATCCCTCTATTTTAATAATCCACATCTAATAATATGTTTAGCACAAGGTTTTTTTGCCAATGGTATTTTACACAAAAAAACAAAACCATAGAAAAGATCAACATTATGATACCTATTATTAAAATCAAAGACCTTTTTGTCAATAAAGAAATAAAGATGGAAGAGGTTGAAGATGAAACTCCACCCAACCAATTACCTCAAACTATTATCAATAAGTTGATATAGAGGATGCTCATGTCCTAAAGAACATGCACAAATTTTGTGGACGTGGACTAGACAAAACGATTAGCTTTTGTAAGTAGAGTCTTACCATTGTTATATCTAGTGGTAATTCAAATATATCATAAGAACATCACAAATTGGTCTTTGGTAGCCTCGAAACTCCATATCTATGTCCATAAAATAGATAGCAAGATTATGCCTAACTATGGCCATGTTGATACCATGCCATTATTTATTCTTTTTCTCGTGATAAGTTTTGGGTAGGTGGTGATGCAAGTGTGCCTATGGATCACATGCAAATTCTCAAGTCTAAAGTATTCTAAACATCCATCCAAATGATGCAATCCCATATAGATAAGATGACACAGAGCATATCCACCATTAGAACTTAGGCGCATTAGACACATCATGTCACGTAGTGGAAGAGGTAAGGATGAATTAAGTTTTTCCAACAGTAAAGGAACTGAGCGGGTATAACTTTATTTTTAATCATACATCTTTTCCAACATGTTGTACTATCAATTTGTCATGCAATGAATGGATCAGATGAATTATATTTTATAGGTGCTTTAACTTGGAAGCCTAGGGAGAAATGTCCTCTACAATGTTGTTAAGTTAAGTATGTACTCCAAGAATATAGGTGTGTAGGACATGTAGATCAGATGAAGACGAGATACTATGGACACTTGGTTGTACAAACAATTTGTGCGTTACATGAAACACAAAGAATCTCTTCAAACTTTTTCATTGAACTTTTTAGTGGGAAGAGGGATATTCACAAATCACTTTATCTCTCTCTCTCTCTCTCTCTCTCTTAAGGTGCAGCAACACAAGAACTTCTCCCCCTCTCTCTCTCATTCAAAAGAAAGATATGAAAGAAAAAGTGCATTATCCGAAGAAAAAGTGCCCGCCGGGAAAATTTAAAGAAAAAGGTCACCAAAAAAGGTATTGATGTTAGTGTGGCATGATCTTTTCTCAAGGATAGGGTGTCACTTTAAAGCCAAGCTGGCAAAACATGCACATGTATGTTTGTATGGATGGATGGGACACATGGCTATATACATACATACACACACACATACATATGGCTATGTATGTAAGTATGTATGTACACGTTACAATATGACCACGGAACATGCCACACGTGTGGATAGATAGAAGTATAAAAATGAAGGGCATTCCTAACTATTGGAGGTGTATAGATTTGAATCATCATAAACTCTTTAAGCAACTCAACCAAAGATTTATTCATATATATGTATGTATATTTATTCATAAGAGGGCCTTAATTATTCACAAATCATTAAGCTTTAGAAACTTAGCATAGTATGTATAATAGGTGGAGCATGTGGAGGGGTGATCATCACCAATATGGTGGAGAGATGGGGGGCATGGATGACCATGAAAGCTGGATGACTGAGGTGTTAGGCTATGAGAGCACATCATGTATCATAGATCACGAGGATGGTCATGGTCATGGCCATGGTGGGTTGTCACGTGATGGTAATGAGAGTGATGGCAAGGTGTCACGTGACCTTGATCCACAAGCAACACCTCAGATTATTCCCAGAAATTTTCCACCTCCTCTTTCCTCCTCCTCTCTTCCTCGATCCTGCACCCTCAGATCTTTCAAATCCAACGGTCGCCTCGTCCTCACACTAGTCCAACATATGCCCTCCCCTAATGTTGTTATTGACGATCCTAGCAAGGCATTGCCGTTAATGAAGAGGGACAAACCTTTCCTTCATACCTTCCTCCACTTCACATTAATCCCACCTTCCCTGATCTTGGAATCACCCCTACATCCTTCGTCCCATGTGGCCACTCAACCATCCTTTCCAAAAGTCACCCCACTAAACTCCATATTTCACGAGGCCACCCAATCTCCATTCGCTATCGACATGCAATTGTCGGATTCACTATGTAACATTCAACCAAGGATTCAAGACCGGTTTCCTCTTATTGAAACCCAATTTTCTTTATTCCGAGACACTCGAGCATCCATTAGAACCTAACTCTCCTCCCTCCTTTGAGTGAATTGGCTTCTTTCAACCTAACTCTCCTCCCTCCTTTGAGTGAATTGGCTTCTTTCTTTATTCCGAGACACTCGAGCATTCTTTCAACCTATTTATGTTTCAATGTTGAAGTAAAAAAAATTGGCTTGAGTGAATTGGATTTCCTTTCTACATCTTATCTCTTTGTCTTCAATAGAATAAGTGTTCTTATACTCAAAAACTCACTTTAAAGTGTTCTTATACTTCCAAACTCACCTTTGTGTAATAGTGTGTCTTTCCAAAACAAAAATGATTTCTTTTATTCATTCTTTACCATTTACTTATCTACACCAATCAACATGGGCCCAACGGAAAAGGACCTCATTTTTTTAGATACATCATATTGTTGATTTGCAATGCAATTCATCTCTCGGCATTCCGTTCTTCTAAGGCGAAGTGCATATAAGATGTAGTGCATGGGTTCGTAAAATGCGTATTGGCCCTTTTATAAAAGTTGTGTTCTTGTTTTACTCCTTTGCCCATGAATTTTAAGTCCTAATTTTAGAGGTAAAAAAAGGAAATTGCACTTTAATGAAAGGTTATCTAAATGTAAGGGTGTGGAGGCGAGATATTTTGGAGCTTTGCTTTGTTTAAGTCTTCCTCAAGGTGAGAATACTCGTTTCCCTATCTCTCCTTCATTATTGGTTGTTGCTATATTGAAGACTCAGCTTTCATCTTCCAAATATATACATCACACAATAGAGACTAAAATTCCAATTCTAAGGTAATGCCCTCAAATGTTCTCACCAAAGAAAGTCTTGTTTTAAGTATATTACCAACATATCCATTGGACTTTGTTTTACACCATTGATGGATCAATGCATATATGATATAGATATAACTATGCCACCCTCTAATATATATGTTGAATGTGTATGGAATGATACAACAATGTCATATAAGATCACTGCATGTATGTTGATTCCTTTTTTCTTTTTCTTATTTCCATAAAAAATATGCTCCATTGGTATTAAAATTGAAAAGGACAGAGCATTGTTGTAAAATACTTAGCAAAAATACGTGTAGAATATGTATCCTAAGTATTCTAACTTTTTTTTAAAATACTTAGAATACGTATTTTATAGATAAAATATGTTAAATACTTAGAATACATGTAGAATACTTAGAATACGTGTAGAATACTTGTAAAATACATAAAATACTTCTTAAATTTTAAAGTTCTTTTTTTCAAAAAAAAAATTGAAATGATAAATACTTCAAATTTTAAAAAACGGTAGTTCTAAAAAGTAGAATACGTGTAGAATAGTTCAGAGTATTCTAAAACATACTCTAAACATAGAATACGCGTTTTTTAACAACTAAGGGCCAGAGGCACTATACAAATAGTATATAATGTTTGTTTCATCTCCACAAGTATATATCATCAAAGAAAGGACCAAATATAAGGGATGGCATTTGGAAAGATAAGGATAATTATAATCCATGAATACAACTCTCAGCCTTTGCCAATAACACCTTTGCTAGGACAAGCCAAGAGACCACATATAAAGGTATTAGAATTGGGGACCATACCATCAATCTCCAACCTGTGAAAACAAGTTAGTGTTTCGTCGAAACATCTATAAGCTCTATCATCATTACATTCCATGAGACCACATCTGTAGTTAGAACCGTCTAAAACACATCTACCTTTGCCCCTTGTCAAGGTCTCCAAAAGCTTCACGTTGTAGACAAAGTTGGCTGAACTTGATTCCGCATATAGTAAAACTCTTCACCATAACCATAGTCAACATATAAACAAATTCTTGCAGTCCAAGAGAATACATTTTTTGCTTGTAGTCATGCTCAACCTACCTTGGTTGTCCACCCTAGCTGGTAGTCTGAAAATTTCATGTTTGCATTTGGTTCCTCATATACTAAAGACCATACTCAACATGTAAACAACTTCTATCAACACTCTGGTTTATCACAACTTCCATGTTGTCACAATAGCCATGCACCGGTAACACCACAATCATCTACCTATAAAACAACATTACCTATGTCCTCATCTCCAAACAAATATGCTTCGACCCCCACACCATCTTCACTCATCCTTATCACAAAACAGAATTCTACTTCTTTCGGTCAGCATCAACCATCTCACCGCTTACCACCAAGGTCCTATACAAATAAAAACAAAATAAGTCTAGTATGTTTGCTCATCCCCTCAATTCCCATCGCCATCATCACTCATCCTATGGGAAACATAACATCTTCTTAATTTAGTCCAAATCAGCATCTCGTTGACCATCTTGTGTATGTTGATTCCTTTGTGTACTTTAACATCTTATAGTACTCTAAGTAGGGTTATTGTACATCAAGTAATCCTTGGTATGTTGTGTTGATGCACTTAGTCGTGTCTTACTTACCACCTACATGCATTTGGCTTGATAATGTTGTGAAATATAATTTTGTTATTTTATACATAAAGATTATTTTATTTTATTTCTTCAACAAGACAATCAATGTACATAAGGGTTTTTATTTGAGCTCGTGTATTGACTCTTGAAATCTTGATATGGAGTATTAATTTCTAGTACTTGAGTCTTTTCGTAAATCCAAATCTTAGTTAAGATACAAACTTGGGAACGCCAACATGTTTGCTTTTGAATGTCTAGTCTTAAAAGTGTTGCCAATGTGTAGGAATACACAAGTTTGAACAAACAACACCATTTCATAAAAATGGGAAATTCCACGAGGCAGCCCATGAAAGGGTTTAAAGTCTTCTCACATGGCTTCACATCCTCCTTAATTCAAGTTCCCCATGGTCTTGTACGCGTTTGCACGACATAATTTGGTGTATCGATGTGAAAGAGGTGGCAAGGGAAGGTAACTATGTAGGGAGAACAGTTTGCAACCATGATGACCACAATGTTGGACTGCATGTTTCGAGAAAGTGACAACATTGTCGAGCTAGATAAAGCCATAGAGACTATCATACCATTCACAAGTGAGCATCAATTAATAATGATGGGCTTCATGACATAGTGTGATTATTCTTCTAGTCATGGCTAAATCTATTAGCTAACAACCCTACACCAACCTCTGTATTTGGCACATTTTCTCATATTTGTGGTTGAAAGGCCCAAAAGGTTGCATGGATTTGTGGTTGGAAATCTCTTGTAGACATACATACTTGTTGACTTGAACGTTTTTCAGAATTATTGGCTTTTTTTGCACCTAGCACAATCACTTGATTAAGTTATGTCCTCAACGTGAGAGTTTATGGATAGTATGGATGTATTCATATGACACAATGCTACAAATTGATGATATCATGTTAGTGTTAAAGGAGTATATAGTGAAGTATATGGGTCAATTTATTGTCCATACATAGGGTTCTCCTAAGGTGTGTTAGGTCAAGGTGTCTCTTACTTGGATGGTCATGTGTTGATGTACATTGGGGCAAACTATACGTTGAATGGATCAATGTCATATTCCTTGTTGTCTACTTGACAAGCTATAAAGGTGGCATACTTTCTTCCCTGGTGATGGGGACTATTCTATGACCCTTCAGAAAATTTTGAAGGGTGATCATGTGAAATAAATTCACCCATAAAATGTTTTGTAAATTCACTTTCAAAAGGCTTAAAGAATGGTAGTTTGCCATGAGACTTGGACCACTCACAATTTTTTTTTTGCTTTTTCCTATTGTAAAATTTGGGTAATTTGTATTACTATTATGTAGTATTGAGATTGTTTTAAAGACTTTTACATAGTTTTAAACTTTATTGCAAGAAAATCAAAACTATTTTCACCATATTTGGTAGGAGTTTGAATCCAAACCTCCTAAATATGACCACAACCTAGCTATCATTTAAAAAAATGTTTTGCATCTATGTGTTGGAGGAGGTGGAGCCATGGGTGGTGTAACAAAAGAAAATGAGAAACATTGCATATGATTGTTATCTAGGTCATGATGAGATAGGTACATTCATTACAAAGTTTTGCGTTAAAGATGAGACATTTAGTTGGACCAATTATACTTGATTACTACTCCGATACCATATTGTTATTAAGGATTCTATTGGAATTTAATGCTATTCATTTGATCCCAAAGGAAAAGATCCCCAAATGTGATGCTTTTGTCTCTGTTAAATGTCCTCTTTGCCATTTTTGGGAATCTTCCCTAGAGAGTAGATAGCAAAACAGCAAAATCAGATATAATAATCATTTAATGGGTGATAATTTTATATCATCCAACAATATTCATATATTTTGTGGGTTTAAGAGATTGATAGGAATAGTGGGAGTGAGACCATCAAAAAATGAGAAAACTTTCATTACCAAGGGATCTAGGGTTAGTAGTGATAGTATGGGTAGGAGTAGTTATGGTGGATTGACCAAAGAACACAAGTCATGAATAAGCATAGATGGGATTATCATGATCAATATTTACGACCAATGCAATGTCATGATTCATGATGAGGTGATACAAGACCTAAACAATTGGGTTCAAGAGCAAGTCATAACCTTTTGGGCAACTCATGAAGATGGCACAAATCATGTAATCTTTTACTTTGATCTCCAAAGCTTCCACATAGATTTATAACTATTCATCTAGAAGTAACAACAAATGGTACTTACATGAGTTTTACTAAAGGATTTATACAAGCCCAATTTAGGGTAATTTCCATGATTACATCTTCTGAAACTCGACTTTCAAGTTAGTTGACGACTCTTCGGAATCTAATATCATCCTAAAAGTAGCTAGTTATTAAGCCTAACACACACACACACACATGTACATATATATGTATGATCCATTTAATAGACCTTCTAGCCTTAAATTTCAATTGAGTGGTTTTAAATAGTCTCTTTATTGACCCCATGTCTTTGTGATGCATCATATTGCATATAACTAGTTCTTTTTAGCATATTATATTGCTAACCTCCCTCCCTTCCTCTCTCTTTCTGAATACGATAATATAATCTATCTATATATCTATCTCTTTCATTGCTATAGAGGCAAGGTCTTATTAGGTCCAAGAGCTTCCTTTTCAAATAAAAATTAAGAATTGTTTCCATTTGAGCATAAGCAATATAAATTACATTATTAGCATGTTGAAAATGGACATACTATTGTTGGCATTGTCATTCGCGAAGTTATATCAAGTATGGAATATGTGCGTGGAGCATAAACAAATGGATATTCTATGGTGGACTTGGCTCAATAACATATATAGTATAACATTAAGAGAAATAGGTGAAAAAGTAAACCGAATAGAACCCTTTATATATTATTTAGATTGAAGTTACATCCTATAGTAGGAAACTTTGTTGCCTTCTATGGGCTATAGTTAGGGGTTTATATAGGTCTCTTCATGCTATAGGACAGGTGAGAAAATGCCGCCACTTGGCGTTTATGTCTATGCCCAAGCATTTAGACTAGGTTCAATGTATTTGTACATGGACTTTCCCATCAAACTTTCTCTATATTATTATAAGAGGATTTTGATTGCTTTAAGATCTTTTACCTTATTGGTAGTTACAATGATTCATAAAAATATATATATAGGTTCAAAGTTTAAACTACTTCATTGTACATATTTGCAAAATGTTTCAATATCCATCCAAGTTTTTTTTCTCCTTTGTTAACCCATTTTGCCAAGCATCAAGACATTGTAAAACGATTTAGATAGCCTTACTAATGTTGAAAATAAAACCATTGCCAACCTAAAACAATATCGATGTCATCACTCTTGTCATCTAGATCCATAACCTCCTCTTATAAATTTTGAGATCTTGTGTATGTAAATACCAAATGTGGTAGTTGATTATAGGAATCCTTGCTCATAGTCTAATGGGGCTTGATATAGTAATCGGAATTCCTCTTAGTGTTTGTCTTTTCTCTTCAATAGTCATATATAAAACATTTAGTGTCTTATATGAAAGCAATTATCTATTTATTTATTTTTCATGGTCAGTCTTCTTTTATAGTTACTAAGAGAGAGAGAGATGAGGCTCCACCTCAAAGAATTTTGGAGTTTGTTGAAGCACGACAATTATTACGCATTCTGCCTAATTATGGGTTTATTTGGCAACAACTACAAAATATTCCATTGATTCAAGGTCCCTTACCTCTACAAAAAGGAGAACAATCGTGGATTGATTGGTGTTTAAAGGGTCAAACATCATTGTTACAAGTGCCTACTAATCTTTTGTATCATTGCTCTATTGAGTCTCTTGGATGGTTATCATCTAAGGCTGAAGAAGAATGGAGATTACACAAATTTGATTATGGATGGTGGCAAATCTTACAATGTAGTTGGCATTCTAAATTGCCACTTGTAGCAAAGGTTTTCATTTGGAGAGTTTTGATTGGAGGATTGCCTTTGGGATTAACTCTGAAGCGTCGTGGACTAGCAACGGGTAATTGCTTTTTTTGCACTATTCAAATGGAAGATAATACTCATCGATTTATACAATGTCCTATTGCTTCTCAAATTTGGAGTTACATTTCTCAAATTTGACAAGTTTTATCACGATGTTATTTGACACCTAGACAATGGGTGTTTGCACAATTTACACATGTTGACCCAAAGTTAGAGATGGAGATTGTTTTTCTATTTTTGAGATATTGGGGATTGTGTCATAATTGGAATATGCACAACGTTTTTGTATTCGATGGTAGACATGGAGTGAAAGCATATCTACGAAAGTTGATGGGAGTACTAATGTGACAATTTTCTTTATTGGAGCAAGTGGAGATTCTTTCCTCGATGGAGTGTTCATCTTGCCTATTGGCAATTCAACATGTTCCACCACCCATGTAATGTAGTTAGTGGGTGACCATACTTAATTGTCACACCCATTGTAAGTAGTGTTTTTTACACACATTTATTAATATAATTGTGTGTTTTCACCAAGAGAGAGAGAGAGAGAGAGAGAGAGAGAGAGAGAGAGAGAGGAGGAGGAGGAGGAGGAGGAGGACTAAGGGCAAGTAAGTGCTTCTTTTGCACCATTCCATTGGAGGACAATACACATAGGTTCATTAAACGTCTCATATCACATATCATTTGGAAGCATAGTATGAACCATGCCTACCATTCATGCATTCGTGTTCGAGAAGGGTAAACACCCTCGAAGAATGATAAATACAATACTTTTGGATAAATTATTTACTATAAGGTAAATATTTTTTCAAGGTAATTTTTTTTTTTAATTGCAAAAAAAAACATTACCTTCTTAATAACAAAAATTACAACAAAATTACAACAAAATTACAACAAAATTACAGAAATTATAGAGAAATTACAAAAATTACAAAAAATTATAGAAATTACAAAACAATTACAGAAATTACAACAAAATTACAAAAAAATTACAAAAATTACGAAAAAATTACAAAAATTAGTGAAAAATTACAGAAAGTAATGGCTAGGAGGAGATGTGGTCACAGACTCACTATTGACTAGTGTGCACGATGCAAGCAGCAGATCGTTCAAGGAAAAGGGGGGAAAGGGGAGGAGAGCAGAGCGTAGCGTTGATGTGCAAAGGAAAAGGGGGGGAAAGAGGTAAAAAAGGGAAAAAAAAACACACGAATATTTGAATATCATTCGTGTTCGTTTTCCAACGTAGGAAAACAAATGATATAGTAGACGAACACGAATTTTACGTACTATGTTTGGAAGTATGTATCAAATATTTGACAAGTTTTAACCCGTTGTTATTTGAGGCCTCAACAATGGATTTTTGCTCAGTATGTTTATCAGGTTTTTTTAAGGGAAAAGTACAAGGATACCCCTGGAAGTTCGTCTATTTACCAAAATGCCCCTGGAAGTTCCAAATTTACCAAACTACCCCTATGTCCAAAAAATTACACTTTATAAAGTAATTATACACTCAAATCTTTGGTAAATAGGGCTAGTTCGGGTCCATTTCTTCCATCTTTGGTAAATAGGGTTGGTAGATTTGAGTGTATAATTTTATTTTTTTTCAAAAAAACACTACTTCGCATTAGTTAGCAAACAAATTACATCATAGATCATCAAAAATTCCTCTCATCAACCCTCACTCTGGCCTTCCCACCAAAGTGGACATAGTCCCCACCTCATTTTCAACAAAAGTATCCAAATAACTCCTATAACCTAGTAATTTGTACCATATCTATACATATTTACAGCACCTAGTCACTGATGGAAACCATTGGGGGAAACAACCATCGGGGTGCTTGGTAATTCCATTGAGGCCTTGATGATGATCTACCCACCATAGGAGAACTACCCCATTTCAGCAAGAACTTTGATCAAGTTCTTTCAGCTACATCAGATTCCCCCTTAATCGAGTCGTATCGTCCCCGCAACCAAGATACCAACTCAAACCAGATATTTAATAATACCTCACCACCAGGGATCTTTTGATGTTGAAAAACAAACTTACAACGCCTGGTCCAAATGTGCCAGACTGATAAACAAGCCACCACCATCCATATCTCTTCAAAAAATTCTGAGTTAGTGCCAGGTCGAACTCCAGCCCGTTGAAACACCTTGCCACCCTTTACTATAAATCCATGACCGTGGTGGTTTAACTATTTAGGCCAGCCTTCCCCTATTAACTTCAACCCCTGTACGGACCCCCATACAACTCTCCCATTCACGTCGCATGCGGCCACTATCCTGAGACTTCTACCCCAAATGTTAATAGCCTCTTTGCAATTCCAAAAACAATGAGGAATTGATTCCAAAGGGTGTCCACAAATCTTGCAACCAGCCTCACCACCACGACACCTAAGCCACTCCCCCACCGGTACCGCTTTGTGACTAAGAAGCCACAACCAAAGCTTTATTTTTTCTGGCATATCGAACGCCCATAGCCTCCTCCAAAACGACTTCAACAAGTCATCAGAAATGCCTTTATCCTTCCAACTATTGCGAGTTAGAGTAGCACCCATCGATTTGGAGCCAATGATTTTCCTTCCTAGTTTAGTAGTGTACTCAAAAAACCGTTCCAATTTGTCCGTTCCCGGTTTCTGCCACCACACCTCTAGTGGATCCCAATCCAAATCACATATGGGCTTGTTGTCAACTATCCAAAGCTTACAATCAGATTCCAGCTTCCCTGGGTCCAGGTTTACTTGCCACTTCTTACCTTCCAACACTGCCACTCGCACTGCCAACCATTGGCCATTGTCTGCCACAGCACTTAGGTTGCCCCACAAATGATTCTCATTAGATGGGCACCTGCCTCGGATAATTTGTGCATCACCCTCACCTACAAACCACCCAAACTAGACCCCCTCTTCTTCATTCAGCCTAACTAGACCATCAATAGCCTTATTTATCAAACGGGTCACCTTTTCCAGCCTGCCAGTAAACCTAGGACTACCAACCAGACCCTCCCTTCTTTTCCTTTTGAAATCCTCCCATTCTCTTACTGAACTAACATTGTACCCTACCATTTGCCCCCATGGCAAGTATTTTTTCTGGCCAAGCATCATACCGTCATCATCTTTAATCCTAGGGTTCCAAAACAATGGTTGACAGAGTTGTTCCTCCATTGTTTTTGGCTGCATTAAGACCATCCCCTCTCTTAAACTTGACCGGGCCCTCATTATGGTGCGGGCCACCCTATCCTCCATGCTAGTAGGTTATTTTAACTTTAGGCCTGGACTAAACAACCACCACTTCTTTGCCTTCCAAGGGCCGACATTCCTTGGACACCAGAGTTCAGTTCTGTCTCTAAGAAGCAATTTCCACAATTCTGGTCTAGGTTGGAGACTTTGCACCAGGAGCTTACCGAGTAAAGCCTTACTTTGGTGAACCGGATCCACCATACCTAGTCCACCTTGATTTTTTGCCTTGATCAAACAACTTTATAAAGTGTATAATTACTTTATAAAGTGTAATTTTTTGAACATAGGGGTAGTTTGGTAAATTTGGAACTTCCAGGGTCATTCTGGTAAATAGATGAACTTCCAGGGGTATCCTGGTACTTTTCCCTTTCTTTTTTAATGGCTTTACAAGATGTTCCTTTCCCTACATAGGTAGGTAAAGGACTATAAGTTCTAACAAGTGGGTTTTACATACAATTAATATAATTGTGTGCTTTTACGAGAGAGAAATTGCGCTTTTAAGAGAGAGAGAGAGAGAGAGAGAGAGCCCAAATGGACGTAGCTCAGTTGGTAAGGTTGCCGAAATGGAGACCGGGAGGTCATGGGTTCAACCCCTACATTCCATAGCAGCATCTAGTGAATTAAGATATATGTATGAAGTATGTAATAGAAAGGTGAGATAATTTGGTTTCGAACCCAAGACATAGTACTTGTAGTGAAACAAATTACGACTAGGGTACTTGCTAATTACAATAAATAAAAAGAGAGAAAGAGCCTAGAAGGTCATGGGTTCACCGTTCAACCCCTATATTCCACAATGGCATCAGGTAAATTATGTGATATGTATGGAGTAATCGAGAGGTACGAAAATTGTGTTTCCACATACATAGTTCTAGTAGTGTAACAACTTACCATTAGGGTAAGCTAATTACGATCAAAAATTTAAAAGAGAGAGACAGATTTTGAAGATGCCACGTGATGGTTACGTATTCCCCCAAATTACAAGATATACCATTGTTGCAAGGATCTTTGCCATTGAAAACAAAATTTGCACCTTGGGTGGATTGGCAGTTCCAAAATGGTATACGCTTATTATAGGTCACCACAAATATATTGTATCATCATGTGATGGCATCATTATTGTGGATATCTCCTAAAGTAGTGAAGTTGTGGAATGTATATAAGTTAGATGCAAGGTGGTGGAAAATATTACAACGTGGTTGGCATTCTCATCTACCATTTCGTGCAAAGGTATTCATATGGAGAATCATGATTGGTGGGCTCCCATTAAGTTCGACCTTAAAGAGACGAGGACTAGGGTCCAACACTTAGTTTCTTTTGCACCGTTCCATTGGAGGATAATACACATAGGTTCATTAAATGTCCTACAACATGTACCATTTGGAAGTACTTATCAGACATTTGGCAAGTTTTAACTCGTTGTTGTTTGAGACCTCAACAATGGGTTTTTTCTCAATATGTTCAAAATGCTTCAAATGATGAGATGGAGATATTGTTCCAATTTTTACGTTATTGGGGTCTACAACACAATTGGAATATGCGTAATGTTTTCATGTTTAATAATAGACATGGGGTGAAAGCCTATATAAAGAAGTTGAAAGGTATTCTCATGTGGAATTTTTGGATGTTAGAGCATGTGGGGATCATTTCCTCAAATGCATATTTAGGTTTTTTAATAGCATTACAGAACGTCCCTCTCCCTAAATAGGCATATGATAGGTAGAGGAGACTAAGAAGTGTTGTAACTAAGTGGATTTTAGATACAATTTATATAATTATGTGGTTTTACCAAGAGAGAGAGGGAGGGAGGGAGGGAGAATCAACCCCTACAATCCACAATGGCATCTTATAAATTAAGATATATGTATAGAGTAATAGAGAGGTGAGAAATTTCAGTTTTGAAACCAAGACATAGTGCTAGTAATTTAATGGCTTACCATTAGGATGAGAGAGAGAGAGAGAGAGAGAGAGTTTGCCCAAATGGATATAGCTCAGTCAATAAGGTTACCCAATAAAGACTAGGAGGTTATGGGTTCAACCCCTACATTTCGCAATGGCATCAAGTAAATTAAGAGATATAAATGAAGTAATAGAGAGGTGAGAGACAGAGTTTTGAACTCAAGACATATCTAGTGCTAATAGAGAGGGAGAAATATTTTTATTGAAATGAGTGTAGATAAGTTGGTAAGGTTGCCTAATTGAGACCAAAAGATCATGGGTTCAAGTTTCAACCCTTAGATTCCACAATGGCATCTAGTAAATTAGGAGTTGTCTATAGAGTAAAGAGATGTGATAATTGGGTTTTGAATCCAAGACATAGTGAGCTAACGATGATGATGCAATTTGAGGGTGAATTATAGACAAAATTTGCTTAGTTATGGCGAACTACTATAATTGATGTTTCAAACATTTTTTAAGTTTTAGAATTCAAAAGCATTCTTGAAACTTCAAATAAATGTTGAAACATTGCTCATACCAATTTATCTTGTTTACACTTTAATAATCTAGACATCTGGAGTTCTCTTTTAAAATAGTAGCTTTGAACTCATTCAAAAGAAACTCAAACATTACTTCAGTAAATGCCAAGATCCTATTGATTCTTAACTAGAGTTTTTTTACCAACATCCACGTGAAATTTCTGCATCTTTTCTTCTAGAAGGTTGTGTTATTTTAATTTATTTTGCTTTAAAGGCCAAACCAAATGGCAAGCATATTGCTATACTTGAAATATATTTGAATCTTCACATTTTGCTTCATGGTTTCATTTTATTTTAAAACTTTTAGGGAATTTCTAAACTTATATTGTTTAGAAACATTAACAATTGAAACATCCAACAACTCTCTTTTTTATATGATTTGAGGCCCCACACCAAGTTTTCTTTACCAAGACCAATAGTTCTAGAATTAGGGCCTAGTCATTGAAATGATGCAACGTGCCACTACTTGTTAATGTTGTAATGGTCTATGTCTCACAAGGTTTACCCTTAAATGTTTTAAATAGATAAAAAAACAAATTTGTAGGTAGAGCCAAGACTTGTGAAATTTTATGTTACATATTTTTGAAAGATTTTGTGATTAAATAAAAAAATTATCATTTTTCTTATTGATTAAATAAAATTGAAACTAAATAAATAAATATGTTTAAAATAAAACAAATGTGCGATAAAAGTGTAAAAATGCAATGAAACATATCCAAGTGTAAAGGACCATGGTTGTACTATGCTAGCATGAGACATGGCCAAAGCCTTTTTTCATATATACCCTATAATGCTTAGGAGCTACCTATCCTAAGCACAACTAAAAATAATGTCTGCTCTCCAAGGCTTGAGCACTAGAATGATGAGGAAACTAATTATATTGCAATCAAATAATGAGAAAACTATTGCAACTTTATTATCATTATGATTTAAACATTGAGTGTAATCCTAGGCAATCTTACCGATACACTACACCACCAAAATATTGCTATAATTCTTCTTAGGGGTGCCAACAATCAATGGACATTACCCTTTCAAGGGCCGGAGCATAACATTTCTTACAAGGTCCAATTGGAATCCTAAATTTTGCTTATGAAGCGAACTACTCAATTGTGGGTTGGATCTATGGGCATGTTACTAATCTCTCTCTTTCTCTAAGGAGCTACAAAATCTCTCATGTTTTTTTTTAATTATTAATTTTGTTACTTCCAAACCGAATTTCAAATATGGGTTTAATATTCAAGTGTTCACATACCCATAAACATAATAGATATCCACATTATTTACATTCTAAAGATTGAAAACTTTACTATTATTGGTTTTATAAAATTAATATTATTGGATATTTCACGCATGATGTAGACCCATCAATGAGATCGAGAATGAATGCATGAACCATAATTTTAAACCATATAAGATAAATGACATAATGTTCATACCTAAACCTCATAAGGAAGTGGTGGTGCAATACATTCAAGACATATTCATTGCATCAACACCTAAATGAGTGCATAGGGAGAGGTACATGTTGATATGAAGAAAAAGTAATTAAATGTACAAACCATATTACTCAAGTTGCTATAATCAATCAACCTAATACATGTTCACGAGTTAAAGGACCTCATCTTTTGATTATTCCACAAACATGTGCTATTATGCTTGTAATTATAATTACTCCCACACTAATTTGTTGTCTTAGCAATAACCCTAGATACAAAGGTAGGGGCACATAACGTTTTACTTCTAACATTCTAGTGTTGGCGTGGAATTGAATACATCTTCTAGATAATCATATTTATAATGGATGAAGATTGTTCCCTCGATTGTCTTGTACAACATGCTTCATCTTTTGCATGGCATATATTTTTGTTGTGTTGGCATGTCACTATACTTATTTGAGAAGATTCTTATATATTTGTCATTCCCTTCATTATGATGAATTAATTTATACAACTCCATTATACTAGATTCAATTTGGTTATAAAATAACAGAATTGTTAAATTTTAATTACAATAATCCATAATGAGTACTTCAAACACATAATAACATGAACTAATCTTCATGCATACATCACACAATCTTGCTTATGTATGTCCTTGTTTGTTCTGTAACCAATGTATTGCCTACCCAAATAGGTATGTCCCTACATATATACATAAAATCATGTGAGCTTCCTCACTAACTTATATGAAGTAAAATATTATGAATTCATGACATTGTTTACATTAAATCAATTTCTATGATGCAGTAACTAAAGAATGTGAAGATTGAAGGAAATGCAATGGGACAAAGATTTGGAAGAGGTACACAAACTACAACCAAAGCATAAGTTAAAGTTGTGTTCGTGATGCTCCTATAGTTTTAAAGGACATGTTGTTCGTGATGTTTGTATAGTTTTAAAGGACTTGTCGTTCACAATTTTTGTATAGTTTTAAAGGACTTGTCGTTCGTGGTGTTTGTATAGTTTTAAAGGAATTGTTCGTGATGTTTGTATACTTTTAAAGGACTTGTCGTTTGTGATGTTTGTATAGTTTTAAAGGAATTGTTCGTGATGTTTGTACACTTTAAAAGGAGTTGTTGCATCCATCATCAAGGTTAATAATGACCAAATATCTCAAGTGAAGAAATGTGTTCCTTAAATTCAAAAAGAGAATAAAAATGCTCATAGGTTGAGAAAAAAGTATGAAGATTCTGTTAAACTTGTGTGTGTGATTTTGTGCAACCCAAGAGGAACTACATAAATTGCCATCAAGTTACTTGCTAGAAAATATCTAAAGTGAGGGAACTATGTCCTACAAGCTCAAATAAATGCACGAAAAGTGCAAGTAAGTTCTTATACAACTATATTAGCCATTACTCTAACAGCCTTGGATACATACACACACAAAGATAAATTATATCTAAATTGTTGTGTATTGGGAAGAGGCTAAATAATAGAGTAGAGTATGAAACCTAATCCGATAAACACATGTGTATGATACTGAGCATAAATAAAACGAACATAAGCCATGAACTATATATATATATATACGTCTATTGAAGTAATTATTGACCTTTGTCACCTTTTGAATCTTTGCCATCAATTTGATAGATAGTTCAAGTAGGATTGTAAAAATGTTGGTCCAATTTAAAATTTCACATTGCTATTAGATGTGATCTTCACAATATAAATTCTTAAATCAATGTATATGTTATAACCACATGACATGTCTATATGTCAATATGATAAGGACGTTACTAATTATCAGAATGAACATTTGGGTGTCACCACGCGCCTTTAATATAACCATGCATACAATACATTTAACCTTTTCCTTTCTTCATCTCCATATAAATGTACCCTAAAGTTGAATCAACTGATATAAGGAATAAAGTTCTTTGTACGTAAACGTACCAAGTCTTGCTACGTTTTCGAAATTAATAGATTGAGATGTGCATCTTATTTACTTGTCTTTTACACATAAGGAAGATAATGCAATATATGTGTTGTAATAGGTGTTCAATCTAGATTTGGACAAGTGATAAACCATAAAACTATAAGGGTTTTTCACACACATTAATTAATATAATTGTGCGTTGTCACGAGAGAGAGAGAGAGAGAGAGAGAGATCTCCTCTGTGCAAGTGATTTTACTATCATCCTAGGAGACCAAATAGTAACCATAATGCATTTTCAAATGGTATGTGTGGAATTGATTAGTGACTCTCAATGTTCAAGAAATTTACTATTGAATGTTGGAATTGAGAGTGCACATTGTGATTGTGAGAGGACGTTGTGTAGAGAGTGGACTGTATTGACAATGTGTGGAAAGCTAGAGAATTGTATAAAAATATAATACTGAGAATCCAAATTTGATCAAGGAAACATATGCATAGTCGATGAGTCTCTTTGCTTGCGGCCCATCTCACATTGAAAAGAATTGAGTCAAGTCATATGGAAGCAATGGTGCAAATGGTGGGCTCTAGCATGTACCGATCTTTGTGGTTTCCCCATTTAGACAAGAACATAGTTTTGTACTTTGGTGAAACATATGTTATATGATATGTGAAACACGAGACTCCAGATTTTTCCCAAACCCTTATACATTTGCATCATTAAAAACTTCTCATTCACAAAGGAATCTATTGATGCACATGAAGCAAATGAAATGCATCCCGTTTTCCAAACCATTTCTTCAAACCAAGAGGAAGTTTATATGGAGATAAACATGTTAAGTAGTGGTGATTCAACATTGGATGTAATAACCAAGGATAGGTAGGTACACGATGTAAGGCTATCAAATAGTATGTAGCAAAGTACCTTCCATGGAGAAATATTTATTAGTTTTTTTAATGTAGGAAGCCCTAGTCTTTATTACATTTAAACAAATATATGCCAAAATGTTTAGAGATACTATGTAATGCTACCTTCTCCACTATTCTGATGAAATTATCAGCGTAGCCTACCAATTACAAAGACAATTTTGATAACAATTATATATTAGGAATCACTACTACGCTACATGTACATCCCACAAACGTTTTCACCATTGCTTGTTTTACAAAGAAAGGGGGCAACATACTTGTTATAATTCACACTTACAATGAGTTCTTTTACGAGGCATATGCATGTAAGCATATCTCTTTTACGCATGTGTCATCAAGGAAGAAAAAATTCAAAAGGTTTTTTTTATGCATATTTCCCATGATATTCATTTGTATGTGGGTGGATATCGAGATTCCAATTCCACAATACATACACATACACGCACATGTTTATAATTGCACAATGTGTACTTTTTGATGGGGACTTTAACTATGGATTCTCATGGGATAGCAAAAATTGATTCCAATTTTATGATGTGGAGGTAGACATAAGAAGCATCTAGGCTAAATATAGGAGTGTCCTAGGTAATAATATTGTTGTGTTTGAAGGGTTGGCCTTTTAGATGCTTAATATAGGAGTATACTAGGAACCAATTATTGTTATGTCGGATGGGTTGGCCTTTGCTGATGTGATGCAAAACAAAATCTAATCATAATGCTCCTCATCACCGCCCAACCACCACCACATCGTCATTATCATTATCAATATCATTATCATCCCTATCCTACACGCATTACGTGGATCATGATGATCAACTTGTGGCCCAAGCCACGATGCCTTTATCATCATGATGATGATAGTGATGATGATGAATGTCTCACACCATTCACTATCATCACCAACATCATACATGTTTGTAAGGGTGAAAGAGAGACGAGACGACTAGTGACTACATACATACATAATGGAGTGAGTGAGGAGTTATAAAAGAAAGGGTATGTATGTGTGTGCGCGCACCCGAGCTTTAGGGAGAGGGAAAATCACAAGGGAATGTACGAACATAGAAGGACACAAGTACAATGTTTTAGAAGGCGTTTATTATAAGGAGTAGGGGATCATTGAATGCCTCGTGATGGGGGTGCCAGAGAAAAACACAAAGAGATGAGGAATCGAAAAAGCCTCATGTCACCTCACATGTATTCATTCCTAAAGATATGTATACTATTGTATTTGTATAGTTCATGCATGTTGCCATCACACATCAGAATAAGTGTTAGTAACTACTATGGAGCCATACACTTGTCACCCCCTCATTCCTTCCTTCACTTATAAAGATCTTCTAGTTAACTATTATTATTATTATTATTATCAATTCTACACATCATGTTCTCCATTTCCATACACAAAAGCACTCATTTGACTTTGAATACCTTACTCGTACTTTTCATCCTCTACATATCATGAAGTCCTCTAGTCCCCTCCCTCCCTCCCCACTACCTCTACCCCACATCGACACAACATTCAAATACAACAAAAAGCTTCCTTAACTCCCTCCTATGTCTCATATGTAAAAGCCCATCAAAGTTCCTATCACATTTGTGCCATCGTGCCATAGCATATTCTATTTTGGATCCTCGTCTATGTGCATGAATAATTTGTTATATATTCCCTCGTCATTTTATAAACAACAATCTTTGTGTGGTAAAACTTTACAAATTACATGCCATCATTAGCCCCAATTGCCTCGTATACCGAAATGTTCTTACTTTAGTAGGTTGTATATTAGTCTTCCCTCATCATGAGAATAGTTATTACATGGTTATGTTTGGGGGAATTCTAAACTCATACAAGGAGCATGTATATTAGTGTATTAAAGGGAGATAAAAATAAATCATATCAAGTTGGGTCTATCACAAGTTGTGAGGCATCATCATGACTCATAGCATATATGACTCTTATCTGACTTACAAAAGTATGTTCAAAAGCAAGGTATCATCCTTTCTTATTGTTTGGATGTGACCACGTTCCATACTATTATACATCCTTCTCCCAACTATCTAGATGCATCTATTGTAATGATTTCCTTCATCCTTCAGGAAATGGCATTGTAATATACATAGAAAATTTAAGGTTTGATGTCAAAAACATTAAGACACAAAGAGGAGATCATAGGGACTAGAGCGCACTAAGAAATTGACAAGTGTATACAAATAGTTAGCGATTATCATGTCAATCCCAAATTCCCTCTTTGTGGTTTGACATATATGTAGCGCCCAAGAGATTCATTGAATTCACTTACATAACTTCACGGTCAAATTGAAATCTCCATTATTTGCAAATATTTTGTGACTCTAAATTTGCCCCCCCCCCCCACTCCCACTTCTCTCTATACTATGTCTACTCTTGTATGTAAAAAATATGAAAAAAAAATTAGATTTTGCCAAAAACAAAAACTCACACAATCATGAGTTTCATATTTCATAGTAACCCTATCAAGGTAACTTCAAAGTATAAAACACTAGTCTTATGTAACTTGCTTCATTCATGTCAATTATGTAGCTTCTCACACATGAGGTGGTTATTTACGAAATTCCATTTAATGAGATAGTTAGGTAACTCACCACTTGTCCTTCCTCTACTGTGTTCCTTTTTTTACCCATTTGTAATTATCTTGTTTATCCATAGGTCCTTCATAAGTACCCACTTAATTTAGGTTGTTTTTCACTTTCGCATGCCCATTGGACATCTCTTTAGTGCAAACAAATCCATTCTCTTACCATGGTCTATACAATCTCGCATGCATTTGCATAAAGTGTTAAGTGCATCATTTCAATGCGTCGAACATTGAATATGTGATGAATGTGCCGCCTCATGACAACTTGTTAACACTCTTAAGCTGATTTGAATTGAGATTTATAATATTGCAAGAGTTCTGACGCATATCTCGTACTTGTGAAAGTTTTTGTAACTCTTACGACCAATTGCAATCACCACGATTATAGTACCAAGAAACCTAAGTTGAACAAAGTTTGCATAATCTAATTTAACCCAAATTTATTGTCAAATATCATACTATAACCTCACAACTAGCTAGTTTAAATCTTTAACTACCTTTAACAAATAGTACCACGTTGATTTTGGGATCTTCTCCATGGATTACTTTTCCATGTAGAATTAGATGATAAGAGCTTTAGAATTGTATTTTGTTATCCTAGATGAGACACTTTATATAGAATTTTGTTACCCAATGGCACACATGCTTTTTATTGTAGGATAGTAGTCAATAGAAGAACATCATCCACACACCACTATCGTAATTGAAATGACATTAATAATAGAATAAAACAAAGGCATATATATATATATATATATATATATATATATCTACGAAAAGTAAATTCATATTCAATTTCAATGAATTTGGATGCAATACAAATTCATCGAATTGGATGAAGTACATTGATAGTTCATCTTAAGAGTGATCTATTGACAAAGCACTTCATAGACTTGGTTGCAAGGCCATTACATGTAATTGGCCCGACAAGTTCTTTTAAACATAGCTATAAACACCAAGTGCAAAGATCTCCTCCAGTGTCACGCCATTTCCAAATTTTCACGAGATGTTATGTTAAGCTATTTCAATAACAATATTCAAGGGCGTGATGGGTTTAACTATTACACATTACCAATTGGGCCATAGTTGAGTTAATTGATTGGAAATCATGAGGTCAATGTTCGATACATGTTCAATGTGGAATGGTATATATGGTGTAACAAAAAAAGTTCGGGAATTGGCATTTGAACCCAAGAAGTCTTGGCCTCTATAGCCAAAAGAGAGAGGGAGGGGGGTTATAAGTATAATATGCTAAAAAGAACTAGCTATATGTAATATGATCATCACAAGGACATGGGGTCAATGAATAGGCTTTTTAAAACCAATCAATTGAAAGTTACGGCTAGAAGGTTAGTTAAATGGATCATACGTATATATGTACATGTGTGTGTATGTGTGTGTTAGGCTTAACAACTAGCTAATTATAAGATGATATTAGGTCCCTAAGAGTCTTCAACTAAATTGCAGACCTCTTAAGTTTCTCAAGATGAGGCCATGGAAATTAGACTATATTGGGCTTGTATAAAGCCTTTAGTAAAACTCAAAGTACCATTGTTGCTGCTGCTAGATGAATTGTTATAATCTATGTGGAAGCTTTGGAGATCAAAGTAAAAGATTACATGATTTGTGGCATCTTCGTGAGCTGCCCAAAAGGCTATGACAAGTTCTTGGACCCAATTGTTAAGTAGGTTTTGTATCACCTCATCATGGATAACGACATAGCATTGGTTGTAAATATTGATGATGACGATCCCATTGTTATACTTATTCATGACTTTGCATTGATCTTTGATCAATCCACCATAATTACTCCTACCCTTACTATCACTACTAACCCTAGATCCCTTGGTAATGAATGTTTTCTCATTTTTTGATGGCCTCAATCCAACTATTTCTATCAATCTCCTCAACCCATCAAATATGTGAACATTGTTGGAGGATATCAAATTAGCACCCATTAAATGACTATTATATCTGAATCGGCTATTCCGCGCCCCAGGAAAGATTCCCGAAAATGGCAAAGAGGACATTATCGGAGACAGAAGCATCACATTTGGTAATCTTTGCCTCCGGATCAAATGAATGGCATTGAATTCCAATAGAATCCTTAATAACAATATGGTATCGGAGTAGTCATCAAGTATGATTGGCCCAACTGGAGTTTTAGAATGAGCTATAATCTCTTCCACTTCTTCTTCCTCATCTTGTTCTTGTTCTTGTTCTTGTTCTTGACCTTGCTTTAGTTCAAGCTGGTCTTTTTGGTCTTGGTCTTGCTCTTGCTCTTGCTCTTCATCTTCCCCTTCTTTCTCCTCTAGCTCTTGCTCTCTAGTGAAAAGATGGAGTGTGAGGCGACCATTGCTTCGGTTAGCCCCAAAGTAGTGTTTACATGGAGTACGAACCTCCTCGAGGATAAATCGCCCGTCTTTCCGATAGGGACGTAGAGTTATACAAAAGGAATCGGAGGTAGGATGTGGTGAATTGTTAGTAAGCTCGGGTAAGGAGTGAGAGAGAGGTGGTGGAAATGACTTCCATCCTCGAGAAGTGTAGCTCGATTGCCCCCATCGTCTAAGTGTTGACGATGGATCGAACCCCTCCTCCAAATACTCATGTAGGGACTCCATATTCTTCACCAAAAATTATATCAAATGAAGCATTGGAGGGTCATTAGTAGTATGGTTATAGATTAATGTATGTGTATGGAGTTAAGATACTATGCTAGTTGTGCTCACTATATTGAAGTAGCTTAAGCTAGTGCCTTAATGCTTGAGTGAAGCCTATGCTTTACTTGTATTGTGAGGTGAGGAAGCACTAGTTCGGTGACCTCTCACCAATACAATATATCTTGCAAATAAATATGAGCTTTATATGAGGCATGAGTATATATATGACATTCACGCATGAGATGTCAGGACGTGTGCAAATGAGAGGTGTATGTGTATGTGCATGTGTAATTATGGATGTGTAGGTATGAATGCATTTATATGAGAGGTTTGTACACGTACTATGCAACATGTGCATGTGCATGTGTACGTGCACATGTGTATGTGTATGTGTATGTGTATGTCTAGACAACACGTGCACGTGTGTGTGTATGTGTATGTGTATGTGTATGTCTAGACAACACGTGCACGTGCACGTGTGTATGTGTATGTATATGTACATGTATTTGTATATGTATATGTATATGTAGTGGAGCGGATGATATGTACATATGTATATGTATACATAAACATATACATATGTAGTTATATGTGGGTGATATTTTTCCACCATTATGGTATCGAAACATGACAAATGATGGGACGTAATAAATGTCATGGTATGTTGTTTCCTACACACACACACACACAATACTACATACATATTTCTTATCCTCTTGCTTTTGTGGCCTCCTTCTCATGAGGAAAAGCGTAAGACCCTCTCCTTGTATAGAACCTGAATCACCCACATGTTTACCCAATCCATATGCTATCGACAAACACCCTTCCTTTGCTACATTGCTCTTACATGATGTGATAAAGAAATCAAGATCTATTATGACCTTCATTGTCTTTTACCCACCTCGCTTTTACACCGCAAACATCACTCCGCCTCCTCCCTTCCTCAAATTAGTTCTGTTTCTTGAAGTTGATCACCTATACATCTTCAATGTTGCTTGACCTTGGAATATTTCTAGTAACTCCATGTCATATTAAACACCATACTCCAACCATATGTACTCTTGGGTCTTCCAATAGTGTAAATGCATGTTTTCCACCACCGCTTTGGATTGAGCTTGCTAGAGAAGGTAATTTTCATTTATTAATTTCCAAAATGTCGAATTGCACATGACGGAATCAAATAGCCTTATATTTCTCATATAATTGAGAAAAATATACATGAATTACATGTTCTAGAAAAGATGCAACATTCTTTAGTCTTTAAAGCTCCATATCTACTTTGCTAGGTAGTAGATGTAACAATTCTTACCGTCACAATTTGCTCTCAAAGAAGAACAATCAGATTTCATTTCTTACTAAATTACTAGGGTGCTGATTATGTTACACTCTAAATTTTTTGTGTATGTCCATTTAACACATACCATGTGTGTGTGTGTGTGCACAATAGGCAAGGTTTGGTGTGTGATTTGCAATTTGCAGTGATAAATTTACTTATAAGTAGCATTAATCCTCCATAAATTTCATTTCACTATAATTACATCATATATTTGCCTCTAAGATTTAATTCTATTATTTGGGTATACTGATAATTTGTAGAGTCTACATCAATGTATCTTCTCTGAAAGACATGTGCCTCTAAGATTTAATTTTATTATTTGGGCGGATTATAATGATTATTTGTAGAGTCTACATCAATGTATCTTCTCTGAAAGACATGCCTCATCTAATTCATTACTGTCAACATGTATGAAATAGTTTATTTTGTGAACCTCATTTTCTGAATTTAATCATAGCCAGTGTTTGAAATTACAACTATTACTGCAAATGCACGTGATAAAATAAACGAAAATTTGACTGTCTTAACTAATTATATCATTTTGTTTTAAGCACATAAGACTACCATGATGGCATGAGCTACAGGAAATGAAAAGGACAGACGATCACCACCACAAATGCTTATTTACAATTGATTGAGTAGCTAAAGAAAACCTCACACTAAGAGTTATTTTGATTCCTAACAAAGACAATCACTCTACTCACAAAAGTTATTTTTATTCAACTAGTGAAGAGAAGACAATAATTTATTTGCAGGAGTTACTTTCATTCAACTAGTGAAGGCAATCCTTTACGCGCAAGAGTTATTTTCATCCAACTAGTGAAGTAAATCGTTTACTCGCAATAGTTATTTTCATTCAAATAGCGAAGAAAATCATTTACTCGCAATAGTTATTTTCATTCAACTAGTGAAGATGATCAGTCTACTCCCTACCAGTATTTCCATTCAAAAATTCAAAATCAAAACCAATGCAAGTTCCATACTTCTAGTTTAGTAACAATTGTGTTCTAAATGGCAGAATATCATTAATGGTCATGACCTATTTTCACACTGCATGGAGCGTTAAATATGTGAACAGAGCACCAACTATCCCCATCAATGTAGCAAATAGAGTATGTGAAAAAGCTTGGAGTTGATGCTGTAGGTGGATGCAGCCATTAGACTAAGCATATGTATTAAAAAGACAACTGTAATTCAATGAACAAACCACTGTTGTTTCTGTATTTGTGAAAATGACCATCCAGTCCCCCTCGTATCATGTTTCTAGTATAATAACACAGTTGCACACTACGCAGTATAAACTTATTACCTTCCCATTTGTGGCTCTGTTTGCTAGTTTATCAAATATTTATCCCACAGGTAAAGCATCCCCAGGCCCAGATGATCAGGCTAGGTTTGGTTGAATTCAAGAGATAAGTGCTGCAATGGAGTTTCGAATTCAATTGAAAGTGAATTCCACATTCTCCATCAAGATGGGTGACTGCACAGATGAAAAGCCAAGGAAGTCTTTGAAGGGAGGAAGTGCCACAAATGTGGTATACATTGGCATATGGCCAAGGACATTCTGGTTAGCAATGAAGAATCCAAACATTCTGGTTCTGGCTGAGCCAAGCAGACTTCTGGACGGTTCAGTTAATAAATATTGTGCGAATTGCACCTTAGTGTCAGGTTTTATAGGGAGATTCCTTGCCTCTAGATAGAGGGTTGTCGGTGATGGGTGAGGAAGATAGTTCTAGAACATGAGAGGCAATCATGTTCTGACAGCCATCAGAGAGCTTCGATGTTCCGAAAAGGGGAATAGATCACTGTACGTGAAGACCCAAGAGGATAGAAATAAGTGCTTAGCAGATGCGCTGCGAGTTTCTCAAAACCTACAAAACCTACCCATCATAAGATAAAAGTGATATCCACATGAAAAGGTGGTAATCTGCCTAGTTTGTCTGCATTAATTGTATCGCCTCATATTGGTTAGGACTAGCTAAGTGCCCGCAATGATTGAGGCTTGAAGGATACGCATGTGAAGAAACAGATGATAGTTTATCGAGATGGCCTCATGCAAGCTCAAAGGAGCAGACATTGGTAGTCTATGTCCCTTCATACTGCAGTCATGGAGTTTCACGTCAAACATGGAGAAGGTTCCATTAGAAACCTGCTGTAGGAGAAAACTTTATGCTCCACACAGCAAAAGAATTCCAATCAATTGTGGAATTTGATTCAGTCGGGAATGTGAAAGTTGATTAAGGTCTAGGTATCTTAGAAGAAAATTTGAGATATTGGAATGGAAGGGATCACGCTAACTGCCAAACCAAAATGGAAATGGAGGATGAGTCGGAACTTGCACTAATATCCTTGTTGACCTTTAGGAGCCGATTATTTCAAGTTTAGGGGAGGACGCAATGAAGGACTGATTCTATATGTCGGGGATGCTACAGCTAGGAAGTATTAGCTAGAATGCAACTTTTGCAGCCAGTGACGTTGATGGCTGAAAATTAAACCTATAGCGAAGGAAGGGGATGAAATTACCCTGCTGTATGTCTTGAAAGGTCAATGCTACTAGTCTCCACAAAGCAGAACTACCCGTGTACCAGATACATCCTCTTTTCGCTGTGGATATCAGGAGGATATATTCCTTGAGTGTGACTGCAGAAGATCTTAAACAGAATTAGAATGTTGCTTAAAGGGGATTTGCATTGCTTTTGCAAAAACATCCAATGCCACTTCATATGTCAATTCCTTGCCAATGACACGAAGTTCCAGAAATGTCTATCAATGGGTAAGTGTGTGGATCCCTTTAAGAAGGCCCTCGAACCTAATTGGATACCTCAGAATATCCAGATGGGAGAGTACTAGGGAGCAAAAGAGGAAGTAGGGAACGATGGAGTATCATGAGGCAAATATGCCTAAATGTAACAAGACTAGGGCAATTCAGCAGACCCCTAATGAAGCAAATAACACCCAGCAACCTGATGAATGCTTGAGAGTGTAAACACAACCAAAAGATCCCTAGACCGTTTTAAATGGGAGATGAGGTCACCAATTAATGCAGGACATGAATTTAAAGACAGCCTTACTCAGTTGAGCAAAGTAGTAGTTCAACCTTCGTTGTGTGTGTGTCTGCCCATAAGAGCACATTGTATCCTGTAATGACACTCATAGCTCTGCAATATAAGAATTTTCTGTTTCTTTTATTCGTCTTGGTTAAGTCAGCATGAAATTAAGCAGTTTCAACCATTCATTATTTGGAGCAATAATTCAAACACATCATTTGGTGAATCACTATTGTTTGGTCCAATAACGATTGAGAAGTAATAATACAGATTGTAAAACATTTTTAGTGAGAGATGCATATAATCGCACGAGGTTTTCATTAAACACAAACAGATCAGTTTGAAGCATGACTTATGAAGGATGCAGCTCAAAAGCACTAATGTGTGAGTATATCGAAGCCTAACAGACTTCTCATTGTTCATACAACCCAGCTCTTCTATCAAAAGGACAAAAGCATCTGATTTAAAACAAAACCACCAAAAGAATGATTGCCATCATATAATGTCTTCAATCTAATATTTAAGTACAAGATAAATATCTATTCACAAACATATTCACGGAATATATTGTTTCAGGTATACAAGATATAATGTATACAAAATAGATTAGAACTACCATTCATATCCTACAAGAACACAAACAAGATGAAGTTGACACTTCAAATTTACTATACAATTTACAATGGAGGGTCCAAACCTTTCAGAACCCACGGATGATAGGACGCACCTTCTAAAGTTAGCCGCAGGTTTGGATCTGTTGCAAGATAATAAAATTAGTGTCGAATAATTAGACATCAATTTAGTATAAAAATATGTGACAAAACTGTTACGAGCAGTATCAAGTTGTCAAAGACTCTAGCGGCAATAGAAAAATAAATTAAACAAGAACTATATATCTTAGTGAGGTACAACGCCTTTAAATACAATAAAAAGAGTGTGTCTAATAGTAGATGCTTTTATATGTCTAGGAGCAAGATGAGTTAAAGTAGGAGATAAAAAAACAAGGCAGTGAATGGTGTATGTAGTGGCAGGTTCAGAAAATCAAATGAAGTAAATGCTGGAATAAAGTAAATCTAGGGAGAGAAAAACATGTAGAGAGTGTAGTTAGCTCGATGCCAGGATGAAAGAAAATAGATGAAGGAAACTTTTTGTTTCTCTTCTCGCTTGCATCACGCTCCCTTAGCTTTCGTCTCTCAGTGAAGGGAGAGGTTGGCTCTGAGATTGTCACTCTCCAATACCCCAATTCAGCTTCACGATTCAGTTTCACAACACTGATCCTATGTTACGGAGGTGATCAGCAGTGTTCTTAGGAAGTGGCTTGATAAAGAAGTCAGTCACATTTCCTCAAGTGGAACAATAGTCCAATCTGATAAAGTTCACAAGGCTGGTTGAGCCTATGAAGCAAGGCTACAATGAAGTTCACAAAGTGCATTTGTGTGTCCTTAGTGATGGGCATAACTATTCGGAAGAATCCTTCAACCATCATGGAAAGAAAGAAATAGTTATATTAAAGTATTTTAGGAGGCAAAAACGACATATATGACCAAAAAGAGAACATCTCAAAATGTTCTCTCCTTTGAGAACAAACCAGCAAAAATGTAACTAACAGAAAGTGACTAAAGAATCTATCCGTGTAAGATTCTCAAGTTAGATTTATTGACTGTAATTTATGTCTTCGAACGATCACTACCATAGGTTGATCCAAAATAGAGAGATCTAAGGAGGGAAGCACCTACAATGGTGGGAGATAATGGCCTTTATCCATTTATCCCAAGAGTGGTGATGTCGTGGTCCACAAGGCAGAGGCCTAAGTGTACAAATAACTACTATTGCCTGATGTTGTAACCCCTCTGCAATGTTGTGGACAGGAGCCGGGTTGCGTAGCCCTTGATTCACTTGTGAATTGTTCTTTCTGTGGTTACATTGTTGTCCTTCAACTTTTTCATATGTCTCATGAGTTCCAAGCACAATTGGTCCTCACATTCCATTACCTTGCATAGTGGGAAAAAGGCATGGTTTTAAATGCAATGATTTCCCCCTGTTATTTATAAGAAATAGTTCAGTGGCAAATATAGTGTTCTTCAAATTCCACTCACTGTAAGAGTCTTTCATAACGTGTGCATGCATATTTACCTACCTCAATAACTAACTAGTAAGTCCACAACTTTCCTTCAACAATTTTTCCCTATGTCTCTTAAGTTCTAAGAAGAACAGCCCCAAACACAATTGGTCCTCATATTCCATTACATTGCATAGTGGGCCGAAGCCTTGGTTTTAAATGCAATAATTTCTCCCTCTTATTTATAACAAATAGTACAGTGGCAAATATAGTGTCCCTCAAATTCCACTCCCCGGAAGAGTCTTTCTTTTAGGCATGTGTATGCATATATACCTACCTCAATGACTAACTAATGTACAAGGTCCACAACTGTCCTATCACATGACACAGCACATGCAATAGATATATGTCTAACCCTCAATGGTAAAATGATTGATCTATTATTCCATAGATTTGTGTGCATATCTTCATAATTTGATTTGCAACTGATAGGAAGAGGTCTTAATCTGTCCTATCACACTACCGAGTACATGAAATAGATGCTTATCTAAAAAATAAGGCCTGATGATAACTCCATCTTGTGACATGTGTAAAAAGAGGGCTTTATGGTGGGCCATCTTTTTACCAAGAGACACTTTGAGGACAATTCTGGTTTTTCATACTTATGACATGTGATTGGAATCATTCTAGAATTTTTGGCATACCCACAATTACCAGCTCCATATTCAGCCTACTGTTTTGATGATATGAGTGCAATTCTTCAATACCTTGCTTTGGGATCCCCACTGGATACCAATCATTGATTGGAATATTGCATCAGTCATTATTGGGTCTGTTCCCATGTTTTCCTGGATAGTATCATGGGGCACCGATGCTTTGCTCCTGATCATATGCGCAATCCTTGAAAAAAACGCCTGCCTGAATCTGTCCAAATTTGTCCATTACATAGGCACAGTTCCCAAGTTTCTACCCTATAGGGGTGTTGATATGACAAGGGAATCAACCCACCAAAATTTAGTTTGTGGTACAGAGCATCAAGGGCCACATATCCACAAGAAAGTTGGGTACAAGAGGCTTTCGTAGTGAGAACTGAGACCCTATGAATACTAATCCTAGGTATGTGTAGGTTCTGGTCTCATTGCTCAAGCTTATTAAATGCCATCACTTTAATTTTACCAAGGTTCATCAACACATACGCGTCTATGCAAAAATGACTTAGAAGCATTTAGATGTCTTTGTAGTCCCTCCAAAGAGTAAGAGATCAACACAAAATCATCGGCAAATACATTCATTATGATTATCCCCACCAACCATGTTCCTGAATCACCCAATATCTCTATCCAATTAGAATCCTTATCGACATAAAGGCCAAACGGAGTGAGTGTTTCACTATAATTAAGCATCTAACAACCCATTAGGAACACACTTTTCTTGATATTGATTCATATAGTGCATCTTCATTAGTCAATAAGGGCTTGGCAGGTCAATATCTTATCCAAATTGTATGCAGGTTGAGGAAGAGCTTATGTAGTTTGAAGCAATCTCCTCTATAATGGTATAAAAAATTTGAATTCTTCATGACAAAACATAGATTCCACAAAACACAAGCCGATCATTGTATGTTTGTGAAGAAGTATAATGAAGGTGATTTCCTTATCTTGTTGCTTTATGTCGATGATATGCTAGTTGTTGGTCAAGATGCCAATAAGATTACAAGTTTGAAAAAGGCTCTGAGTAAGTCCTTTGCTATGAAGGCCTAGCAAAACAAATTCTGGCAATGCACATAGTCTGGGATAGGACTAAAAATATGCTATGGCTGTCAGAAGAAAGTATGTGCCAAGAGTGCAGCAATGGTTTAATATGGATAAGGCTAAACCCCTTGGCTCCACACTACTAGTAAACTTCAAGTTGAAATTCTGGTCAGAGTCCGAAAAGTGAAAAGGACAAACTTGAGATGAAAAAGTTGTCATATGCCTCAGCTGTGGGGAGCCTTATGTATGCCATGGTTAGTACTAGGCCAAACATTGCCTTTGTTGTTGAGACAATCAACCAATTCATGAGTAATCCTGGTAAGGAGCATTGGGCTGCAGTCAAGTGGATACTCAGATACCTGAAAGAACTAGGCCGGACATTGCCTTTGCTGTTGGGACAATCAGCCGATTCATGAGTAATCTTCGCAAGGAGCATTGGGCTGCAGTCAAGTGGACACTCAGATACCTGAAAGGACTACGCCGGACATTGCCTTTGCTGTTGGGACAATCAGTCGATTCATGAGTAATCCTGGCAAGGAGCATTGGGATGCAGTCAAGTGGACACTCAGATACCTGAAAGGACTACGCCGGACATTGCCTTTGCTGTTGGGACAGTCAGCCGATTCATGAGTAATCTTGGTAAGGAGCATTGGGTTGCAGTCAAGTGGATACTAAGATACCTGAAAGACACCTCGAGTGTATGCCTTAGGTATGGTTCCTTAAAACCTATGCTTGAACGTTTCATAGATTCTGACATGTCGGTTGATGTTGATTCCAACCGATCTACATCAGGTTATGTGATGACTTATGCATGGGGAGTTGTGTCTTGGCAATCAAGATTGCAAAAGGTTATGGCTTTGTCAACCACAGAGGCTGAATATATGGCTGCAGTTGAGGCCGGCAAGGAATTAATTTGATGAGAGATTTTCTGAGTGAGCTAGGAATGAAGCAAGACAAATTCCTACTTCATTGTGACAATCAGAGTGTCATCCACCTTGCCAAGAATGCTACCTATCACTCTTGTACCAAGCACATATAGAGAAGGTATCACTGGTTACGAGAGATAGTGGATGATAATGATTTTGCTCTAGTGAAGATCCATACTGATGAAAATGGATCAGATATGCTAACAAGGTCTTTACTTATGGAAAAGCTTATTGCTTGCCAGATGAGGGCAGGTCTGGTTGACTCTCCCATATAAGGAATGAAGGGGGAATTTGTTATGTTGGTTTCCCTCATTGTAGAAGGAAGGGCCAGAAGCCGGCTAAGGATCAGCTCAGAGCCGAAAGCCGGCTCAGAGCCGTTCAAAGATTGGCTAAGGGCCAAAAGTGTAAAATATATATTTATACATAAGCATGTGTATATGTATATATATGCACAAGGGCAAGAATACTGTGTTGTGAGTGAGAACGAAGACAGAAGAAAACACTGCTACAGAGAACAGTGCTGTGCAAGAAGACCTTGCAGGTGTAGTTACACCCGAGACCAATCAGTCTGGATTGATGGCTTGCAGCAGGTCAGGTTCTACTGTTCTGTGTTATTTCTCTGTATTTGTGGTTCTTACTATTTCTGTTCCATCCACTGAGAAAGAAAGAAAGATATATTAACGTCTTTTAAGAGGCCAAAATGGCCTATAAGACCAAACAAGAGATTACGTCTAAGTGTTGTCTCGTCTTTGAGAATAACAAATCAAAAAAATAAGTAAATAATACTCCGTAAATATAAAAGTATATAAGATAAAAAGAGACGAAGACCGATTTCCAAGGCTGGGGCCTTGAAGTATTTTGGGTATTCCCCTAGTGATCTAGGGAGGTTGTAAACATCTGTACACTCTGTCATAGTGAAGTTTTGGCACCCTGAGGGTCCCGTGGTTTTTCCCTGTTTTAGGGTTTTTCCGTTTATATTCTGTTTTGTTTGGTTATTGTCTGTGTGATCAATCCCGATGCTAAACACATCATAGAGTTATCAGTTTAACAAAATACAAGAATGTTAAAAATGAATTTGAGGCAAAGTTCACATAAATGGAATGCAGAAACAAATGGTAAAGAAGTTTACACACATGAGATAATGCTACGCAGGTGGAATTTTATAACAAACTTGAGGGTGAGAGTCTCTTCTGCATTGTGTGAATTTAACCTGAAACAGGTTTATAGACATGGCCATGCAGATATTATGCAGGATAGTTCTCAACAATCAGAATCCATTTTGTTCGTCCACGCATGTGTACATATAAGGCATGTCATTTTATAGCTCAATATTCATTTCTAAATAAGAATGTACTGCCATACCTTTACAAAGAAGGCCTTCAAGGAGATCAATTAGATCAGGACTTGAGTCCTCAGGTATACAAATAGGCTTATAAACTATCTGCAATTCAAAATAAATATAGTAGGAGTGTGTTACTTTCATGTTACCGTCAGTAAAACACGACCATTAATCCACACTGTTAACCTTGCAATGGCAACTCTATAAAAATCATTCAAGTGTTTCATGGGAAACTAGCTGCTAAACAGTGTACAAGCTTTAGTCCTACATCCAGCATCCCTAATGTTCTTTTCCTGACCCAAGGGACCTAGAGGCTGAACTAAACTCTTCATTACTGGCCTTCTAACTTTCACTTTAAGATTAAGGATTTGTGTTCACTACATTGGAATGGTGGAAATGTTGATAGAATGGTGACCCTCAAACATTGATATATGATACAATGCAATAGACCATTCTTTATTAAACCCTGAGTCTTTGATACTGAGTGTAGATTGAAGATTCGTGATAGTTTAAACAATTTAAGATGTGATATCTCACCTCCTCATATACTTCTTGTAGAGTATCCCCTCTAAATGGATATTTACCAAACAGCATACAGAATAGAGTGACACCAAGAGCCCAAATATCAGCCATCTTCCCGTTGTATGATAAACCTAATAGTCAGTTTGGAGAACATGAACATCTCAACCAATATGCTTGGAAATTCAAGAGCACTATTGCCTTTATTTTATTTCCACCTGAGCAACATTCAGGAGCTGAAAATACAGGAGTTCCTGGGGATCTTCTTATGCTAGCATTGTCATCCTATAAAAACCACATGGCAGAGAACAAAGGTACAGTCAACATTTAAAAAATCTGCAACATTATATTATAGTTAATATTTTAGGAAGCTCATTGAGTTTTTAGCTTATTCTAGACCTACCACGACAATATGGCTGATGCCAAAGTCTCCAATTTTGATACAGCCTTCATTGGTTAAAAGAAGATTCTCTGGTTTTATATCCCCATGAACGATATTCTGCAGCATTTATCCCAAGTCACACCTTCATCACAGAATTCATATATAAATAGAATGGCTGTCTAAAACCATCTCACTTGCTTGTGTAGGTATATAAGTCCTTCAACGATATCTCTCAAATATTGACGAGCATTCGCCTCGCCAATTCCACCAGGTGGACCACACCCTTTAAAGATCCTGTTTCCTTCAACATACTCAAGAACTGCTCAGAGAAGGAAGAAAAAACATCAAAATGCAAAAAATGATCATAGATGCATGAAATAAAGCATGAGAAATCTTTCTACATGTGGAGAGGTATCAAAGTTTATTCCTTTCATACCCATATACAAATAATCACTATCTGGGTCATCAATGACCTCAAAAAGGCTCACAATGTTGCGATGTCTCAATCGTTTCATGATATTGACCTGCTCTGCCAAAAGTTATTACCTTGTTAAGATATTAAAATCACTACCAAAGCTACTACTCTTAACCATAGACATAGGAGAAGCAAATACCTCTCTCAGCACATCATTAAGAGCTGTTTGGGATGGTCCAACTTGGAGTTTTTGGAGTCGTGATCTTCGAAATATCTACAAGTCAACGGAATTCCATTACCAATTCATGTAATTAGATTGAAACTGATGTTCACTACCAAAATCAAATAATGCTGACATGCAATAGCCTTCAAACTGAAACTGCATTCTTATATTCTTGATCCATGATGTACATTATACATCCAGCTAGAGTTCGGATAGAAAAGCACCATTAAGTAGACATAAACCTCAAGTATGGTATGTAGCTAAACCTGAAGCACGCTATTAAATTTGGTGGAAGAAATAAGTTTAGTATGTATTCTCCACAGATTTGAGAATGCACTGAGCATCTGGGAGGGTTAAGGCGAGATAAGGGATTATAATTCTGTTTTTACTCTTAAATAGCTAAGGTTGCAAGAGAAATCAGTTTCTGGTTTCTGCAGTGTAAGGGGTTGTATAAGCCTGGGATTCAGCTCATCGGTCCTCTTTCCAATGAACAAACTTTCAAGTTTACTTCTCAATCCTCAGAAGAAGAATGGACATGCGTAAAAGAGGATGAAAGCTACTGAATTCCCTTCATTTTAATTTGGACTATTTCATGCCACCAAACAAAAGTTGCAGGTTTTGTATGTAAGCTGTTCAATTTATTACAATGCACTATGTGATCTACTAGATAAGGGTAATCTTTGATTACAATTTATAATGATGCTAAAATCAAGATGTATTGAGAGATCAAACAGTTAGGCAGGGGTGGCAGGTCTACTTCACTTACTCATGAGAAACCAATATGCTCTTCTGACATATGTATCCCTTCATTACAATGTCAGTAACTAGATTTCCCATGACATTTTAATGCCCAGGTCTCTGTACTCTATTTTCTACCTGAACTCTAATAGGCTACAGTTCAAATGAGCCCTTGAGGTAACTGAGATGAAGTCATTCCTTCAATAGGCTTACCTTCAAAGCATAACGTTTTCCATCCAGCTTACTACGATATCTTACCTGGAAAAAAGACAAAAAAAATTAAAAGTTGAAATCAGCAGGTCAATACAGAATACTTGCAGAGAAACTTGAGTCTGACCACTTTGCTGTAGCTACCAGTTCCAATTACGTCCTCTCTCACATATTCATTGATCATCTTATATCCATCCGCATCCTGTACAAAAAGTCACAAAAAGCCATGACAATGTAGCTACTAATATGTCAGCTCAGTAAAATTCAGGGCTTTGATCAAAGGCCATATTCACACATAGCTATAAATGTGGGAATTGCCACTTTCTTACGAATTGACTAAGTGTCAAAAATTGAATAAATAAAAGTTATATGGGTTTATAACTAGTCTCAATTGAAACATCATTTGAATCTACGTATCCATGGCCTCCTCGTATCTGCTCTTCCCATATATTTAGATCTTGCCAGTTCTATTTTATGTGATAAGAGTAGATCACATTGCAAACAGACCATCATTCATACATGCTGAATGAGAAATATATGAATCTCAAATTAAATATACGCCATGTATATTAACTTTTAAGGCAACAGATCATAATTGCATTATCAAAGAAATATATATGACGAGAGAGAGATCTGAGGACCACCATATGCAGGGTGTGGGCAGAGGAACACAAGGAAACACTTTTCCAAACCCAACTTTAAGAAAAAAAACGTTCTAAAAACTAACTGCATATTTTTAAAGCAAAATGCAATCATTGCAACCCCCTTACAAACAAGAAGTATTCTGTTTGGAATACATAGCAAAACTACACTATGATACAATGAGCAGACGTATCGTCTAGAATTCTTTGGTTGGACTTATTGAGTTGTTCACCATTTTGGGCTATCTTAGAGATAGGAATCTGATGTTCATTACCCCATCTTACTCACTAGTTTTACCAAGAAACTCATGTTAAGTTCAACATCAAATCTCAAGTTATGGTCATTGCAAGAAAATGCAAGACCACAACAATTGTGATACCTTGTGTCCCCTAAAGTATTAAATACATAAGCTACCACAATTGGTATGGCACCATATTCTTGTCATTTCACTCAGGGTAGATTTGCTAGATTTGGATTTGATGGGCTCATATTTCTATTCCCAAGAGAATGGGTAGGGCAGCATTTTTGGGCATAACGTCTTATGGTTTCTCAATGTTAGTCTCTATCTCAAACCCTTTTGATTACAGCATGATCTATCTTGGATAGATATCAGGAAATCTGTGATTAAGGTTGTTTGGATCCACAGTAGTTATATATATATATATATATATATATATAGATAGATAGATAGATAGATAGATAGATAGATAGATATTCATGCCACATGGTGACAAGTGGATGCAAGGACATTTGTACAATTTTTCTATGATATTAAAATACCTTGTAACTTCTTGTCAAGAAATGCTTCATGTCTAATCTTGGATACCTAACTTAAAACCATGACTCGTATTTGTGCAGATACATACATACACATATACATACATACATACATACACATATGTATATATGTATGTATGTATGTATGTATGTATGTATGTATGTATGTATGTATGTATGTATGTATGTATGTATGTATATGTGTGTGTGTGTGTATATTCATGCCACATGGTGGCAAGTGGATGCAAGGACATTTGTAAAAAAAATCTACGATATTAAAATACCTTGTAACTTCTCGGTAAGAAGTGCTTCATGTCTAATCTTGGATACTAACTTGAAACCATGACTCGTATTTGGGCTTCGCAAGCACACTTTGAGCAACATGAGAATTCTGTACTGTACAATCCCTTTCTTGGAAGAAATTGAACACTAGAAGATTTTAGAATTCAGAGTGAAGGACAATAGACCACAAACACACCTACAAACATAGAAAAACAATACGTAACACATGCATATACACCATTGATTAGGTCCCAGACTGTCCCAAACTATTGAGCACGTAAATTACTATCACAAATACTAGACTGGTGGACGTGCATATGAAGTAAACACACTTTACATGAAGGGATAACTCTAGGGTCATCTGTGCAGAGGGAGAATATTATCCCACAAATACCAAAGGAACGTTTATGGCTCACTATCCAGGAATATCACAGGATATGGGTGAGCAGCAAGGGAGACACTGCTGCCATGGAAAGATAGATAATGATAACATCCTGAAAATATCTTTTGAAAATGCCTGAAATGGCCAGTTTTCTTGGAGAAAAAACAATTTTTTTCATAGCACAAAAGTAGGCATTGGTCTTCTTATTGGATTTTTGGAAAATCATAAATTGAGATTCCCATAAATGTGTTTTAAGGGATAAAGAAGGTATTGACAAAATTCAAGAAGCGAACTTAGAGAGTTCAAGTAAGCATACAGTTCCCCTTAAAAAGGATGAATATGAGTCTCTTGTTCAAGTATTGCTTTCATTTGTACGTGGGTCTCTCATTTCGACCTCGCTTTAAGCTCATGAGTTCGTGTAAGAGAACTAAAACAATTTTCTTTATCAAAGCCCTCCCCAGCAAGTGAGGATTAGAGATTATAAAAGGGAATTCTCACAATGATGAAGTAGGCAAGAAACCAAAAGAAACAAAAATGGCATATTGACGTCTTCAAAAGACCAAATCACATCCATCTAGATCTCATAGAACGTTGTTGTTAACTTTTTTCTTCACCAATGAAGTTAGACTCCTTTATGTACATATGTAAGCAGATTCAAAAATGTGAACCATAGTTTTCACCTCTGATCTAATGGCACGAAGGGTCGTTTTCACATGGATCTTGGCCACTTGAATTTCATCCTCATGTGTCTTCTTTGTTTCATTCATGTTGCTATGAATGTTTTCCTGGTTACTACCTCTGAAGCGTGCATTAGATTTATCCTTTCCCAAACAGGTGGAACTGAAGCAGTGAATTGGTGAATCCGAACTTCCATTCTCTTCTATCTTACAGACAAGCAAACGTTCCTGTGAAAGTCGTTTGGTAATCACTCGACCTCGCATTCTGAAAATTTCCAGACAACTAAAGACGACCATATCTGCAGGATGAGCTCAAACCTTCTGCAAACCAGGGATGTGCAAAAGACACAGCAACCGGTGGACAAAAACAAAGTACTCTGTGGAAAAAGAAAAAAGAAATTAAGCATGTGTGTTGGAAAGCAAGGAAGTATCTGTGGAACAGAAACACGTAAGTAAAAGAAAAGAAGCAACCTTTGTAATATCTGTGACGCAAAAAAACTGCGTAAGAGGAGGAATCACTCCGAAAGAATACCTATCTCATATAGGTTTACTTTGATCACGAGATTCTGTGGGACGCTGCAGTCTCGAGGGCTCTGCAGGCCCTAGGCTCTGCAGGCCCTAGCTGTGGAGAAGAAGAAATGCGTGGAGAAGGAAAAGGAATGCGTAGAAAGGAGAAGAAGCGAGCAGCGAGGGAAGGGATAAGAAACCTCTGTGGGAAGGGGATAACAGATATGGACAGATCGCGAAGAAGAAGAAGAAGAAGAAGAAGAAGCCAGACGAGCTGAAGAAGAAGCTATGGTGAGTCTCTGCAAATCGTAGATGCGCAGGGGAAAGAAGGAAAGTCTCACGTTTCCGGCGAAGGATCGCAGATGAAGGAGGAGAACGCAGCTGCATTGCAGACAGAGAAAGACAGAGACGATCTCGAAGGAAGAAGAAGACGAAGAAATGAGAAGAAGAAGGAAGAAGAAGCAGCAGAATGGAATTTGTCAAAGACTGCAGAGATTTTCCCATTATTTACATATATAGCCCCACCTCCCCGGGTCCTGAAATGTACATATATATATATATACACACACATTTCCACATATTTCTAAATGTGTCCCTTTCTCCTCCCCGGGCCTCCCCCACCCAATCAATGACTCCTCTCTTCTTCTTCTTCTTCTTCTTCTTCTTCTTCTTCTTCTTCTTCTTCTTCTTCTTCTTCTTCTTCTTCTTCTGTTGTTTACTTGATTTCACACCATTGCTTGGTGATGGGATTACATACAAAGAAAGCTTTGACGCGCCCGCTAATAAGATTGCTCTTCGAGAACAAGAGAATCCCGCCACCCGAAGCTTCGAGCGCAGCATGTCCTGCCGGGAAGAAATCGACAGGGATAGAATGCCACTTTCCAGAACCTTCTGTATATGATATATATCGCTATGTGCACCAAAGGAAAGGAGGGCACGCACCCAACTTGGGTGGGGTTGCATCTTTGGGTTTTTGCTTCCCAAATGGTAGTTGATTCCATCTCTTTGCAAACTGTTTGGAATCGTTATGTACACAATTGGGCCACGCCCTACTCCTCCATACAACCTCTCACCAGAAAGAACATCTGGTCTGTCTACGATGCTTGTGGCTCCCCCCCGGTTGAAGAAAACCAATAATGGATATATGTTTACTTCGTTTTTCTCGAAAACCCGTTACTTTAAACCCTCGATGCAGTAATCACAAAGTAAACAAACCTATGCTTCGATGTGCTCCTTCTATCCCTAGCTCTCATTGTCGACATTCATTGAATGCTTGCTTCTTCTTCTTCTTGTCCTCCATACATGTATTTTTTTTCGGTGAGAGTTCCAAACAACAACAAGAGATGTGGGTGGGTGTGCATTCGTGTGTGCATGTGTAAGTGGGTGGTTGTGGGCTTTTGGACCTTCTTCGTCGCAATTAACGTACGAATATGCGAAATACATAATCTTTCCTAAAAAACATTATTTATCAAGCTTTGTTATTTTAAGTGTTTCCAAGACGTGCCCTCCCCTCCCTCTCTTAATGTTTATCATCTTTTCCATTCAAAAGTCAATGAGGTTGCTTTCATTACTTTACCACATATGGTTGTGTTGTGACATTTGCCTTGAATTTATTTGCAATTCGCATGATGTCGTTTTCACTCATTGTTTCATGAGCAAATATTAATATTTTACTATATGGTATATTTAATGTTGTTGAGTCATTCCTTTCAAAGGTTGCTTTCGTTTTCACTCATTGTGTCATGCATGCATATTTTTCAGCATGTGATGTTTTAATGTTATCGAGTCATTCATTTAGAAGCATGTTGTGTACATGTATTATCTTAGAGAAAATGATAAGGCACCCTTATCATGTATTGACATGGACCCAAGTGTTGCAAATCACACAAAACTTACAGCTACATCCTCATCATATATTTGATAATGTTTTGATAAGATGACTTCATGAATGTATAGGTTGGGGACATCCAAACTCCTTTATATTATAGTGCTTCAACATGTAAGTCTTGTGAGGCCCGTGGATAATCCGCCAAAACAAGAGTAATCATGTTGTCTACCCATAACTTAAAGTTGTAGCCTTTGGGCATTTTTAATACTACTGAAGAAAATCTTTCAAGGAAAAATATAATGCAAAATGCAAGCATGAAAGGAATACATGTCTGAATTTATTAAAGCAAACCACAAACCACATACAAAGAGGATTAATATAAGGCTTATAGTACAAAGTCTCAATGTGTGAATAAGGCATACACATACGACCTCAACCTTCTAGATGTTCTCTTTAGTGTGACACTCAAAGTCTTCACCCCCTCTTAATATGTCATCATAGCTTTCATGGATCACACTATATAGAAAGCATGTAAAAAGCAAGCGATTCTCATCCTCTGCTAGCTCTTCCTTTTAAACCTTACATGCCTTTATATTTGGTTGATTTTGATGTTAGAATACAACTTCGTTACCTAGGTTGTGTGATCGAGCGTGAAAGAGTGTTAAGGATATACGAGAGTTAATGCTCATGTTAATAATGAAATAAGGTTAAAAACAATCAATAGACCTTCTTGCCTTGTATAGAACCCAACATTCATGATTGATTTTTGCAATGTCGTGTTCTAATGTTGTCCTTTTAGCCTAAATCTCAAGAATAATGAAGAGGCTAAAAATAAATAAATAAAGACCTGAATAGTTTTTTAAAATGTATTGACCAGTTAATGCTCATGTTAGTAACGAAATAAGGTTAAAAACAATTAATAGACCTTCTTGCCTTGTATAGAACCCAACATTCATGATTGATTTTTGCAATGTAATGTTCTAATGTTGTCCTTTTGGCTTAAATCTCAAGAATAAGGAAGAGACTATAAAAAAACACAAAAATGACCCGAATAGTCTTTTAAAATGTATTCACCCTTTTCAAAGTAGTGTAGCCCCAAGGCTTTAGTTTCTACTAGTTTTTCGTCTCATGCCTTCTTTTCTTGCACCTAGACTTGCACCCTTGGTACAAATGCCCATATCATTGTCGAGCCATGAAAAATATGATAGGTACATAACATTCCCCCTAACCTAGTGATTGCACAATCATGGGTGCACTATGTAAAATGCTACTTTGTAGGCTCTAGTATGCTAGGTCAAATTAAGGGTGGACCCTAGTTGAGAGGTGGATGTCATTAAAGGTGGGGATGGAGTGGAATGTATGGAAGGCATTGTTGTTGGAGGGATTAATGGGAGGGCGAAAAGAGGATGAGGGAGGTTGTTGCGGGTGGGGATTTGATATCCCTACCAACGACACCATATTTTATATGGCGCTTCTAGGTGTGTTGCATTGAGTCCACATCTTTCTTTCGGTCAGAGTTCTATGCCCTTGATGAGGTAGTGTGTTGGGGCGAAACAAGCAAGATTGATTATTCAAAACTTTTACACTACTCACACACAAATAATATGATTTATGCAAACTCTTTGTTGGCATAAAAGGCTGACTCGTTCCACTTTGTATCCTTAGTGTGAACACAATCTCTAGTTAGGGCTTGAGTATATAAGCTCAAACCTAACATTCTAAAGAACTCTTGGAGTGAAAAGAGAAAAGGGTTACAGACAAGAGAATGTTAGAGAACTTCCATTGAAGCTTAATCTGTGTCTATCGTTTATCTTTCTTGTTTGTTGTTGTTGCATATCTGTGTTGTTTGTTGTACACATTTTAACTTGCAGGTCCTCATACACTCTTCCACATTCATCTAACATATCATATCTACAAGTGGTATCAGAGTGACCTTGTTGTCCAGTGACGACGAATACCATAAAAGCTAACAAGAGAAGTCATCTAGCCGAGAGAAAAAGACACGAGGGCAAGAATACTGTGTGTTGTGAGTGAGAGCGAAGATAGAAGAAAACGATGCTACAGAGAACAATGTTGTGCAAGAAGACCTTGTTGGTGTAGTTACACCCGAGACCGATTAGTCTGGATTGATGGCTTGCAGCAGGTCAGGTTCTACTGTTCTGTGATTTATTTCTCTGTATTTGTGGTTCTTACTATTTCTGTTCCATCCACTGAGAAAGAAAGAAAGAAATATTAACGTCTTTTAAGAGGCCAAAATGGCCTATAAGGCCAAACAAGAGATTACATCTTAAGTGTTCTCTCGTCTTTGAGAACAAAAAAAGAAGAAGAAGAAGTAAACAATACTCCGTAAATATAAAAGTATATAAGATAAAAAGAGACGAAGACCGATTTCCAAGGCTGGGGCCTTGAAGTATTTTGGATATTCCCTTAGTGATCTAGGGAAGTTGTGAACATCTGTACACTCTGTCACTTGAAGTATTTTGGGTATTCCCCTAGTAATTTAGGGAGGTTGTAAACATCTATACACTCTGTCATAATGAAGTATTTTGGGTATTCCCCTAGTGATCTAGGAAGGTTGTAAACATCTGTATACTCTGCCATTGTGAAGTTTTGGCACCCTGAGGGTCCCATGGTTTTCCCTGTTTTAGGGGTTTTCCGTTTATATTCTGTTTTGTTTGGTTATTGTCTGTGTGATCAATCCCGATCCTAAACACATCATAGAGTTATCAGTTTAACAAAATACAAGAATGTTAAAAATGAATTTGAGGAAAAGTTCACATAAATGGAATGCAAAAACAAATGGTAAAGAAGTTTACGCGCATGAGATAATGCTATGCAGGTGGAATTTTATAACAAACTTGAGGGTGAGAGTCTCTTCTGAATTTAACTTGAGGGTGTCGACGAGGCCGACCCGAGAAAAGTCGTTAGCATACTGTTCGGGTTTGTAAATGGATGATAAGCCGAATTTGATTGATGAAGTTGCAAAATACGCCCTCGTGCCGTTGAATTTGTCGGGTAGGCTAACGGTTGGTTCGAGGACATATGGATGGGAAGAGGAAGTGGTTGGGCTAGGTGCCGATGGTGGTTGTGGCTCAATGTGTGGTGGGTTTCTTGATGTGATGGATTGAAGCTCCCGTAATGATTCCCTAAGGATTTCATTTTCGAGTTGAAGTTGTTGCAAGGCTGCCATTACTTGGTTTAGGTTGTCGACGGAGTCGGACATGGTAGCAAGAAGAGGAAGATGAACAAACTGTGAAGGACGAGTATAATAGAGTAGAACCGAGACGAGACTAAGAACTAGGAGAGACAAAAAGAACAAGAACTTGACCTATGATTCCGTAACTGGTGTTGTTCACCTTGATTAGAATCAAGGTGCACCTGAGTATTTATACAAGAAGGTAGAGATATGTATGTTAGCTAGGAATAGAGAATGCATGAAGATCCATGCAAGCTAGGAATAGAGAATGCTTGTATGCAAGCTAGGAAAAGAGAATGCATGTAAGCAAGCTAGGAATAGAGAATGCATGTAAGCAAGCTAGGAATAGAGAATGCGTGCAAGCTAGGAACTTCCAATGTTCAATCTACCATACATGAAGTTGGATTTTAATACAAGGATGCATAGATGGATGTAACTTAGTTGGTAGGGTTGCCAAATGGAGACCAGGAGGTCTTAGGGGTTCAATCCCTACCTTCCACCGTGGTGTGGCATATGTCTATGACATCGGCAAGAACTCCACTAGTCAAGATTGACAAGAGTCTAAAAGGACAAATTTGAATCAAGCAACTTGCCAAGACAAGCTAAGGTACCAAAAGGCTGAATCAAACCGGCCAAGGCACCAACCTCTCTGTCAGTTGATCCCGAAGATGTGGAGGATGGTTTGACATCGCCAAAATCCTATTGCAGGGGCGAGTCATCTAGAAGGACTCTTAAGTACGGTTCAACTAATGTCAATCAAAGGATCTGAACCATTCAAACTTGGCACCCAAGAGATCCGAACGAGTCCAAAGGCTAACAGAGTTCTATCAATTGGGCCTCAACTACGTCAATTACACGGATGCATGCGAACCAAGCTCTTACAAGGAAGTTATAGCAACGTCGGATGCTGAGACATGGCCACAAGCCATGAAATCCGAAATTGACTTGATTCATCAGAATCAAACATGGAAGCTGGTGGAATTGCCGGTTGGAAGGAAGCCAAGTATGTATATGATACTGAGAAAAGCCCAAATACAAAGCTCGGCTCGTCACAAAGGGATTCAAACAAGAACATGGGGTTGATTACGATGAGATATTCTCATTAGTAGTCAAGATGACTACCCTTCGACTCCTACTTGGGGTCGTGGCGACTGAAGACCTAGAGCTTGGGCATCTTGTCGTCAGAACAACATTCTTGCATGGAGACTTGGAAGAAGACACATATATGTCTCAACCGACAGGCTTCACGGAGATGGGGGAGAAGGTCACCTCGTATGTCGACTAAAGAAAAGCCTTTATGGCTTAAAACAAGCGCTGAGAATGTGGTATCAAAAGTTTGATACCTACATCCGATAGCTTGGCTACTGCCGGTCCAACTCCGTGACGGGAACTCAAGGCTCCTTATACGCAACGCTCGGCCACAACCGAGGTTAGAATCATACACAGAGAACGGGAAATAAAGAACGACACAATAGAAGAGAAGAGTACGCAGAATGTTTAACGTGGAAAACCCCAAACTAGGGAAAAACCACGGCAGCCCACAGGCTGCAAACTATCACTAGGTTAGTATGTACAGTAGTGAGTTCACGGAGGCAACGACCTCGTGCTCACGATCTTCGCCACAGGCGGCGGTTACAATAGAGGCAACGACCTCTTTCTCTCTCTCTCTCTCTATACACAATTACGCACTGTCTCCCTCCCTTGCACCAACAAGAATGACAACAACAACAATATCTAAAAGTTTGCCCTAAGTCATATTTATACTAATATGACTTTTTGGCTATTTACAAATATAGCCACGATGGGCTCTTCAGAAACATATTTACGAATATGTCTCTTCATCCGAAGAGCATTCCTCACCGGGTCTGCGCCATCCGGCTCTCCGTAGTCGGGTACTCCTCATCCGGTCCTCATCGGGTCTGCACCATCCGGCTCTCCGTAGCCGGGTACTCCTCATCCGGTCTTCACCGGGTCTGCATCATCCGGCTCTCCGTAGCCGGGTACTCCTCATCCGGTCCTCACCGGGTCTGCACCATCCGGCTCTCCATAGCCGAGTACTCCTCATCCGGTCTTCACCGGGTCTACATCATCCGGCTCTCCGTAGCCGGGTACTCCTCATACGGTTTCGGCCTCGGCCGAGTTTGTTCATCAACACTGTTCTTTTCTCTTCCCATCCGGAGGGACCTGTCTCCCAACAAACTCCCCCTTCACTTCGGCATGGGGTGTCTTACCAGTTCGATCCGCTTCCGGCATGCATCCAGCTTGTCGGGTATCAGAACTTTGGTCAGCATATCTGACCCGTTCTCGGTCGTGTGGATCTTCGTCAGTGCGAACTCCTGGTCATCTACTCTTTCCCGGATCCAGTGATATCTTCGCTAGATATGCTTCGTTCGGGAATGGTAGGCCACATTCTTAGCAAGATGGATGGCGCTTTGACTGTCGCAATAGAGCCGGTATTCATCTTGCCGGATACCGAGCTCTCCGATGAAGTCCTTCATCCATAGGATTTCCTTGCCGGCTTCCACAACTGCCATGTACTCCGCCTCCGTGGTTGACAATGCAACCGTCTTCTGCAGTCTCGACTGCCACGAAACAGCTCCCCCTGTATATGTCATTACATACCCGGATGTAGACCGGTTGGTATCCACATCAGCCGACATGTTCGAATCGGTGAAACCGTCAAGTTGAGATTTTCCGGAGCCGAATCGGAGACACATATTTGAAGTGCCCTTCAAATACCGGAGTATCCATTTGACCGCGTTCCAAGGCTCCTTGCCGGGATTGCTCATAAACCGGCTCACCACTCCGACTGCGTATCCAATGTTCGGTCGGGTACAAACCATTGCGTACATCAGGCTCCCGACGGCAGAGGCATATGGAATCTTCATCATATCCGCCTTCTCTGCTTTCGTCTTCGGGCTTTGCTTACTGGATAGCTTGCAATTTGCCGGAAGTGTCGATCCGACCGGTTTCGCATTTGACATGTTGAACCGGTGAAGCACCTTTGTCACGTACTTCTCATGTGACAGCCATAATTGCTTCGCTGACTGGTCCCGAATGATGTGCATCCCCAACATCTGTCTTGCCGGACCCAAGTCTTTCATTGAGAAGGTCCGATTGAGAGCCTTCTTCAGAATCCGTATTTTGACTTGGTCCTGTCCGACAATCAACATGTCATCCACGTATAGAAGGAGTATGAGGAAGTCGCCTCCTTCAAACTTCTTCACAAACACGCAGTGATCGGCCTGTGTCTTGTGGTACCCTTGATCGGTCATGAAGGAGTCAAACTTCCGGTACCATTGCTGGGGGGCCTGCTTTAACCCGTAGAGGCTCTTCTTCAACCGGCAAACCAGGTGCTCCTTCCCTTTCTCCACGAATCTTTCCGGTGTCGTGAAGATTTTCGGCAATAGTGTGAAAATCTTATAAAACGTACGAAATCGAGTATGAATCACGTAGTACAATAATTGTGAAGATAACATTTTAAATAGATTTAATATCTAAGTACAAAATGATGGAGGTTTCGAATGCACTTTATTACACGAGAAACGGACAACTAAATGTCAAGATATGAGGGTATAAAGTTTGTAAAAGGAAAGGAAAAAATTGTGAGATATCCCACATAGGCACGACAAATACAGCTCTCATCATATATAAGGTGGAGCAAAAGATATTATCTTTGTGTCTATGTGTGGAGCATAGAGAGTTCAAGGTAACTTGAACTAAGAGTGGAGGTGGGCTAGCTACTCGTAAAGGGTTTTGGCCAACCAAAACCGGACCGGCGATGGAGCCGGTGATCCGGCGGCAATCCGGAGCCGGTGATCTCCGGCGGCAATCCGACGACGGTGATCCGACAGCATCTGGCGAGGCACCGATGATCCGACGGCATCCGACGAGGCACCGATAACCGACGGCATCCGGCGACGGTATCCGACGAACCGGCGTCCGACGACTAGATAAATAAATATATAAATATATATACATATTTACATATACAAGGAGGGCAAGTAAGGATTCGAACCTTGCACCTCCAAGTTAGGAGTCAATTGGCTTACCATTAAGCCATGCTATTTAGTTAAAATTATATTTCTATCATTGTACTTTTACATGTAAATTCTCATACATGAGAACTAAAATGAGTGACATGGTTATCATGCACCACATGTAATACATAAGCGCCAAATGGCAAACATACAATTTATGCATGTCTTGTACCCTCACATGCATCATATGCATGAGAGCATCTATAAAAGAGGGAAAGGGGAGGAGAAAAAAACACGGTTTTTTTTATGAAAATTAAGAGGAAGAAATTCGTTATCAAATTGATCGTGTAATCTCAACTTCTCTCTTTCCCAATCTATCTTAAGTACTTTCTCGCCAAAGCTTGTATCGACTCTAAATCCTTCTGGTCCAGAACCCCGGCGGTTCCGCCTCACGATCCGCGAGTAGTGACGGATCTTCACAACATAATTAAGTGGTGAACCCGACGTGAACGAGGCGGTAGGAAGGATCAAGTCGAGATTAATACTTGGAGATGGCGTCCTCAAGTAACCAAGCGGGAGAGCTCGAAAGGATGATGCTAATCGTTGAGCAAATGATGAGATCTCGGGACAACGACGCGAGCGTGGAGAAGGCTGTCGATCGTGTCGTAGAGCTCGAGGGCCAATTCGATGGAAGGAACGTTATGAAGTTCCTTGATGCATATAGAAGGGAGATGAATCAGAGGGACGTGTCTGAGGCACGTCAAATCGCAAGCTTCAAGAGAGTTGTCGCCAACAACATCCAAAGACGCGTCATCGAGCTTCAAGAAGGTAAGACAACATGGTCCAAGTTCGAGAAAATGATACTAGCGGAGTTCGTGACTGAAGACTCAACGAGGATGACTCGACATGCCCTGATGAAGTGGATAGAGAAGAAGAATAAGAAGATGAGCGTCTCGAGGGTGTACGACAAATTCGACCAGATGTTTAGTCGTCTCCCCAATACGGACCAAGTGTTGCTTGAAGAGGACAAGACTTTGTACTTCTTGAAGGCCGTGGACATAAAGGATAGACGGGAGTTGGGGACTCTTCTCGAAGATGATACCCAAGCAAATGGGCTCATAGTGGACTGGATCGCGGTGAAGCGGGCATGCAATAGGCTCGACAAGCGTCGCCAATGGGTTGATGACACTGACTTGACGGGACCGACTACCACGGAGAAAGCAAGACCGCCGAAAGTAGCTGAGCCGCTGAGACAAAGTAACGTGGAAGAAAAGAAGATTGATGACGACATCATTGAAGAGCTAGCGAAGAAGTTCGAGAAGGTCACGCTAGCCAACATGAATCGTCGGGGCCCTAAAGGAAAAGAACCCTTTAGATGCGTGTGGTGCGATAGCATGGACCACATGAGAAGGGATTGTGCGAGCCTTCGAGAGGCGATTCGACAAAATATTGTATACATAGAGGACAACATGATCTGCTCAAGCGAGACTAGAAGACCCCTACGGGTGAATTTCGGAAGAGGAGGAATGAAGAAATCTATGGAGGATGCCGATGCGACTCATGTGGATGCGATGCACTATGCTGCGTCAGCCGGAATAAGAGTCGGGAAAGACAAGACTGAAGCTGCTAGAGCGGGAGCAAAGTTTTGGACTTTCGTTCTCGAATATGAGAAGAAGGGAAAAGTCACATCGAACGAGGTAGAGCTTGCGGACCGAAACGTGCAAAGCATAACCGGGTGGTCGGATCCGGTGGACGACAACACCATACTCGCAGAGGTGATGTGCGACAACCACGAGGTGTTCGTCGAAGAAAAGAGAAAGAGAATAGAAGAGCAAGGCCCATCAAAAAGACATGAAACAAGGAACGCGAAAAAGAAGGACGATACGGAGACGAGTCGACCTTTACAAACGGAGGAACGAGAATCAAGCCGAAAAGGGGAGCCAAGCATACGAGTTGAAGAAACGGTTCGGCCCGTGAAGGTTGGTGTCGAAGACCCCGCTCGGAGGACAAGGACCATACCTACCTATAAGCTAAGGTCGGACATAGAGCAGATGACGGACCTAAAGAAGATTCTCGAAGAACGAGTTCTTGATAGCCACGTAACTTTGTCCTTGAGGGAATTGCTTGGCATTACGAAGAAGGAGTTCCATGACACGATCGTGGACCTTGTAAAGAGAAAGAGACAACAATCGGACGAGGAAGAAGAGAAGCCGCAAAAAGCAAAAACGAATGCCATAACGATGGCAAGAGACGAAATCGATGAAGATATGGTGGACAACCACTACACTCGACCTCATTGGGCATGAGCGACAACGGAGACGCCGGTGAAGATCGGGGAGAAGAAAGAGACCGTCGTAGCCTTGATCGACCATGGCTCGGAGATCAACCTCATGTCAACCGACTTCTACAAAAAGGGAATATGGCCAATCAATACAAACCACGGATGGAAGATTCGCGTGGCAACAAAGTCTACGGAGGACTTGTACGGAGCTTGTCCCAATGTCAAATTCACGATCGGGGATGTGGAGATGGATCAACACTTCTTCGTACAAGAATCGGCGTCGCATCCTGTCATCCTAGGGCAACCTTATATCACATCATCTCGGATGGAGACCAAAGTGTTCGATAATGGAGCAGCCTTCGCACGAATAAAGAGTCTTGACAACCAAAGATCGGTCCAATTCCTAACGGTGCGAGCCAATCATGAAAGGAATCGAGATAGTCTCGGAGGCGAATCCTCAGATTTTTTGCGCGGACTATTGAAGCATGGGGCACAAATAGTCCGAGCAATCACAAGACCCCACAAGAAAGAAGAGTGCGTGGATTGCAAGGAGAAGCAACATGTGTCACACCTAGTGGCGCATGAAAACTAGTACTACCCGACAAGAAGCACAAGCACCGGATACAAGAATTCGAGAAGATGCTGAAAGAAGAGAACATAATAGAAGAAGGGGAGTTCGTGACTCATATTATGGAAGAAGCCTCATTTAACAACACCATCGGCGAAATCGAGGACGTCGTGGACTTGAGCTATCTTCACAACCAATGCGTGATTTCGGTTAACTCCGTCAACATGTACTCTATCATCGATGAATACCGTCGTGGCATCTCGATGAAGGAAGCTGACATCAACACGAAATATAAAACGGTGGATAAGAAGATCAAGCCAGTTGCGGTTCCGCTACTAGAAGATAGCTGGCAAAAGATGAAGGAAGTCGCTAACGATCCAAGCTTAAGAGATCCGAAGAAGATAGGTCATGTCTTCACCAAAGAGACGAAGGGGAAGCTACGAGTTGGAAAGGAGAATTTCCTTCTCCCTGAAGAGGACCGAATGTTTCGCGATATGCTTGAGAGACATGGGAAGGCTTTCGCATTCTTCCCACGAGAAATCGGATGCGCCGACCCAAAGGTTATAGAGCTGATGGTGATCTTCACAGTGCCTCATGTGCCTTGGAATTTGAAACCGATACCGGTTCCGAGAGCACACCTTCCGAAGCTGATCGAGCTCTTAAAGGAGAAGGTGAGTATGGGAATTCTAGAACCGTCGAATGCTCCTTATTCCAATAGGTGGTTCACGGTGCCGAAGAAGAATGGATCATTGTGATTCATCCAAGATCTTCAACCCGTCAACAAGGTGACAATCCGGCGAACCGGCGTCCGGCGACTAGATAAATAAATATATAAATATATATACATATTTACATATACAAGGAGGGCAAGTAAGGATTTGAACCTTGCACCTCCAAGTTAGGAGTCAATTGGCTTACCATTAAGCCATGCTATTCAGTTGAAATTATATTTCTATCATTGTACTTTTACATGTAAATTCTCATACATGAGAACTAAAATGAGTGACATGGTTATCATGCACCACATGTAATACATAAGCGCCAAATGGCAAACATGCAATTTATGCATGTCTTGTACCCTCACATGCATCATATGCATGAGAGCATCTATAAAAGAGGGAAGGGGGAGGAGAAAAAACACGGTTTTTTTTATGAAAATTAAGAGGAAGAAATTCGTTATCAAATTGATCGTGTAATCTCAACTTCTCTCTTTCCCAATCTATCTTAAGTACTTTCTCGCCAAAGCTTGTATCGACTCTAAATCCTTCTGGTCCAGAACCCCCGCGGTTCCGCCTCACGATCCGCGCGTAGTGACAGATCTTCACGACACCGGTTGCTGCATGTAGATCTCTTCTTCGAGGTCACCGTGAAGGAATGCCGTCTTCACGTCTAGCTGCTCTACCTCGAGGTCCATGCTTGCCACTATACTCAGCACCGTCTGGATGGAGGTCATCTTTACTAACGGGGCAAATATCTCGTCGAAGTCCACGCCCTTCTTCTAGTGGAACCCCTTCACCACGATCTTGGCTTTGTATCTCGGGGGGTTGCCGACATCTCCCGGTTTCAACTTGTACACCCACTTGTTTCGGAGTGCCCGCTTTCCTTTCAACAACTCCACCAATTCGTACGTATGGTTCTCATGCAGGGAATCCATCTCATCCTGCATGGCACTTAACCATTTTCGGTTGTGGGTGTCATCCTTCGCTTCTTCGAAGCTTTCCGGCTCCCCCTCATCAGTCAGCAGAACATGATCTGCATCCGGAAATCTCCGGGGGGGCCTTCTCTCTCTGAGAGGATATCTCCGTCTCTGGGCTTCAGTGACCGGCTCATCCATCTGCTCTTCAACCGAATCCGATTCGGGGTCTTGGCCGGTTCCGGTTTCAACTTCCTCTACTTCTTCTTCTGCCGGTTCGATATCCTCACCGTAACCGGCTGGCTCCTCGAGTGCTAACCGGTCTCTTGCCGGTTGGGTCTGTTCATTGTAGAGTCTATCCTTACCGGTCGACTCGGAGTTCATTATCTTCTTCTCCGACTCCCAGTCGGCGAGCGTCTTGTCCTCCATGAAGATAATATCTAGACTCCGGCATACCTTCTTGTCGACCGGGTCCCACACTCGGTAGCCGAACTCATCGTCGCCGTAACCGAGGAATATGCATGGCCGGGTCTTTGGATCTAACTTTCCTCTCCAGTCCTTAGCTACATGCACGTACGCGAGACACCCGAACACCTTCAGATGCCGATAGGATACTTCCTTACCGGTCCACACTCTCTGTGGCGTGTCTCCGTCCAAGGGTACTGAGGGTGATCTGTTTATCACGTATGTTGCCGTCGACAATGCCTCAGCCCAAAACTTCTTGGGTAGTTTTGCATGGGCTAGCATACTCCAAACCCTCTCCATTATAGTCTGGTTCATCCTCTCGGCCAGTCCGCGTTTAGTTCCGGCCTCTTCGACACGGTAAATTCGAGCCGGATTCCCTTCGAGCGGCAGTACTCCTCGAACTGCCCCCGGTATTGTCCTCCGTTATCTGCTCGAACCGCCTTCAGCTTTCGGCCGGTTTCTCTTTCCACTCTCGCGTGGAGCTCTTTGAAGACGGATAACACCTGATCCTTCGTCTTCAACGGTGTGGCCCACAGCTTCCGGTTGTGGTCATCTATGAACGTCACGAAGTACTGCGCTCCGGCATGTGACTTTGTGTCTACTTGACACACATTCGTATGCACCAACTCCAGTGGTGCATTACGTCTCATCGGTGGCCTTGGTCGGAAGGAGGTCCGGTTCTGCTTACCGGCTAGACAATCAGTGCACTTCTTTAAGTGCACGTTCTTCACTGGAATGAGGTTGTCGTCTGCAAGCCTCTTCATCCCCTTCTCGCTCATATGACACAACCTCTTGTGCCACAGCTCACCGGCAGTGTCGGATGCCACGTTCACTTTTTCCGGGCATTCATCAGGTACAATGTGTTTACCTTCCGGGCCCGTGCCACAATCAGGCTCCCCTTGCTGAACTTCATGACACCGTTCCGGATCCTACCCGTGTAGCCTTCATCATCTAGCCGACCGACTGATATCAGGTTCAGTCGAACCTCCGGAACGTGTCAGACATCCTTCAGCAGCAACTTGCATCCAGTTGGTGTCGACAACCACACGTCTCCTATGCCGACAATTTGGCATGTACCTTCATTCCCCATTCGGACACAGCCGTGATCACCGGCTGAGTAGGATGAGAAGCATTTCCGGTCCGGGGTAAGGTGGAACGACGCTCCGGAGTCTACCACCCAGGTCATCTCGTCGCCGAAAAGGTTTATCTCACTCTCCTCGGTGATGAGCATCAACTCCTCTTCACTTGCCGCGATTGCCGTTGTTCCCTTCCGATCCGGCCCCCTCCGATCTTTACCGTTCCGGTCCAGGGTCCGCTTCGAATCGGTACCGTCGGTTTCCTTGTCTTTTCGGAAATGCCGACAGTTCTTTTGGAAGTGTCCCAGCTTGCCACAATAGAAGCAAGTAGGCCTTCCCCTTGACTTTGACCGTGTCCCCGACTTCTCCCAGTTCTGGGGACTACGGTTTCTATGTCTTCCACGTTCCGATTCGGTAAGGAGCGCTTTGGAGTCAGAGCTCGTATCTTTATCTTTCCGACGCGCCTCCTCATCTAGCAAGCTCGCCTTTACTCTTGCTAGGGATAACCGTTTCCCTTTCGGCCTGGCGTTGCCCAAAGTGACAACCAACGTCGCCCAGCTATCGGGGAGGGAACCGAGCAGGAGTAGCACTAGTACCTCATCGGCGAGAGGTACTTCCAGTGATGTTGCCTGGTGGATCAGCCCTTGGAAGGCATTCATGTGCTCCGCCATGTTGGAGCCATCTTGGTACCGGAGTCTTACTAGCTTCCGGAATACCGAAACCTGATTAACAACATTTTTGTTCTGGAACATAATGCTGATCTTCTCCCAAAGCTCATGAGCCTTGCTCTCTTCATTGAAGTTGTTGTACAGGCTCATGTCGATGAAGCACCATATGTACGCCGTTGTCTTCATGTGCATCACCTCCCATATCGCGACGTCGATTTTGTCCGGTCTCTTGTCCCCGAACTGAACCGGCAGCCAGAGGTCTTTAACCACGAGCATGTCCCTCATCTTCAACTTCCACACTGAATAGTTGGAGCCGGTGAGCTTGAACATGCCGCCAAACGATTCGTCCATTTTCTGTGTCGTTTCGCTCTGATACCACTTGACGGGAATCAAGGCTCCTTATACGCAACGCTCGGCCACAACCGAGCTTAGAATCATACACAGAGAACGGGAAATAAAGAACGACACAATGGAAGAGAAGAGTACGCAGAATGTTTAACGTGGAAAACTATCACTAGGTTAGTATGTACAGTAGTGAGTTCACGGAGGCAACGACCTCATGCTCACGATCTTCGCCACATGCGGCGGTTACAATAGAGGCAACGACCTCTTTCTCTTTCTCTCTCTCTCTCTCTGTACACAGTTACGCATTGTCTCTCTCCCTTGCACCAACAAGAATGACAACAACAACAGTATCTAAAAGTTTGCCCTAAGTCATATTTATACTAATATGACTTTTTGGCTATTTACAAATATAGCCACGATGGGCTCTTCAGAAACATATTTACGAATATGTCTCTTCATCCGAAGAGCATTCCTCACCGGGTCTGCGCCATCCGGCTCTCCGTAGTCAAGTACTCCTCATCCAGTCCTCACCGGGTCTGCACCATCCGACTCTCTGTAGTCGGGTACTCCTCATCCGGTCTTCACCGGGTCTGCATCATCCGGCTCTTTGTAGCCGGGTACTCCTCATCCGGTCCTCACCGGGTCTGCATCATCCGGCTCTCCGTAGCCGGGTACTCCTCATCCGGCTCTCCGTAGCCGGGTACTCCTCATACGGTTTCGGCCTCGACCGAGTTTGTTCATCAGCACTGTTCTTTTCTCTTCCCATCCGGAGGGACCTGTCTCCCAACACTCCGAACCATGTTTGTATATTTGGCAATTGGCTGATGAGTCTCAGATCTATTTGATCCTATACGTCGACGACATGCTCATTGCAAGGAGCAATCAAGTAGATATCGGAAAACTAAAGTAGAGCTTTCACGACAAATTCGCGATTAAGGAACTCGGACAAGCCTGACACATACTGGGCATGCATATAGAGAGAAATCGAATATTGAAGACCCTCTGGCTCTCCCAGTCTGACTATGACCGAAAGGTGCTAAAATGCTTCAACATGGAAAACCCGAAGCCAATAGTGACTCCGCTACCGATGTCGATAAGACTATTGGACAGAGACTGTCCTTCGACCAATAAGGAGAGAGAGCTCAATGGAAAGATACCCTACACATAAGGAAGTACCATGTACGCAATGGTGGCGACCCGACCCGACCTTGCCTATGCTGTAGGGGTTGTCAGCCGGTACAAATGGTACAGATGGAAGCATTGGGAGGCCGTCAAACACTTCTTCAAGTATCTAAGAGGAACCAAAGATGTACAACTCACTTTCGGATCAGCAAATCCAACAGAAGTCGAAGGCTATACCGACTCCGACATGAGATTTATAATCGCTCAATGTAAATATGATGACTATACCTCCTAAATTTCTAAGAAGTATCTCCTAAGAACTCGAATCCACTCTTGGCTTAATTATATTAAAATATGATATTTTTTATCAGCTTCAAGAGAAATACCTTGATAGTAGTTTCTTCAAAAGATATTGAATGAGAGCTGAATCTAGTAAAGATGCCACTAAAATCACCATACCATCTTAGTATGATTTTCTTATGAGAAATTTGGCATTTTTCTAATGCATGCATATATTTGGGTTCGATTGGATATTTTCAAATAATCATAACAACTAATTGGGTGTAGGCAAAACATCTATCATCAAGTAAAGATTAATAGAGTCTAATGGAACACTTAGCTCTCTTATGATGTTGCCTTGTGATGTTTCTCACACTTGACCCAAGGTATGAGGTCCTTACATATAATTAGCTCTCTTGTGGATGATGATATGTGAGATTTCGTCATTAAATGCTACAACGTGTTTAAGCTACCTATAGTTTTAATCACTTATCTGCAATCATCTTGTAATTGAATTGTTTGTTTAAGCTCCAATAAAACTTTGATAAGGTTTATGTAGATTCAAAGTTTATGAACACTCAATATTTTCACGATGATGAGCTTTCAACCTGTTGATTTAACCTTTTTCTAATTCCTACAAGGTTCCTTCTTCATAATTATACATCTAGTTGCTCAAAATGTTGATCGTTTCACCTCAGCGTGCACATATTTGTGCTATTCATACAACACTAGGGAGTGTAAGTAGAGCATAACGTCCTTCTCACATAAGGTTGTGAGGGCGAAGATGGAAAAGGAATTAAGAAGATCATCCTTTTCTTTTCTTGATCGTAGATGTCCATAATGTGATGATGTGAGGGAATTTCCTCGAATATGAGGGTAAGGCTCTTGGGAGTTTTATAAAGTGACACAATATGACCTAGAAGGAATTGGAACTAAAGGTGAAATTTCTTCTTCAATCTGATTGAGGAGATTTTTTTTCAAGTAAATTTTAGAATTGTGTTTTATCAAAAGCCATTGGCAACTCGGTATCCTCCTCAACAAAATGGAGTAATAGATAGAACATTAGAATCACACCATTATCGAAAATGGTTCAATATATACACAAGGGACCATGATTGTACAATTTTTTCTTTGCGAAGATGTAATTAACAATGCAATCTATATACTTAAACCAAAGTTTCACAAAAGCTTAAGAGAGAACGACACCTTGGAAGCATATTCAATTACGAAACCTTTAACCACACATTCGCATATGCTATGCACAAATGCTTGACAAACATAGGACAAAGTTGGATGCGAAGAGGACAACATGCGTCTCGATCGATGGACACAACTTGCGATTTCAAGGCCCACAAAAGCTTTACAATGCGACGACCAGTACGAAGTTGGTACTCATTCGACACGCGGGATTCGATGGAGCGCCATGCGAAATACGAATGAAGCAGAACTGTGTATAATGTGATAGTTCTCCATATATGTATAAGATGGGAGTAGAAATAGAATCAAAGCGGCAAACGGGGATTTATGAAGGTAGCTCTCATGTCATGCATTAAATGTGGTAAAGTTAGGGGCACATACGAAGTCCCATTCGTATCCTATTGTCAATCGGTTCTCATGATAATGACAAATTACAATATAGATAGATATGAGCTCCCATTTGTATCATATAACCTTATAGTGTCTCTCTCCAGGGTGTACTTTTGTGTCAAATATGTACATACATAGTCTTTCTCTTCTTTATGTGTTTTCTGCGGCGCACCGAGAAAATCTTGCAGTTCCACGTGTAATCATAATAAGCAAAAGACAGAAAAGAAAAAAAAACAAAAAAGACAAAAGTGCTGCTTCCTTCTTCTTCTTTTTTGGGGGTGTTCTTTCTTTTTGTTGGCTGCGCTGGCAACGAAAGGGCACCGAACACGTGGCTGCTGACGAGGACGGTCGCCTTCCACGTGGCGAATGATTTGGCATCGCCACGTGGAGGCCGGGAGGCGTTTTGACAGTTTTTCGTCTTCGTCTTCTTCTTCTTCTTCTTCTTCTTCTTCGTCTCTTCTTCTTCTGCTGTCTCTGTCGACGACTTTCCTTCTTCTTCTTCTTCTTCTTCTTCGTCTTCTTCTGCAGAAGGAATGCTTTGAAAAGCTGCTGCTGCTGCTGGTGATGGTGCTGCTCCTACTACTGCTACTACTACTACAGACAAGAAACCCTAATTTGTTCATATGTGGATGTGTGGGGGCGGTGATCATGGCTGTACGCAGCACATGGCGAAGCTCCCAGCTCTGAGACAGCCATAGCCACACACACATGTATATATATATATATATATATATATATATATATCTTCTTCTTCTTCTTCTTCTTCTTCTTTGCCATTGCTGTCATTGTCGATGACTTTCCTCCTCTTCCTCCTTCTTCTTCTTCTTCGCAGAATGCTTTGAAAAGCAGCTACTACTTCTACTACTGTTACTACTACAGACAAGGAATCCTGATTTGTATTTGTGTATAGGTATATCTGTATATCTGTATATATATATATATATATATATATGGACATGGACTGCGTGTTCTTCGACTTCCTGAGCTTAGGACCTCCCTTTCCTTTTCCCTTTCCCTTTCTCAGACCTAGTGCGCTTGCAGGAACGTTAAAAAGAACCAGAAGAGTTTGGCACATCAGTGGCCTCTTCAACGTGCCTTGCTGTGTCTCTGCAGAATCTTCAACGTGCCTGCAAAAGCGAGATTGATAGGAAGAAAAAAGAAAAGAAAGAAAGAAACAGGAGACACACATATATATGTTTCTTGCTGTTTGATCTGCACCTTCCAAACCATAGCAGCTAGAGAGAGAGAGAGAGAGAGAGAGAGAGAGCTTCTTACTGGTCTAAATATTTCCTGTGTCTTCAAATCCTGGCCGAATTAAGAAAGGCGGCAGGATCTTCTTTCTGATCTCAGCATTTCTTTTTGCTTCTGAATCTTCAACGAATGCTCGAAATGTTCTCTTGAACCTGACAATTTCTTGCTGTTTCTGCAACTTCAAAACGAACCAGGTTTAAAGAATTGCATTGCTGGCACAGAGAGATCTTGTACCTTTCTTTCTGAGGATTTCTCTCCCTTCCTGCGCCTTCATAATCCTAGTTACATCTACATACATTAACAAGTTTGACTACCGTTCTTAGGACGTTTTTCGTTCTCATTCAATCGTCACGTTTCTGGCGCTCCATACCTGAAATTTGAAGACTATAAACTTCAGTTACTCAAATCTTTGCACCGTATTAAGCTTCTTTTTCTCTTGCTCATTTAGATACAAATCACAGATCAGAAAACGTTTCCATTCACATTTTTAACAGTATCAACAACACTGGTAATTATGTCTGCCGATATTCAACGTGATCAACTATATCCTCAGGATGTGGAAAACGCATGGAAAACCAGAGAGGATCACTTGCTCGGTGAAAGGAAAATGCAAGCTAATCCTACAGCAAATGACAATGAAGAAGACTTACCACACTTGCTCAGAATGATTAATGGAAGCTGTTCTTTATCTCACGATTACTTCGACACAGACAATAATCATCACTTCATCCAAGAGAATAATACCGCAAGCAATGACATGTTCACAGGATTTAGAACCGGATCTTTCACTAAAGATTTCTTCGAGTCCGAAGATCACTCTGCAAATGAAATTGTTAATCATGCTGAGTTAGTTTCTCAGAATTCACATCGGATGGAAGAATCCTTCCATAAGTCCTCGCCTGAAGATACAACAGTGGACATATCCAAACTCATTGTAGCAGAGAAGCAACAAAATGCTTCTTCTAAACATGAAATTAGCACAGCAAAATGTACAACTAATGTTGCTAATCCACCTCCCAAGTCTGCACAGTCAAGAAGAAGTTCTCAAGTTGAAATAACGAGGAAGATATCTTCTAGGTCTAGAAGCTCCATTAGTAGCGATCCTTTGGAAGGTCCTAAAGATGATACGGCTAGTAATTTGATGCTTCCAACAGCGCGAAACTCTATGCATAAAACTGGGAAATTTAAAGAAAAGAAGTTCTTCTCACAGCCCAATCCAAGCATTACGAAGCTTTCAGACAAAATGAATGGCATAAATAGAGTTTATTCTGGACCAGTAAATGGATGTAAATCAAAGGATAATTTGAATGCAGTCAAGAAAGAAAACTATCTCTTGTTTGAAACAAAGTCGAAGAAACAGTTCTCCCAATTGGTTTCACAGAGATTGGCACAGAATGAAAGCAAATTAGCAGGCCAAGATAGCTTTCAAACAGGAAAAGCCATGCCTGCCGGACGATACTTTGATGCATTGAAGGGGCCTGAGCTTGAGATATTGAAGGTCAGTATGAAATTCACTTTCAGCTACACAAGTTATGTTTAGCATGTTGAAAACTAATGATTGTGTATATATATTAATAGTTAAAGAACGCCTGCATGATTTCCTTTAACATCCGAATTAAACATCAGAGCGTTCATGTGATAAATGTTGTTGTTGTTTGTAAGGTATATACAACTCTTGCACGATTTCCTCTAATATCAGAGTCTTCATGAACATGTCTTTTGGCTAGGACTGTGAGGAACCTTTACTTCCACTTGATCAACAATGGCCATTTCTCCTTCGATTTCCAATAGGCTGCTTTGGCATATGCCTTGGTTTAGGCAGCCAATCAATCCTTTGGAAAACTCTGGCTATGAATCAATCGATTAGCTTTTTAAGAGCACCCCTCTTTATTAACCTCATCTTATGGTACTTGGCTGCACTTGCACTTGCTGGCATTTCAGTAGTATATGGTTTGAAGTGCCTCTTCTATTTTGAAGCAGTTCGGAGAGAATATCACCATCCTGTGCGAGTAAACTTCTTCTTCGCTCCATGGATAGCTTGCATGTTTTTAACATTGGGTATTCCCCCCAGTATTGCTACTTCTATTCATCCAGCACTCTGGGGTATATTTACTACTCCAATTCTGCTGTTAGAGCTAAAGATATATGGACAATGGCTTTCAGGGGGAGCAAGAAGGTTATCCAGAGTGGCTAATCCTTCAACTCACTTGTCTTTAGTGGGAAATTTCATTAGTGCCTTGTTGGCATCAACAGTTGGTTTGAAAGAACCAGCTATATTCTTCTGGGCAGTTGGATTCGCACATTATCTAGTTCTCTTTGTAACACTATATCAACGTTTGCCCATCTCTGAGGTTGTCACTAAAGAGCTTCATCCTATATTTTTCCTCTTTGTAGCTGCCCCGAGTGCTGCTAGTGTTGCTTGGAAGAGTATTAATGGTAGCTTCAACTGTGTTTCTCGAATGGCATACTTTCTCGCACTCTTCCTCTATTCGTCACTAGTGAGTTTGTTTCCTTAATTATTGCAACTGGACTGGAACATGCACTATATTCATCATTAGCGAGTTCGTTTCCTTAATTATTGCACTAGAACATGCACTACACTACTATAGTCACCATTGATGAGTCCTTTTCTTTAACATTATTTTGAATTATTTTTTTTCCATTTTGCTTACATCTTACTTTCTGGGGCGTGCCATTGCAGGTAGTACGACTTAACTTCTTTTACGGGTTCAAGTAAGTGACTCGAAATGATTTCTTTTGTGCTGGTATTGTTTCTCAATAGCAAATTGCAATGCCATGACTTTAATGCAGTGGCAATTAACCATATTATGCCAAAAGGAAAATGAAACTAGAAAGTGCAATATCCATCAAACTGTCCTAAATAGTGAAATCAATTGAAGGTGTTATAATCAAGATTGATGTGTGAGTGACATGTATCATGATTCACACCTCCGCAAAGCTTTGAGACGTTTTTTTTTCCCTGAGCTCATCATGGTAAAGATGGAAAATATACTTACATGCTTGAGTATTATCGTGTAAAATGAGGATGATTTCCTTATCTGACATCAGTTGTAAGGCCCCTCTTTTGGATAATATAAAAGGAACTCTTAGCTAATCAAGGCACTGAAGCTCACATGTTTAAGATCATTAAGCAGAGGAAAACATTGTACAACCATCACTTTGAAATAGGTATGATTGTTAATTTCCTCTCGACACATAAGGGAAAGGAGAAAGTGAATTAAAACCCTACAGAAATCAAACTATTGAAAATTTTGTGACTAAAATTGGGAACAAATTATAGTGGAACCACAAATAAACTTTGTAAAGATTGACATTGCATTTCTAATTTTGTAGATTTACTGTTTCTATGGTGATGAACTTGGTGATAAGTTAACATCGGTGATATGTGTCTTTTGCAGGTTTTCTCTTACATGGTGGGCATATACATTTCCAATGACTGCATTAGCAAATGCGACAATCCACTATTCAATGGAAGTGCAGCATTCAATAACACAAATTATGGCAGTAATATTTTCCTTCATTTCAAGTGCGGTGGTTTCTACCTTGTTTGTGATAACAGTCGTCCAGGCTATAAGGGGGAAATTATTTCCAAATGATTTGGCCATAGCCATAGCAGCTAGGAGGCATGACAAAAGAAAACAAAAGGGTTTGAAAGAAGGGTCATCATCATGTAAGAGTTTGGCTATTGATAAAAGCAAGTTGGAGAAGTGTGATGAAGTTTTGGCAAAAGAGAGTGGGGTTTTGATAGCATCCAATCTACACCCAAAGAACACTGAAATTCGTGTTCACACATAAAGTAAGGAGAACCTAGAATGCATAAATAATAGCTCTTTGCTCGACGCGGCTAGGTTCAAGCCTTACATGTTGGAAAAGTAGCTTGTTGTGCCTTCTTATTGGCACATTGGCCACAAGCACGCACTACATACATGTGTCTTATGCTAAATGATGCCCTCTAGTCCTCTTTCTGTTGATGATCGCTACATAAGATAGGAACTTGACGAGGGCTTCTAATATCATTTTTATATGAGAATAGTATTAATAATAGACGAGGACATATTTATATGTTTGAGCGATATTGTTTTATTCAAAATATAATATTAATATAGATGAGGACATATTTATATGATGCGCTTGTCCGATCAACAATTACATGTTCGTGAAGTCCAATAAAACGCTTCTGCATGGGACAAACCAAAATGTTTATGGATGGATGGTTGTGATATTGCTCGTTTTTTGCAAAGAGTTTGATCTTTAGAGGTGTATTCAACTTCTACTTAGCAAAATAAGGTTGGCACATGGAACTCTACTAAATGAGTTGTTTCATGGGAGAAGAGCACATTTTTTAATATATTGCAAAGAAAAAGATGAAAAGGCCATGTAGTGCACCAACAACCCCTCCTATACCCATACATGTATGTGTCTTATGCTAAATGATGCCATCTAGTCCTCTTTTTGATGACGATCGCTACACAAGATAGGGACTTGAGTAGGGCTTCTAATATCATTTTTATCTAAGTATAGTATTATTAATAATACATGAGGACATCTTTATATGTTTGAGCGATATGATTTTTATTCAAAATATAATATTAAAATATAATATAGACGAGGACATATTTATATGATGCGCTTGTCCGATCAACAATTACATGTTCGTGAAGTCCAATAAAACTCTTTTACATGGGACTAACCAAAGTGTTTGCGGATGGATGGTGAGTTTGATCTTTAGAGATGTATTCAACTTCTACTTGGAAAAATAAGGTTGTCACATGGAACTCTAGTTAATGAGTTGTTTCATGGGAGAAAAGTACATTTTTTAATATATTGCAAAGCAAGAAATGAAAAGACCATGCAGTGCACTAACAACCCCTCCTATACCCATCACCCATCCTATACCAATCGTAGTTGTTCATATTGTCAACCTAATTGGTTTATGTTTGTTCTGTCAAATTGAATTCCCTTAATATAACAATATTCTTGAAGTCATGAGATGTTCCCCAATTTAAGGATTTCATTCTTGTACTTTAGTTTGTCCTTTTTTATTCCTTTATTTTCTTTAATTGTAGTATGTACCTTTTAAATAAAAGTCCAATGATGCATTCATTGATGCTACCCCCAAAAATAGATAGGTGATGAATTTGATCTCACATAATAGTTTGTTTAATTTAGATGCTTGCAACTTGCAATTTGTTTTAACATGTTGTTTATAGTTTTGAGAAGGCTACTTTGAAAAGATAGTGTGAACTCTATATTGATTTTCCAAAGTAAACCAAGCACTTCAATACATCTTGGTTTTTGTGTAATTCTTTTGCTCATGTTTCACTCACTAGCATACAAGAATGACCTATGTATAGCCTTTAGTCATATCATTATCTTTAAAGCGGTATCACAATGAAACAATTATTTTGCAAATCCCCATTAAAAAATATCTTATGATTTTGGTTAATGAAAACAAAATTATCACAATTGAATAACAGGAAGTAGAATTGTTTTTGGCACGAGTTTAATGTTTCGGGATTAACTAAGGAAAACGGGTGTAGAAACTTGAAGGACATGGATCCTTCGTGTAGTAAATACCTTAAATTGAGCAATGAGCTCACATTCTATGTAATCATGGAAATTGTTTGTACATCTAGATCTCAAGAGTCACCCATAATGTTACATCCTTTTAGGGAACACCTCTCATTTCAATGTATTTTTGTTCACAATCAATAAAATACTCGTTAACACTTTATATATTCTTAATGACATGGCTACTTTGGATTTGACACGATATATATATGTATGTATATGTATAATGATTTTGTCAACGTTTTATATAACAATGAAATGACATAACGCTTTTATCTAACGATAGAGTGACACGTTGGCCTTCAATATTGATATTTTCGATGGTTTTTAAGAATGTTTCAAGATGCTTTTCAATTCGTATACGAAAATACATTTTGAAGGTATTATGAGATTGATCACAAATAAAATCTTCAACATGTCTTTGTCAATGAATTAAGGCTCCATTTTGACCTTGGCATGAGTGCATCCCTATACCTCTTTAGACAAAGTTCCACAACACGAGATCCTCATTTAGAATCCCTATCAAACCCACTATATTAGGAATGACCTAGACATAACTCATAACAAGTTAACTTCACCCTACTAATGGCTTGCAATTGGATCTTGATCTCTATTATAAGGAATCGTAAAGCTTTACTTTTTCTTTTTGCGGACATTAGCAAGAAGTTCTAACCCTATGTGTACAACTTATTCTCGCCATTCAACCCAATAGCAAAGACAAGCAAGCCATGAGCATCAATACAAGGTTATGCCTTTTGATACCAGTTTCAATAAGCATTTAATAACAAACTTCTTTATTCACAATGATAATTGTTTACGTAAGGCATGATGAATGAGCCCATAATGACAGAATGACCACTTTAATTTATGATGCGTTTTCTTTTTAAGTTCTCTTTCATTTCTTGATTTTTTTATGTATTAAGAGATTGATCACCGACAAAAAGTATTTTGAAATGTAAGGTTGTCATTTCCTAATAAATATTTTTTGTTATGAAATGGTTACTTAGAATTGGGATGTGCTCAGATTTTGATCACCTATGAGAAGCATTTAGAAATAAATTATTGTCTTTTCCAATAATAAAATTGTGTTATGAAACGATTACTTCTAGTTACAATAAACATAAAAAAAGGACCATGTTGATGTGGACTCTTGTGGCATTGTGATTGCATGAGGAAATGACAAAATAAAACATCATCGTAATAGACATTTAAGAGCAAAAGGTCACACCTTAAATAATCTCAAACCACTACAAAACTCAATGGAGCCCATTTAAGACTAAAGTCATCCAATTTGCTTGCTCTCACTTGGGGCATAAAGGTAGAGGTTTTATGTTACGGGCATGACCATATAATATCCCGTGGTGAGAATTTACGTAGTATTCACACTTATCCACGTGTATAGAATACTACGGTAAATTCTCACCACGGGATATTATATGGTCATGTCCGTAACATTTTAGGGAGCTTTGTAGTTTCAAATTAGATTTGCCAAAAGTGTGTGAATAAACGTAGATGAATGTATTGAGACAATTCAATTAATGTTGCATGACATTTTTTTGTGTGACTCATCTAGGACTCACTCGTATATGATGTCTTGAGATGTCTTCAAATGTTTGGATGTTTAGATGATACAATTAGTATATTACTCCTCAAATACAAAAGTTAAATATATATGCAATTATTCAGATGCATGGTAATTAATCGATGAACCTCTCAGAAAATAATGGGAAAGCTGGGTTTTGTTATCAAAGGGTTAAATGAAGAACACTTATAATACCTTTGTGTTGTTGATCATCACATACAACACACATATGCTCCACTCCATCATATATATTAATATAGAAAATAAACAAACAAACCTACATATGTACATACAAACAATAAACAAATATACCTACATATGTACATACATACATACATTACACGTACATGACATTCACAAACTTGCAAACTCTTTATATATATACATATTTAAACTTTTACATACAATACACATACCATTTACACTTACATGAATATATAGTTAAACTTAATCATGTGTACATGAATAGCCAATATACATATTTTTGCACATTAAAATTAACATACTCAGACAAATCTATATGTACATAGTACTTTTTAAATATACTCATACGTTACATAATTAAGCATATAGATACAAGATTTGGAACATAAAAAAATGCACACACACACACACACACACACACACACACACACACACACACACACAGAGGTACTTTGGGAAGATAGGTCCAAAACATCCGAAGGAAGCAAGGAGCCACTATAACTAGCAATTACAAGGGTTCTAAAGTCATGAACTCGACAACCAAACCCATCTTCCTTGGTTCATGGCTCTTGTGGACTTGCTCACATTTTACATGCATGCGAGTAACTTCAAGAGAAGGATTGATTCATTGAGTATAAGGGCCAACTTATTGTTGATGCAAGAAGAGAAGGTCACATGTTTATCCTTCATACAACTAAGGTAAACACCATGCTGTATGGAAACAACCGTATTTATATTCCCAATGGACCTTCTTGACTCGAAGTCTTGAAGCATTGCCATGATTCACCATTAGTTGGACATTTTGGAGTTGTGAAAACATTGGAGCTAGTTAGCCAAAACAATTTGTTGGAGGTGAGGCTGTCAGTGCGGAAATAGAAACTACACTTAGGTGTTGAAGAACAAGATGTTGATGATAGATTAACAAGATGAACAAATTAAAGCCAAGAGTTAGAAGACAACTTACCTAGACTATAAGCTCAAGATAGAGTGAGAGAGAGAGATGTAGAGGCACAAACTGTTGTTATTGTATTATTCAAAGCTACAATACAAAGAATAGCGGCACTATGAACAAGGTTAGTTATATAAGAATTGAACTAGGGCAACTGCCCTTTGGTTTTATTGTAAATATGTCATAACCTAGTGTGTCCAAATGGGACAATTTGAATATGGCTATTATACACCCGTATTCAACACTCCCCAATAATGGGCATATACAACAAAAATCTATAATAAAAGAATATTAAACAAATTAAAGATTTTTACAAAGAGATATTTGAGACAATTCGGCTGGTTGCCGAATTGGCAAAGGCTAAATAATGAACGCCGAATCGGCTAGTCTAAAAGACTGAAGCCAGATTGAGGACAATTGTCCAAAGTGTTCAGAGCCGATTGTTTGAGGCCATCTCTGTGTCCGACTCAATTAGATTGATTTCTCCTTAAGCCCATATGGTGCCTTAATGACTGGAATCGGTCACCCGAAAGACACTTGATCATTCCATCTGCTACGTTGTCAGTCGTAGAGATATTCTCGAGACCGAGCTTACCTATAGTTACGCCATCCCAAATGAAGTGATATTGAATGTCGATGTGCTTGCTGGATATTAAAGTTGATTTTGCGGAAGATTGAGGACCTATTAGTGAGTCTGGCAAACAATACAATTAGCAAACAAGATGGAGTTATGCACTGTGACAAGATTCACGAAGATGAAAGACAGACAATTGCAAAGAGAGAGAGATAGAGAGAGAAAGAAAGAAAGTTATATTAACGTCTTCTAAGGCCAAAATTGGCCCATGAGACAGTTGGTTTACAACAAGAATGGGTATTTATCCAATCATCAAAACTAAAATAAAAGTAAAGTAAAAATAGCTTAAGCTAAAAGAGTTCTAGTCGTATACAAAACATAGTATATTTGATAAAAAAGAAGTGACTTTGCACTAAGACTAATTTCATTTCCACCCAAGCCTCTCGAAAAGAAGTGGGAGGTCAAAGGGTTTTGGTGTGGGTGTGACCCATGGTCCCGGTGTATAGAGTGCCCCAACCATGGCTTCTAGGCTGTGTAGCTCACATTCCCTTATTTTCTTTATTGCTTCTACATCACGTTGAGTTGCTTTGAAACCCGACATCCGAGGGCATTTGGTTCTTCTTTGATTTTCTGCTTCATCAAGGAAAAGCCCGAGTGGTGCAGGTGTGTCGACATTCGTTGTCTCCCCCTATTCCTGAAAGACTTCATTTGTTACATGTTGGTGAACATTAACAACCTTATTGTCAACATTTTGTAAGTTATTCTCTCTGTGTTGTTTTAATTCTAGGATGTATCTACCTAATTTCTTTATATCTAGTGTATCTAAAAGTTTAGGGAGGGTGGGAGAGGAACCAAGTATGTCTTGGTATTTGGCCCTTATCTCGGCATAGGTGGGACATTTGCATGCAAAGTGGTACTCATCCTCTATCTCTACATGGCATAACCTACATATCCTTTCCTCCCTAGGGACTCCATTAATACGTCCATGCTCAATCTCAAGTTGGTGAGATGATATTCTAAGTTGACCAATGGCAACCCCTTAGTGCATGTGGTAAGAATACATCTAGGTATTTTGGACGTGTAATAAAACCTAACTTAGAGAAGTGCATGAAGTGTTCCTTATAGTACAACATTTTAGATGGGAGTGGCTCTAGTGGGGTGATCCATTTATACCAAGTGTAAATTTGCCATATTTCTTGGCGTATTACTTTATTTCGGTCCTCATGAGAGATTAAAGTTTTATTAATCGTGTGGTCGTACTTAAGGGGGGGGAGGTTATTAATGTCTAGAACATTTGCAAGAAACCAACTCACCATCATGCCATACCATGAGCTAGTATAGCCGGACTCATACAGTGATCGAGAGGCCTTAAAGGCTTGATGGGATATTCTATCATGTGGTTGGCTATGTATCTTGTGGATAAAGACTACAAGTTGAAAAAGTGCTTCTACTAACATCGGGGGTAGAGTGAACTCAACCCTAATAATGTCATGTGAGACTGTCGATTTGCTTCGGAGTTGGCGTGATAACATCATCACCAATGGTCTCTCTAATTGCGTCCACATGAAAGATGGTGGTCCTAGAGCCCAAACCGCTAATGCATACATGAGGGAGGGAGTCACTAATGAGTCAAAGAGCCACCCTTTAGTCCGTGGCTCTTGGAAGTATGCTTGATGGCATTGTCTCTTGAGGAGTGAGAGGGATGCATGTCCTCTCGTACGTCTATCCTTCGCTACTTGTGTCATCGAAAATTTACCTGAGTGGGCACTGAAAGTGACTTCAAGATAGACATATGTCTTGGTTCCCGTTGTCGCGAAGATTCGCTCGTACGTGTGCTACTCGAGCGACCACCGGGGTCTTGGACTGGGGAGGACGTTCGCGGAATTATCGAAGAGATAACGATCAATGTAAGATTGGATGAAGTTTGTTCACTTGAGAAGAAGAAAGATTGTACACTTGAGAAGTAGAAAAAAGATGAAGAAGATAAAGACGAATATAATTATATTGATGATAGTGGTGTTGGTGATATCACATATTGAGCTCCCCTTTACACAAGCTTCAGTAGGGTTTTTATAGCTCTCTTCATGCACAAAACCATGGGTTTAGAACCATGGTTTTGGGGACACGGTTTTGCTTATGACATGCACAATCCATGGGTTTAGAACCATGGTTTTGTGCACATAGTTTTCTATGGTTGTTTCGTCTATAATTCGTATATGAAAAGGAAATACATAAAATCTACACTATATGATGGTTGTCCTAGTGGTAAGGCAACCATCTTGTATCTTAGAGGTGCAAGGTTCAAACCTTGCTTGCACCCCTCTGTATGAACTCAAGTGCTACTAGGCCTTAGGCTTATTTGCTAAGTGCATGTGCAATGTTGCACATCCTTGGTTTATTCGTCACACTCGGTTTCACACCGTAGTCGAAAATCGTCACGACACCGTAATCTCTTCCATGCAATGGCACAATCGCTACTCATGAGCATATGGTAGAGTTCCCAATATTGGGATGCCTCCCATGCTCGTCTCTTACGACGTGTCATCTTGCGCATTTCTTTGCGAGCTTGTATTGAGGTAATGCTACCACTGAGTTGCGATATTGTAAGTTGTCTATGTAAGTACCTATAGTCCTCATCATACCATCTATTTTGTGGCATAGATCCTAATCTACCTTGATTGGAGTGTTTCGTTATGGGAAACTATTAACTGCTACGGAGTGAAGGATGTGTGTGAGTTTCGTACTAAGGCTCTGTAAAGGTAGGGAGGGATCAAGGCAGGAGAGATGGGCTTGAACATGTCGAACGTATATGTGAGAGAGCTCATGTGTGAAATGTATTGTGGTGTGATGTCGTGGTTGACTAGAGTTGGTGACGTTAGAGATATCGCATTTTACCTCGAAGTATAAGAAACTATGGTCCGTGCCAATAGGGCATGGGGCCACTTGGAAGGAGTTAATCATATGGGTAGCTTCAGGGCGTCCTATTAGATAATCAACTGTGCTTTCCCCTCCTCGATGTGGGAAACATGTGAGCTCTTCCGAGCCTGGCCACCTGGCTAAACCATTATATATGACCATCTGGTGCCTACTGCCAAGTTCAAGCAAATGATGGCCAAAATTCGTGGCATCCGCACCTTGGTCCTTTGATCTACGTGTGGTGCCTATGTCTAAAGGATCTACATTTACCATTTCTAGGTTTCTATCCATTTGAAATACTATGCATTGTCGGGATATATTAACGTCTTCTAAGGCCAAAATTGGCCCATGAGACAAATGGTTTACAACAAAAAATGGGATATTTACCCATTCATCGAAAGTAAAAAATAAAAATAAAAATAGAGTTTTAAACTAAATAGTTCTAATAAAATAACAAACATGTTCTATATAAAAAACATGTTCTACAATGAAAATGATGTTATACTAGGCCTAATTTCATTTCCATCCAAGTTTCTCGAAGAGAAGTAGGAGGTCAAAGGGTTTCGATGTGGATGTGGTCCAAGGTCCCAATGTAAAAGGTACCCCAACCATAGCTTCTAGTCGACGTAGCTCACATTCCCTTATCTTCTTAATCTTTTCTACTCCGTGTCGACTTGTTTTGAAGCCCAACATCCGAGGGCGTTTGCTTTACATTTCGGCTTCCTCAAGAGAGAGGCCGAGTGCCGTAAGTGTATCCACATTCATCGTCTCTCCTTGTTCCTGAAAAATTACACTAGTTACAAGTTGATGAACAGTAAAAGGATTATGGTTAAAACTTTGTAATTTATTCTCCTTATGTTGTTTTAGCTCTAAGATATACCTACCTAGTCTCTTTACATCTGGGGTGTCTAATAGTTTGGAGAGGGTCGGAGAGGGTCCTAATATGTCTTGGTATTCTGCCTGTATCTCGGCATAAGTTGGGCACTTGCATGTGAAGTGATACTCATCCTCTATCTCTATGTGACACAACCTACATAGCCTTTCCTCTCTAGGAACTCTATTAGCCCGACCATTCTCAACCTCAAGTTGGTGAGATAATATCCTAAGTTGTCCAATGGCCACCCTTAGTGCATTTGATAAGAATGTATCTAGATATATTGGTCGTGTAATAAAACCTAACTGAGAGAAGTGCAAGAAGTGTTCCTTATAGTACAACATTTTAGATGGGAGTGGCTCTCGTGGGGTGATCCATTTATATCGAGTGTAAATTTGCCATATTTCTTGGCGTATCACTTTATTACGGTCTTCATGAGCTATTAGAGTTTGATCAGTCCCATGGTTGTACTTAAGGGGAGGTAGGTTATTAATATCTATGTCGTTTGCAAGTAACCAACTCACCACAGTGCTATACCAAGAGCTAGTGTCTCCAGACGCATGTAGGGATCGGGATGCCTCAAAGGCTCGATGGGATATCCTATCTTGTGGTTGGCTATGTATCCGATGAATAAAAACTACCACATTGGGGGCAGACTGAACTCTGCTCTAATAATGTCTCGTGGTATTGCCGATTTGCTTCGGAGTTGATGTGATAACATTGTCTCCAAAGGTCTCTCTAATTGCGTCCACATGAAAGATGGTAGACTTGGAGCCCATTCTACTAATGCATACATGAGGGAAGGGGTCACTAATGAGTCGAAGAGGCATCCCTTAGTCTGTGGCTCTTGAAAGTATGCCTGGTGGCATTGTCTCTCAAAGAGTGAGAGGGATGCATACCCTCTTGTTAGCCTATATTTGCCTTCATGGGTCATCGAGAATTTACCTGAGCGAGCACTAAAAGTGACTCCCAAGTATACATATCATCCAACTACCTCAATATTGGGAGACAGGTCCCTCTGGATGGATAAGGAGTACCCGGCTATGGAGAGCCGGATGGTGCATACTCGGTAGAAATCGGATGAGGAGTACCCGGCTACGGAGAGCCGGATGGTGCAGACCCGGTGAGAACCGGATGAGGAGTACCCGGCTACGGAGAGCCAGATGGTGCAGACCCGGTGAGAACCGGATGAGGAGTACCCGGCTACGGAGAGCCGAATGGTGCAGACCCGGTGAGAATCGGATGAGGAGTATCCGGCTACGGAGAGCCGGATGGTGGAGACCCGGTGAGAAGCGCTCTCCGGATGAAGAGACATATTCGTAAATATGTTTCTGAGAGTCCATCGTGGCTATATTTGTAAATAGCCAAAAAGTCATATTAGTATAAATATGACTTAGGGCAAACTTTTGAATGTTGTTGTCATTCTTGTTGGTGCAAGGTGAGAGAGAGCGTGTAACTGTGTACAGAGAGAGAGAGAGAGAGAAAGAGGTCGTTGCCTCTGTTGTAACCGCTGCCTGTGGCGAGAATCGTGAGCACGAGGTCGTCGCCTCCGTGAACTCACTGTTGTACATTCTAACATAGTGATAGTTTGCAGCCTGTGGGCTGCTGTGGTTTTTTCCCTTAGTTTGGGTTTTCCACGTAAACATCCTGCGTACTCGTCTCCTCTTCGTGTCGTTCATTATTTCCCGTTTTCTGTGTATGATTCTAAGCTCGGTTGTGGCCGAGCGTTGCGTATAGGGAGCGTGCAGTTCCCGTCAAGTGGTATCAGAGTGAAACGACACAAAAAATGGACGATTCGTTGGGAGGCATGTTCAAGCTCACCGGCTCCAACTATTCGGTATGGAAGTCGAAGATGAGGGACATGCTCGTGGTTAAAGATCTTTGGCTGCCGGTTCAGTTTGGGGACAAGAGACCGGACAAAATCGACGCCACGATATGGGAGGTGATGCACATGAAGACAACGGCGTACATACGGTGCTTCATCGACATGAGCTTATACAACAACTTCAATGAAGAGAGCAAGGCTCATGAGCTCTGGGAGAAGATCGGCATAATGTTTCAAAGCAAAAATGCTATTAATCAGGTTTCAGTATTCCGGAAGCTAGTAAGACTTCGGTACCAAGATGGCTCCAGCATGGCGGAGCACATGAATGCCTTCTAGGGGTTGATCCACCAGGCAACATCATTGGAGGTACCTCTCGCCGATGAGGTACTAGCACTACTCCTGCTCGATTCCCTCCCAAATAGCTGGGAGACGTTGGTTGTCACCTTGGGCAATGCCGGGCCGGAAGGGAAACGATTATCCCTAGCAAGAGTAAAGTTGAGCTTGCTAGTTGAGGAGGCACATCGGAAAGATAAAGATACAAGCTCCGACTCCAAAGCGCTCCTTACCGAATCGGAATGCGGAAGACACAGAAACCGTAGTCCCCAGAACCGGGAAAAGTCGGGGACACGGTCAAAGTCAAGAGGGAGGCCTACTTGCTTCTATTGCGGCAAGCCGGGACACTTCCAAAAGAACTGTCGGCATTTCCGAAAAGATAAGGAGACCGACGGTACCGATTCGAAGCGGACCCCGGACCGGAACGGTAAAGACCGGAGGGGGCCGGACCGGAAGGGAACGGCGGCAATCGCGGCAAGTGAAGAGGAGTTGATGCTCATTACCGAGGAGAGTGAGATAAACCTTGCCGGCGACGAGATGACCTAGGTGGTAGACTCCGGAGCATCGTTCCATCTTACCCCGGACCGGAAATGCTTCTCATTTTACGCAGCCGGTGATCACGGCTTTGTCCGGATGGGGAATGAAGGTACATGCCGAATTGTCGGCATAGGAGACGTGTGGCTGACAACACCAACCGGATGCAAGTTGCTGCTGAAGGATGTCCGACACGTTCCGAAGGTTCGTCTGAACCTGATATCAGCCGGTCGGCTAGATGATGAAGGCTACACGGGTAGCATCCGGAACGGTGTCATGAAGTTCAGCAAAGGGAGCCTGATTGTGGCTCGGGCCCGGAAGGTCAACACACTGTACCTGATGAATGCCCGGTTATGTCCGGAAGAAGTGAACATGGCATCCGATACTGCCGGTGAGCTGTGGCACAAGAGGCTGTGTCATATGAGCGAGAAGGGGATGAAGAGGCTTGTAGACGACAACCTCATTCCAGTGAAGAACGTGCACTTGGAGAAGTGCATTGATTGTCTGGCCGGCAAGCAAAACCGGACCTCCTTCCGACCAAGGCCACCGATGAGACGTAATGCACCACTGGAGTTGGTGCATACAGATGTGTGTCAAGTAGACACGAAGTCACATGTCGGAGCGCAGTACTTCGTGAGTTTCATAGATGACCACAGCCGGAAGCTGTGGGCCACACCGTTGAAGACGAAGGATCAGGTGCTATCCGTCTTCAAAGAGCTCCACGCGAGAGTGGAAAGAGAAACCGGCTGGAAGCTGAATGCGGTTCGAGCAGATAACAGAGGAGAATACCGGGGGCAGTTCGAGGAGTACTGCCGCTCGAAGGGAATTCGGCTCGAATTTACCGTGCCGAAGACACCGGAACTAAACGGACTGGCCGAGAGGATGAACCAGACCATAATGGAGAGGGTCCGGAGTATGCTAGCGCATGCAAAACTACCCAAGAAGTTTTGGGCTGAGGCACTGTCGACGGCGACATATGTGATAAATAGATCACCCTCAGTACCCTTGGACGGAGACACGCCACAGAGAGTGTGGACCGGCAAGGAAGTATCCTACCGGCATCTGAAGGTGTTCGGGTGTCTCGCGTACGTGCATGTAGCTAAGGACCGGAGAGGAAAGTTAGATCCAAAGACCCGTCCATGCATATTCCTCGGTTACGGTGACGATGAATTCGGCTACCGAGTGTGGGACCTGGTCGACAAGAAGGTATTCCAGAGTCGAGATATTATTGTTGGGAGACAGGTCCCTCCGGATGGGAAGGGAGAAGATTAGTGCCGATGAACAAACTCAGCCGAGGCCGAAGACCGGATGAGGAGTACCTGGCTACGGAGAGCCGGATGATGCAGACCCGGTGAAGACCGGATGAGGAGTACCTGGCTACGGAGAGCCGGATGATACAGACCCGGTGTGGACCGGATAAGGAGTACCTGGCTACGGAGAGCCGGATGATACAGACCCGGTGTGAACCGGATGAGGAGTACTCGGCTACGGAGAGCCGGATGGTGCAGGCCCGATATGAACCGGATGAGGAGACATATTCGTAAATATGTTTCTGAGAGCCTATTGAGGCTACATTTGTAAATAGCCGAAAAGTCATATTAGTATAAATATGACTTAGGGCAAAACTTTTAGTAACTGTTGTTGTCATTTTCTTGTTGGTGCAAGAAGCAGAGACAGTACGTAACGTTGTACAGAGAGAGAGAGAGAGAAAGAGGTCGATGCCTCTGTTGTAACCGCCGCCTGTGGCGAAGATCGTGAGTCCGAGGTCGTTGCCTCCGTGAACTCACTGTTTTGTACATTCTTACATAGTGACAGTTTGCAGCCTGTGGGCTGCCGTGGTTTTTCCCCTAGTTTGGGGTTTTTCCACGTAAACCTCCTGTGTATCTTCCTCTCCTTTTGTGTCGTGTTTTATTTCCCGTTTTCTGTGTATCTTTCTACGCTCGGTTGTGGCTGAGCGTCGCGCATAAGGAACGTCGGGTTCCCGTCAATTATCTTCATGGAGGACAAGACGCTCGCCGACTGGGAGTCGGAGAAGAAGATAATGAACTCCGAGTCGACCGGTAAGGATCGACTCTACGATGAGCAGACCCTACCGGCAAGAGACCGGTTAGCACTCGAGGGACCAGCCGATTACGGTGAGGATACCGAACAGGCTGAAGAAGAAGTAGAGGAAGCTGAAACCGAAACCGGCCAAGACCCTGAATCGGATTCGGATGAAGAGCAAATGGAGGAGACGGTTACCGAAGCTCGAAGACGGAGATATCCTCTCAGAGATAGGAGGCCCCCCCGAAGATTTCCGGATGCAGAGCATGTTCTGCTGACCGATGAGGGGGAGCCGGAAAGCTTCGAAGAAGCGAAGGATGACACCCACAGCCACAAATGGTTAAGTGCCATGCAGGATGAGATGGATTCCCTGCATGAGAACCATATGTACGAATTGGTGGAGTTGCCGAAAGGAAAGCGGGCACTCCGAAACAAGTGGGTGTACAAGTTGAAACCGAGAGATGCCGGCAACCCCCCGAGATACAAAGCCAGGATCGTGGTGAAGGGGTTCCAACAGAAGAAGGGCGTGGACTTCGATGAGATATTTGCCTGGGTAGTAAAGATGACCTCCATCCGGACGATGATGAGTATAGCGGCAAGCATGGACCTTGAGGTAGAGCAGCTAGACGTGAAGACGACATTCCTTCACGGCGACCTCGAAGAGGAGATCTACATGCAGCAACCGGAAGGATTCGTGGAGAAAGGGAAGGAGCACCTGGTATGCTGGTTGAAGAAGAGCCCGTACGGACTGAAGCAGGCTCCCCGACAATGGTACCGGAAGTTCGACTCCTTCATGACCGATCAAGGGTACCACAAGACGCAGGCCGATCACTGTGTGTTTTTGAAGAAGTTCGAAGGAGGCGACTTCCTGATACTCCTTCTGTACGTGGATGACATGTTGATCGTCGGACGAGACCAAGTCAAAATACGGATGCTGAAGAAGGCTCTCAACCGGACCTTCTCAATGAAAGACTTGGGTCCGGCAAGACAGATGCTGGGGATGCATATTATCCGGAACCGGTCAGTGATGTCGAATACATGTGTATAATGGACGTATTCACATTATCCCGTTTTGGCCATTTATGTAATTAGCATAAAGGGTAGTTGCCCTAAGTCGGTCACTATATATAGTGACCTTGTAACCTTTTTGTAAGGTTGGATGTTGTATTATTGCTTTATGAATAAGAAGTCTTTTGTGTGTCTCTCTCTCTCTCTCTCTCTCTGATCAACGACCTACAATCTGTTATACGCAGGTACAGAAAAGAATCCATTGCTCCTTGATCTTCCGCACAGACGACCTCGCTTTCAACATCTGGTATCAGAGCAGAGGTTCGGCCGACATCACCGCCTGCACAGCATTCGGTTCTTCACTTCATCACGGCCTGCACAGTATTCGCGTCATTCGAAGAAAGAGAGAAGAAGAACAAAAACGAGGTTTGCACCTCATCGCGTTAGATCCCCTTGCTTGGAGTAAGCCAGCAGGTTGTACTCTGTCCCTTGTGATCGTAACCGCTCGAGGTGAAATCCCCTTGTGCAACTTTGACAACAACCCAAATTCGTGCTTCATCTGGCTGATCGACATTCGGGAGGATCAGTCGGATCCGTCTCTCTCGTCGCTGCAGTCACCCGAAGCCGAATCGGTCCAGATAATCGGTTTCAATAATCGGTATTCGGCATATATATCCGAAGCGAACCGGGCTCACTCCGACTCGGCGACATTCGGGAAGACCAGTCGGTTCTGTCCCTCAAGTTACCGGAGTCAATTCGAGCAAGTTCAACAATACATATATCCGAAGCCGAACCGACTCGGGTTCAAATCCGACTAGAACGATATCGGGTGAGCCAACCGGCTGCACTCCAACAAGGTTCGTAGTCAACTCCGAACCGAGCTTCGTCAACCAAAACCGAACTTGATGGCATCAACATCCGGCTCGTCAGAAATGAGTCTACGAAAGTTCGATGGATCAAACTTTAACTTCTGGAAGGAGCAAATGCAGGACTATCTCATAGTCAAGGGGCAAATCGATCCCATCGAAAATGAAGAACCTCCAGAAGGATACAAACCAATTGAGTGGCAGAAGCTGGACAGAATCGTCCGCGCCACGATTCGGATGCACCTATCGGAATCGGTATACTTTACGGTGCAATCGTGTACGACAGCATTCGAACTGTGGAAAACACTGTCGGACACTTACGAAAAGAAGGTCGCCGCAACAAAGATGTTTCTGATCCGGCGCCTCTACAACTTGCGGATGAAAGAATCCGATTCGGTTCAAGCACACCTCAATGAGTACGAAAGCATAAGCTCCCAAATCTCGTCACAGGGGACGGCAATCGAGGATGAACTCAGAGCAATGATACTCATGAGCAGCCTTCCCTCATCATGGGAAACTTTCGTCACAACCGTGTGCAACGCGTCAACCACGGCTGTTAAATACTCCGAAGTCACGAGCGCAATCCTGACCGAAGCAGCTCGGAGAAAGTCTTTCGCCAAAGACTCAACAGACGACGCTTACGTAGTACAAGGTTCGACAGACCGATCGAACATACGAGGAAGAGATTCCTCACGGCCGCCGAACAATCAGCGAAGACGGAGCCAGTCACGGGATAACCGAATCTGCAACTACTGCAAGAAACCCGGACACATCAAAGCCGACTGCCGCGCACTCAAGAACAAGAACAACAAGAAGAGTGGCCGGCATGAGGAGATCAATTACGTCAGCTTCTCAGCTGATGTGCTACCAGACGACCCGAATATACTATCAATCGAAAATCCAGTCGGATCAGAAGTTCTACTCACGACTGAAGAATCGAGCACATGGCTCTTAGATTCGGGTGCGTCATTTCACGTGACTCCTCATCGATCCCAATTTCGGCAATATACGATCCGTCACTCCGACTCAGTTCGGGTCGGCAACTCACAACACTGTGACATCATCGGAATTGGCACAGTAGAGCTCAACCTTGCAGGTGGCTCTACACTTGTACTCCACAATGTCCGACATGTACCCGAGCTCTCAAGGCCATTGATCTCAGTCAGACAACTAGATGAAGACGACATTCGTGCCGGTTTTTCTTCGGGAGGGTGGACACTCCACAGGGGGAACCTCCTGCTTGCTAGAGGACCCAAGATACACTCACTGTATCCGTTACATGTTACGCTCAGAGAGGGTAACCTGTTTTTGGTGGATATTCCTGTGTCATCACTATGGCACAGAAGATTAGGACACCTCAGCAAGGCCGGCATCACGCACCTATCTAGAGCCGGATACATCCCCAAACTCTCCTTCTCGGACCATCAATTCTGCGAGCATTGCCAGTATGGCAAACAAGCAGCCGCATCACACCCGACATCAGCACCAAGAGAAACGAGACCTCTCGATTTAGTCCATTCGGACGTCTGTGGCCCAATGCCGCATCAGTCTCTAGGCGGTGCCTCTTACTTCGTCACTTTTATTGACGATTCGACTCGAAAGGTGTGGGCTTATCCGATTCGCACCAAAGATCGGGTCTTCTCGATCTTCTCAGATTGGCTCGCTATGGTAGAAAATCAAACCGACCGAAAACTGAAATGCTTTCGGACCGACAATGGGGGAGAGTTCAAATCCGATGAATTCGTCAAATTCTGCCGACAACGCGGCATCCGACGTGAATTTACGGCACCACACAGTCCGGAGCAAAACGGGATTGCAGAACGAATGAATCGGACAATCCAAGAAAGGATAGTTTCCATGCTCCAACACTCCGGACTGTCGGATGGCTTCTGGGCAGAGGCTCTACTCACGGCAGTACACATAATCAATATGTCGCCAAGTAGACCTCTAGGACTTCAAATTCCTCAGGAACTATGGATCGGCAGTAAGCCGAATTACGACAAGTTGAGGATCTTCGGATGCGAGGCGTACGCCCTTATTCCGAAAGATGATCGCCGAAAACTTGCACCTCGGTCCAGGAAATGCATTTTCCTTGGATATGGATCCGACGGCGAAATGGGATACCGACTCTGGGACCCCGAACGCAGACAAATCGTTCGAAGTTCGGACGTTGTGTTCAACGAGTCGGCTATGAATCCATCAGTCGAAAAACCGATCGAAGTCCAAAGGGTAACATTCTCCGATGTGCCGACCCTTCAAGAAGGCCCCGCTCTCAACACACGGTCAGCTTCACGGGTAGCTGAACCTTACACTACCGACTCGGACAACTCCGACTCGGCACAGCCGAATGATTCGCTTTCGGACCATCCGACCACGATACCCGATGCGACCAGTCCAATCATGCCTCGACGATCCGAGAGACTGTCGCAACCTCCGGAGAGGTACTCTCCTGGAATTTTCTTCACCGACGCCGGCGAACCGACGTCTTACGAAGAAGCATCGACATCTGTCGATTCAGCCACCTGGCATCTGGCGATGGAGTCGGAAATGCACTCCATTCGGGCAAACAAGACTTGGGATCTGGTCGAATTACCTAGGAACCGACGTGCTCTTCCTTGCAAGTGGGTCTATCGACTAAAAGAGACGTCTGATTCGACCACCCCAAAGTACAAGGCCAGACTAGTTGCGAAGGGCTTCCGACAAGAATACGGCGTCGACTTCGACGAGATTTTTTCACCAGTGGTGAAAATGACAACCCTTCGTTTCCTACTCGGCGTAGTGGCAGCCGACAACTTGGAGCTGATTTAGCTAGATGTCAAAACAGCCTTCCTCCATGGTGATCTTGACGAGGAAATTTATATGGAGCAGCCAAAAGGCTTCGTGGCAACTGGCCAAGAACATCTAGTCTGCCGACTCAGGAAGAGTCTATACGGCCTCAAACAGGCACCACGACAATGGTACAAGAAGTTCGACGACTTCATCCAATCGATCGGCTTCTCCAAAAGCGATGAGGACCATTGTCTCTTCACCAAACCAGCTCAAGATGGATCACCCATCTTCCTCATCATTTACGTGGACGACATGCTAATTTCTGGACGCCATGCGGGCGAACTTGCCGATCTCATTCGGCAACTGCGGTTGAAGTTTGCCATGAAGGACCTCGGTCCGGCACGACACATACTCGGCATGAAGATTAGTCGGCATCGCGATAAACGACATCTTTTTTTGTCTCAGACCGACTATATCGGACGTGTCTTGGAACGCTTCAACATGCAATCAGCCAAATCTGCTTCAACCCCGCTCCCCATGAATCTTCGGCTCTCTCAGCGAGACTGCCCGACATCCGGTCCGGAGGGGGATATATGAAGTCGGTACCGTATGCACCGGCAGTCGGCTCCCTTATGTACCTGATGGTCGCGACACGGCCTGATATCTCTCATGCCGTAGGAGTCGTTAGCAGATTTATGCACAATCCTGGCCGATCGCATTGGAACGCAGTCAAGCATGTGTTCAGATATCTGGCTGGCACAAAAGACCATGGCATTCTTTTCGGTCCGAACCGAACCTCAGGCGTAGTCGGTTACACCGACTCGGATTTCGCCGGCTGTATAGACAGTCGGAAATCAACAACCGGATACTGCTTCAAATTCGGCAATGGAGCAATCTCGTGGAAGTCGAAACTTCAGGAGTGCACAGCGACCTCAACGACCGAAGCAGAATATGTAGCTGCGTCCGACGCGGCAAAAGAAGCTTTGTGGCTCGGTCGGCTGGCGCACACGTTTCGACAAGTCGACCATGACTCGGCTCCAGTTGTCTACAACGACAGTCAAGGTGCTGTTGCCTTGTCGAAAAATCCGGTTCACCACAACGCCTCCAAACATATCGACGTTCGATATCACTTCGTTCGGGACTGCGTCATTTCAGGGAAAATCGGTCTAGAGAAAATATCCACAACCGACAATGTCGCAGATGGAATGACCAAATGTCTTTCGGCAGACCGTTTTCGGTCTCTTCGGCATCAGATGGGCGTAACGACAAACCAGTCCGGTTAGAGCCGGACACAGAGCAGGATGGTTCCCGACAACCGACATCAGTTCCTTAATGATCGGCTTCAACTGTTCCGACCCGACCAGTTCGGTCTTCTGCCTTCGGACCCTGCCGACCCGAACAAAGCTGATATGTCCGAGAACCTAAGTCTATACCTGTAATCTTAGATAACCCATGTATACGCCCATTACGGGGGAGTGTCGAATACATGTGTATAATGGACGTATTCACATTATCCCGTTTTGGCCATTTATGTAATTAGCATAAAGGGTAGTTGCCCTAAGTCGGTCACTATATATAGTGACCTTGTAACCTTTTTGTAAGGTTGGATGTTGTATTATTGCTTTATGAATAAGAAGTCTTTTGTGTGTGTCTCTCTCTCTCTCTCTCTCTGATCAACGACCTACAATCTGTTATACGCAGGTACAGAAAAGAATCCATTGCTCCTTGATCTTCCGCACAGACGACCTCGCTTCCAACAAGTGAAGCAATTATGGCTGTCATAGGAGAAGTACGTGACAAAGGTGCTTCACCGGTTCAACATGTCAGATGCGAAACCGGTCGGATCGACACTTCCGGCAAACTGCAGGTTATCTGGTAAGCAAAGCCCGAAGACGAAAGCAGAGAAGGCGGATATGATGAAGATTCCATATGCCTCTGCCGTCGGGAGCTTAATGTACACAATGGTTTGTACCCGACCGGATATAGGATACGCAGTCGGAGTGGTGAGCCGGTTTATGAGCAATCTCGGAAAGGAGCACTGGAACGCGGTCAAATGGATACTCCGGTATTTGAAGGGCACTTCAAATATGTGTCTCCGATTCGGCTCCGGAAAACCTCAACTCGACGGTTTCACCGATTCAGACATGTCGGCTGATGTGGATACCAGCCGGTCTACATCCGGGTATGTAATGACATATGCAAGGGGAGTTGTTTCGTGGCAGTCGAGGCTGCAGAAGACGGTTGCATTGTCAACCACGGAGGCGGAGTACATGGCAGCTGTGGGAGCCGGCAAGGAAATATTATGGATGAAGGACTTCATCGGAGAGCTCTATTGCGATAGTCAAAGTGCCATCCATCTTGCTAAGAATGCGGCCTACCATTCCCGGACGAAGCATATCTAGCGAAGATATCACTGGATCCGGGAAAGAGTAGATGACCAGGAGTTCGCGCTGATGAAGATCCACACGGCCGAGAACGGTTCAGATATGCTAACCAAAGGGTTGATACCCGACAAGCTGGATGCATGCCGGAAGAGAATCAAACTGGTAAGACACTCCATGCCGGAGTGAAGGGGGAGTTTGTTGGGAGACAGGTCCCTCCGGATGGATAAGGAGTACCCGGCTACGGAGAGCCGGATGGTGCAGACCCGGTGAGAACCGGATGAGGAGTACCCACCCGGCTACGGAGAGTCAAATGGTGTAGACCCGGTGAGAACCGGATGAGGAGTATCCGGCTACGGAGAGCCGGATGGTGGAGACCCGGTGAGAAGCGCTCTCCGGATGAAGTGACATATTCGTAAATATGTTTCTGAGAGTCCATCGTGGCTATATTTGTAAATAGCCGAAAAGTCATAATAGTATAAATATGACTTAGGGCAAACTTTTGAATGTTGTTTTCATTCTTGTTGGTGCAAGGTGAGAGAGAGCACGTAACTGTGTACAGAGAGAGAGAGAGAAAGAGGTCGTTGCCTCTGTTGTAGCTGCTGCCTGTGGCGAGAATCGTGAGCACAAGGTCGTCGCCTCTGTGAACTCACTGTTGTACATTCTAACATAGTGATAGTTTGCAGCCTGTGGGCTGCCGTGGTTTTTTCCCTTAGTTTGGGTTTTCCACGTAAACATCTTGCGTACTCGTCTCCTCTTCGTGTCGTTCATTATTTCCCGTTTTCTGTGTATGATTCTAAGCTCGGTTGTGGCTGAGCGTTGCATATAGGGAGCGTGCAGTTCCCGTCACTCAACTAGTTTATGAGAGAGGATTAGGTGACATTTACTCCTAACTCGGGATGATGTATGAAAGATAACGACTTTAGTTTTCGCTAGATTCACTACCAATCCTCGTTGTGTACAAAAGTCATCTAGGGCATTAAGATGCTTTTGTAGGTCGTGTTCCGACTCCGAGAGCAAGACAATGTCGTCTGCGTAGAGTAAGAGACTAACTTGCGTATCCCCAATAGCTACTCCCTTGCCTCCCTTACGAGCAATAAAATCAGTGATCTCATCAATGTAGATCCCAAAAAGAGTTGGTGATAGGGGGAAACCCTGTTTTACACCAATGGTGCTAGTGAAACAATCAGATAGGCCACCTGGGCATCTTATGCACCTAGAGACTTGCTCATATAGGGCATAAATGGCCTAGATCATGTCATTTGGTATCTCCAACCTTTTATGTCTATCAAACAACTTCTCCCTAGGAACTGTGTCAAAGGTTTTGCGGAAGTCCACAAAGCAACAATATAGTTTCTTCTTACAAGCCTTCGTTTGGTCAATTAAGCACCTAAGTGTGAAGATATGGTCAATAGCGGAGAAGGCTTGTCTAAAGCCAACTTGCTCCGGTGCTCAAAGATTTAATGTTTCCATATAATCGCTTAGTTCCGTTTCCATTACCGCACCATATAGTTTAGCGAGCGTATGACCTATCATAATGGTCCTATATGTATTTGGGTCCATTGGGTCCCCTCCTTTATGTATAGGGGCCACTGTGTTCATGGTCCATTGTGGTGGAAAACCCTCGGCGAGGGCGTGGTTGAAGATTAGAGTGAGAAAGGGGGCTAGGCACTCTCGAGCATATATGTTGTGCTCTGCTCGCAATCTTGTGTGGTCCATGGATTTCCTATGTTGTAATTTTTTATGACCTTCGTGACCCTAGAGGTCGTGAGAAGTGTCCCCATGGTAGGTCGAGGTGTGGAAGGCATTGGAATGGGTGGTTGGTTCGGGACATGGTAGAGTCTCTCAATATATGTGTGCCAAATATTGGGATCCTCGATGGGTGTTTGTGGTCGCGGTTCCCGTAGTCTCTTCCATGCAAGGGCGCAATCCTTACTCATGAGCATATGGTAGAGTTCCCATTATTGAGATGCTTCCCAAGCTCGTCTTTTAAGACGTGTCATCTTGCGCATCTCTTTTCGAGCATGTATTGAGGAAATAGTACCACTAAGTCACGACACATTAAGTTGTCTATACAACTCTCTACAATCCTCGTCATACCACTTGTTCTGTTGCATAGATCCTATTCTACTATGATTGGAGTGTTTCGTGTATGGGAAGCTACTAATTGTTGCTGAGTGAAGGATGTGTGCGAGTTCTGTAGTGAGGTTCTCTAAAGGCAAGGAAGAATGAAAAGAGGAGAGATGGGCTTGAACATGTCGGGAGTAGATGTCAGTGAGCTCATGCGTGAAATGTATTATGGTGTGATGGTTTGGTTGCCTAGAGTTGGTGGCATGGGAGGTGTCCCATTTGAGCTCAAAGTATAGGAAGCTATGGTCTGCACCAATGGGACATGGGGCCACCTGGAAGGAGTTAACCATGTGGGTAGCTTCAGGGCGTCCTATTAGGTAATCAACTATGCTTTCCCCTCCTCCATATGGGAAACATGTGAGCGCTTCCGAGCTCGACCACTTGGCTAAGCCATTATATATGATCATCTGGTGTTGGCTTCCGAGTTCAAGCAGATGATGGCCAAAGATTGTGACATCCGCACCTTGATCCTTTGATGTACGCATTATGTCTAAGTCTAAAGGGTTGACATTCACCATTTCTAGGTTTCTATCCATTTGAAATATTGTGCATTGTCGGGATTGGGTTCTCGCATTGAAATCTCCTACAAGGAAGATTTCCCCTTGAGAAGAATATCGGATTATGTCATCTGATAAAGGTTCATATGGAGAAGACCCATGTGGCGCTCCTTCATCAACTATACTCGCCTCTCTAGCCATATTATACCGGGATCCTTTCAGGGAGACGTAACAAATGGTGATAAATATCGCTTGATCCTTGCTAGTGAGGACTTTCACCCACATAAAACAGGCTTCTAGGTCTTTCTTTAGTATTTCTATCCTATTATGTATCTCTCTCCGAAATAGTATTGCAACCCCTCCAAACCCTCTAGTAGTATGTCGACGTGAGGTTCTAGAGAGAGAGAGAGAGAGAGAGAGAGGTTTTAGCTCAAAGAGACTATCTTACATTAGTCACTGGTTTACCTTTACAAGGTCAGTTACCCACTTATATAGTTAGGTTAACTGTGTGTTCACACTAGAGATACAAGGTGGGCAGAGTGAGACTTTTATCCCAACAAACTCCCCCTTAAAAGGACTACTCTATCTACATACAATGATATGGGGTTATCTCCCCTGTAAGCTTAAATTACAACTTGTAAAGAATTGGGTATGATTCTTGTGTAGTGGAAGAGATGTGTATTATGTGTATGTGTGAGAGGAATTAGAGGAGAGAAGAGAGAACACAAGATAGATTCAAAAAAGGAATACTCAAGAAGAAGATGTATATTCGCAAGTAAAGTAAGAGATACAAAAATGTAGCATTACAAGGAGTCACAACCGACTTGGTATGAAGTGCGAGGAGGGTGCTTTATATATAGTCACCCTCTCTCTTCATTAACTAACTACAACAACCACTCTCTCTCTTGGGGAATGTGAAGACTCATAGTCATGGGGAATATGTAACTCATTAGTTATGTGTCATAGAATATGATTCTATGACACATAGTTAATGTGTAGAGAGTAGTGGTGTGACTCTTGACCTTTGAGTAATCATAGTGTTGAGAATAGACGCTTCTATTCACCTTCACCACTCGGTCACAACCAAGCAAGCTCGAATCAATGCAACAGAAAATAGGAACCACAGAGAGAAACACACGAATGCACAGGGATTTAACGTGGAAAACCCTATACGGGAAAAACCACGGGAGTACAAGACTCCAAACCAACACTATACAAGGAGAAGTATACAATGGCGAGCTGCAAGGCGACGACCTTGAGCTCGCATTCCTCGCCACAGGCGGCGGTATTTCACAGAGGCTTCGACCTCCTCGTCTCTCACGCTCTATCTCTCTCTCTCTCTCTCTCTCACGGCTGCTCACTCTTCACACCTCTTGAGTGGAAAAACAGAAAAATGAGTAGCAACTACTAAACAGTTTGCCCTAAGTCATATTTATACTTATATGACTTTGGGCTATTTACAACTATAGCCTCAGGGGCCCATAGCGAACATATTCACGGATATGTCCCTGCATCCGGATCGCTCTCCGGGTACATTCGTCATCCGGCACCGAAGCCGGGGTCTTCGTCATCCGGATCCGAAACCGAAACCGGGCTCGTCGGCATTCATCTCCGACATCCGACCATCCCATCCGAAGGGACCGTAATCTCAACAAACTCCCCCTTCACTTCGGCATGGGATGTCTCTCCAATCCGATCCTCTTCCGGCATGCTTCCAGCTTGTCGGGTGTGAGGACCTTGGTCAGCATATCCGACCCGTTCTCGTCCGTGTGGATCTTTGTCAGCACGAACTCCTTGTCTTCTATCCTTTCCCGGATCCAGTGATATCTTCGCTGGATGTGCTTCGTCCGGGAGTGATAGGCCGCGTTCTTCGCAAGGTGGATTGCACTCTGACTGTCGCAGTAGAGTCGGTACTCCTCCTGTCGGATACCGAGCTCTCTAATGAAGTCCTTCATCCATATTATTTCCTTGCCGGCTTCAACAGCCGCCATGTACTCCGCCTCTGTGGTTGACAACGCAACCGTCTTCTGCAGCCTCGACTGCCATGAAACAGCCCCCCCTGCATACGTCATCACATACCCTGATGTGGACCGGCTGGTATCTGCATCAGCCGACATATCCGAATCGGTGAAGCCGTCGAGTTCGGGCTTCCCGGAGCCGAATCGGAGGCACACGTTTGCCGTGCCCTTCAGGTATCGGAGTATCCACTTGGCCGCGTTCCAATGCTCTTTGCCGGGATTGCTCATGTACCGACTTACCGCTCCGACTGCATATCCGATGTCCGGTCGGGTACACACCATTGCGTACATCAAGCTCCCGACGGCAGAGGCATATGGTACTTTCATCATGTCCTCCTTCTCAGCCTTTGTCTTGGGGCTTTGCTTGCTGGACAACTTGCAGTTTGCCGGGAGGGTCGATCCGACCGGTCTTGCTTCCGACATGTTGAACCGGTGAAGCACCTTTGTCACGTACTTCTCCTGTGACAGCCACAACTGCTTCTTGCTCCGGTCCCGGATGATGTGCATCCCTAGTATTTGTCTCGCCGGACCCAAGTCCTTCATTGAGAAGGTTCGGTGAAGAGCCTTCTTCAGCATCCGTATCTTGACCTGGTCCCGTCCGACGATCAACATGTCGTCCACGTACAGGAGGAGTATTAGAAAGTCTCCTCCTTCGAACTTCTTCACAAACACGCAGTGGTCGGACTGCGTTTTTAGGTACCCTTCGTCGGTCATGAAAGAGTCGAACTTCCGGTACCATTGCCGGGGAGCCTGCTTCAGTCCGTAAAGGCTCTTCTTCAACCGGCATACCAGGTGCTCCTTCCCTTTCTTCTCGAATCCTTCCGGTTGCTGCATGTAGATCTCTTCATCGAGGTCACCATGAAGGAATGCCGTCTTCACGTCCATCTGTTCTACCTCGAGGTCCATGCTTGCCGCTATGCTCAGCACCGTCCGGATGGAGGTCATCTTCACTACCGGGGCAAATATCTCGTCGAAGTCGACGCCCTTCTTCTGCTGAAACCCCTTCACCACGATCCTGGCTTTGTATCTCGGGGGGTTTCCGGCATCTCCCGGTTTCAGCTTGAACACCCACTTGTTTCGAAGTGCCCGCTTTCCTTTCGGCAACTCAACAAGTTCATATGTGTGGTTCTCATGCAGGGAATCCATCTCGTCCTGCATGGCACTCAACCACCTGCGGCTCTGGGTGTCATGCTTTGCTTCTTCAAAGCTCTCCGGTTCCCCCTCGTCGGTTAGCAGCACGTGCTCTGGTTCCGGAAATCTCCGGGGGGCCCTCCTCTCTCTTAGAGGATATCTCCGTTTGGGAGCTTCGGTAACCGGTTCTTCCGATTCTTCTTCTTCATCCGAATCCATTTCGGGATCGGGGCCGGTTCCGGTATCATTTTCATCTTCTTCGGCCGGTTCTGTTTCTTCACCGTCTTCGGCCGGGTCCTCGAGTGCTAACCGGTCCCTTGCCGGTCGGGACTGCTCCTCGTAGAGTTGATCCTCACCGGTCGACTTGGAGCTCTTCATCTTCTTCTCCGACTCCCAGTCGGCGAGTGTCTTGTTCTCCATGAAGATGATATCACGACTCCGGAATATCTTCTTGTCGACCGGGTCCCATACTCGGTAGCCGAACTCGTCGTCGCCGTAACCGAGGAATATGCATGGCCGGGTCTTCGGATCTAGCTTTCCTCTCCGGTCCTTTGCCACATGCACGTATGCGAGACACCTGAACACCTTCAGATGCCGGTAAGATATTTCCCTACCGGTCCACACTCTCTGCGGCGTGTCTCCGTCCAAAGGTACTGAGGGTGATCGGTTTATCATATATGTCGCCGTCGACATTGCCTCAGCCCAAAACCCCTTGGGTAATTTCGCATGCGCCAGCATACTCCGGACCCTCTCCATTATGGTCCGGTTCATCCTCTCGGCCAGCCCGTTCAGTTCCGGCGTCTTCGGCACAGTAAACTCGAGCCGGATTCCCTTCGAGCGACAGTACTCCGCGAACTGCCCCCGGTATTCCCCTCCGTTATCCGCTCGTATCGCTTTCAGCTTCTTGCCGGATTCCCTTTCCACTCTCGCGTGGAGTTCTTTGAAGACGCACAACACTTGGTCCTTTGTCTTCAACGGTGCCGTCCACAGTCTTCGGCTGTGATCATCTATGAATGTTACGAAGTACTGGGCTCCGCCATGTGACTTCGTTTCTACCTGACACACGTCGGTGTGCACCAACTCCAATGGTGCGCTACGTCTCGTCGGTGGCCTTGAGTGGAAGGAGGTTCGGTTCTGCTTACCGGCCAGGCAATCGGTGCACTTCTCCAGGTGCACATGCTTCACCGGAATAAGGTTGTCTTCTGCAAGCCTCTTCATCCCCTTCTCACTCATGTGGCACAGTCTTTTGTGCCACAGCTCACCGGCAGTGTCGGCTGCCACATTCAGCTCTTCCGGACATAACCGGGCATTCATCAGGTACAGTGTGTTGACTTTCCGGGCCCGAGCCACTATCAGGCTCCCCTTGCTGAACTTCATTACGCCGTTCCGGATGCTACCTGTGTAGCCTTCGTCGTCTAGCCTTCCGGCCGAAATCAGGTTCAATCGAACCTCCGGAACGTGTCGGACATCCTTCAGCAGCAGTTTGCATCCGGTCGGGGTTGTCAACCACACGTCTCCGATGCCGGCAATCCGGCACGTACCTTCATTTCCCATCCGAACACAGCCATGCTCACCGGCTGTGTAGGATGAGAAGTATCTTCTCTCCGGGGTCAGGTGGAACGATGCTCCGGAATCGACCACCCAGGTCGTCTCATCGCCGGCAATGTTTAGCTCACCTTCTTCGGTGATGAGCATGATTTCTTCCTCACTTGCCGCGAGTGCCGTCGTTCCTTTCCGGTCCTGCCCTCGCCGATCCGAACCTCTCCGGTCCGTGGCTCCCCGGTATGCACCGTTTCTCTCCGGTGACTTCTTCGAATCGGTGTCGTCGGCTCCGTTGTCTTTTCGGTAATGCCGACAATTCTTTCGGAAGTGCCCCGGCTTCCCACAGTGGAAGCATGTGGGCCTTCCTCTTGACTGCGACTGGGTCCCCGACTTCTCCCGTCTTTGCGGACTCCGGTTCCATTGTCTTCCCCGATCCGATTCGGTAAGCAGCGCCTTCGAGTCGGAGGCCGGTTCTTTATCTCTCCGACGCGCTTCTTCGTTCAAAATACTTGTCTTTACCGTTTGTAGGGACAAGTTATCTTCGGTGCAGGAGGTGCTGAGAGTCACCACCAAGTTCTCCCAGCTTTCCGGCAATGTACACATCAGGATGATGGCTTGCATTGCATCCTCCAACGGGAACTTGATCGCCGCAAGCTGATTCACGAATCCCATGAACGTGCTTACGTGTTCCACCATACTCTCGCCGTCCCGGTACTTGAGATTCACTATCTTCCTCATCAGGGAGGTCCGATTCAACGCATTCTTCCTCTCGTAGAGGCCCGACAGCTTCTTCCACATTTCATATGCGTTGGTGTCGTTTGCCACATGTTGTAGGACGCTCACGTCGACGTATTGCCGAATGGTTGCAACGGCTTTCCGGTTCAGAAGCCTCCATTCCGACTCAAGTACCCCTTTCGGTATTTCCGACCTGTCAATCGGTTCGTACAGGTCCCGAACAATCAGAAGATCTTCCATCTTGATCTTCCAGTCGGCGTAGTTCTGCGCAGTCAGCACCATCATCCCCGGCTGCCCGCTGCCGCCGCCTTCCATTTTCTGCAGCAGTTCGCTCTGATACCAGTTTGTTGAGAATAGACGCTTCTATTCACCTTCACCACTCGGTCACAACCAAGCAAGCTCGAATCAATGCAACAGAAAATAGGAACCACAGAGAGAAACACACGAATGCACAGGGATTTAACGTGGAAAACCCTATACGGGAAAAACCACGGGAGTACAAGACTCCAAACCAACACTATACAAGGAGAAGTATACAATGGCGAGCTGCAAGGCGACGACCTTGAGCTCGCATTCCTCGCCACAGGCGGCGGTATTTCACAGAGGCTTCGACCTCCTCGTCTCTCACGCTCTATCTCTCTCTCTCTCTCTCTCACGGCTGCTCACTCTTCACACCTCTTGAGTGGAAAAACAGAAAAATGAGTAGCAACTACTAAACAGTTTGCCCTAAGTCATATTTATACTTATATGACTTTGGGCTATTTACAACTATAGCCTCAGGGGCCCATAGCGAACATATTCACGGATATGTCCCTGCATCCGGATCGCTCTCCGGGTACATTCGTCATCCGGCACCGAAGCCGGGGTCTTCGTCATCCGGATCCGAAACCGAAACCGGGCTCGTCGGCATTCATCTCTGACATCCGACCATCCCATCCGAAGGGACCGTAATCTCAACACATAGATTCTCAAAAGGTGTGTTCACACGTTGCACTATGTTGAGCTTGATTCTCATCACATCCCCTCAAGCTCAACTCGGGTCGGTTCCTTTTGATTGATGTCCGCTTTGGCTGGTATCCGGTTTAGATGATCTCCGGTGTCCGCTTTGGCTCATACCCGGTTCGGACGGTATCCGGTTCTCGCTTGTACTCCCCCTCAAGCTTGGCAAGTCAGGGATCGTCAATCCGAGGTCTGACATGAATTGCCGAAGCTTGTCGGTTCCGAATGAAGTGGTAGTGCACTTTGATATGCTTTGTGTTGAGAACTCGACGTTCCTTATGTCCGACGCTCGGCCACAACTGAGATTCTTTACATACACAGAAAAACAGGTAATGAAAACGCGACACAAAAGAGGAGAAATGGTGCACAGGAGGTATACGTGGAAAACCCCAAAATGGGGGGAAAAACCACGGCAGCCCACAAGCTGCAAACTGTCACTATGCAGAAATATACAACAGTGAGATCACTGAGGCAACGACCTCGTGTTCTCAGATCTTCGCCACAGGCGGCGGTTACAATAGAGGCAACGACCTCGTCTCTCTCTCTGTCTTTCTCTCTCACACTCTCTTTCTCGTTACGCGCTCTAATTTCTACTTGCACCAACAAGAAAGAATAACAACGAGAATGACAACCGTAACTAAAAGTTTTCCCTAAGTCATATTTATACTAATATGACTTTTCGGCTATTTACAAATGTAGCCTCGATGGGCTCCATCCGGCTCTCCGCAGTCGGGTACTCCTCATCCGGTTCATACCGGGCCTACACCATCCGACTCTCCGAAGTCGGGTTCTCCCCATCCGGTTCATACCGGGCCTACACCATCCGACTCTCCGAAGTCGGGTTCTCCCCATCCGGTTCATACTGTTTCGGCCTTGGCCTGTTGGCCTCAGCCGAGTTTGTTCGTCGGCACTGTTCTTCTCCCTTCCCATCCGGAGGGACCTGTCGTCAACACTTTGTGTGTGCGTGGAACACCGGGTTCCTAGCCAGATATATACTGCTCATGTTGTTGCAGTAAATGTGAGTCAGATCCTTGATGGGGACGCCCAGATCCTTCAAAATCCTCTTGAGCCATACGGCTTCACATGCAGCTACGGCTGCGCCCTTGTATTTGGCCTCCGTACTCGAAAGAGCTACAGTTGGTTGCTTTCTTGCTACTCCACGAAATTGCTCCCTACCAAGGGAGAAGACAAAACCAGAGGTTGATCGTTTATCGGCTTTGTAGCCGGCCTAGTCTGCATCCGTGTACCCTTCGAGTCGAATTGGTATGGCCGATGCGTAAAGGATGTTGTAATCCATTGTGCCGCTCACGTTTTGTAATACTCGCTTAGTGCAATCGAAATGGATATCTCGCAGAGTTTGCATGAATTGGCTAAGGACGCTGATAGGATAGTTGAGGTCGGGTCGCGTTGTCGTGAAAATCCGTCACTATGCGTGGATCGTGAGGCGGAACCGCCGGGGTTCTGGACCGGAAGGATTCAAAGTCGATACAAGCTTTGGCGTAAGCTTTAGTGAGAAAGTACTTAAGATAGATTGGGAAAGAGAGAAGTTGAGATCACACGATTGAGAGAGATTGATTGAAGTTTTAACTTTAGATTTAAGAAACAAGTTACACGATCAATTTGATAACGAATTTCTTCCTCTTAATTTTCATAAAAAAAACCGTGTTTTTTCTCCTCCCCCTTCCCTCTTTTATAGATGCTCTCATGCATATGATGCATGTGAGGGTACAAGACATGCATAAATTGCATGTTTGCCATTTGGCGCTTATGTATTACATGTGGTGCATGATAACCATGTCACTCAGTTTAGTTCTCATGTATGAGAATTTACATGTAAAAGTACAATGATAGAAATAAAATTTCAACTAAATAGCATGGCTTAATGGTAAGCCAATTGACTCCTAACTTGGAGGTGCAAGGTTCGAATCCTTACTTGCCCTCCTTGTATATGTAAATATGTATATATATTTATTTATCTAGTCGCCGGACGCCGGTTCGCCAGATACCGTCGCCGGTTTGCCGCCGGATCACCGGCTCCATCGCCGGTCCGGTTTTGGTTGGCCAAAACCCTTTACGAGTAGCTAGCCCACCTCCACTCTTAGTTCAAGCTACCTTGAACTCTCTATGCTCCACACATAATGCTCCACACATAGACACAAAGATAATATCTTTTGCTCCACCTTATATATGATGAGAGTTGTATTTGTCGTGCCTATGTGGGATATCTTACAATTTTCTCCTTTCCTTTTACAAACTTTATACCCTCATATCTTGACATTTAGTTGTCCGTTTCTCGTGTAATAAAGTGCATTCGAAACCTCTATCATTTTGTACTTAGATATTAAATCTATTTAAAATGTTATCTTCACAATTATTGTACTACGTGATTTATACTCGATTTCGTACGTTTTATGGGATCTTCACACTATTGCCGAAAATCTTCACGACAGCGTGATCGTGAGATAGGTGAGGCTCCCGATCAGTTGTCGATATTGAGTCGGCTCGCACTCGTCTGTGCCGGAGTCGGCATCTAGTTTGAGGTTTTGATTGAGAGGGGTTACCACAGATTTGCACTCTGTCATCCTGAACTTGTATAATAAGTTGAGAATGTAGTGCTGTTGAGAGATCATAATGCCGGCCAGAATCCGAATTACTTTGATGCCTAGGAAGTAATGAAGCTCCTTCATGTCTGTCATCTCGAATTTGTTGGAGAGGAGGGACTTCACCTTGTTGATGTCGACTAAACTTTCACCTCCAATGCCCAGATCATCCACGTATAGGATTATCACAGTTGAGCTTCTAGAGTCGTTTCGTACGTAGAGGGAGTTGTCAGATTTCAACATTCGAAATCCGAAATCTTCGAATGCCAAGCACGCGGTGCTTGCTTGAGGCCATAGAGTGGCTTCTTGAGTCGGCACACGACTTTCGGATGAGTACGCGATTCGATGCCGGGTGGTTGTACCATGTACATTTCCTCTTCTAATTCTCCTTGAAGAAAGGCGTTCTTTACGTCCATCTGATGGAGGTGCCACCCTTTCGCCGCTGCGAGTGCAGTTACGGTCCGCACAATTGTCATCTTTGCCACCGGGGCAAATGTCTCTTCGTAGTCGACTCCATGTGTTTGTGCGTATCCTTTCGATATGAGTAAAGCTTTGTAGCGGTTTACGGAGCCGTCGACGTTATACTTCACCAAGTAGATCCATCTGCAACCAATCACCTTCTTGTATTGTGTGTGGGGAACAAGATCCCATGTTTTGTTCTTGCAAAGTGCCCGCATCTCCACGTTCATTGCTTTGACCCATTGCGGGTCCTTCATGGCTTTGGAAAAGGTTTCCATCTCCCGTATTGTCGCTACCTTCATCATAATGGCGTAATGGTATGCCATATAATCGATGTAGCTAAATCAGCTCACAGGGTTCTTTTTGATGAGGTATAGACACGTAAGAGTGTAACACGCGTCACGTTTTATGCTCGATTATAATGAAAAAAGAAACACAAGAAACACACACAATGGCACAACAAAGATTACACAAGATTTAACGTGGAAAAACCCTCAATGAGGGAAACAACCACGGGACAAAAGTCCAAAACCAATCCACTATCAAGAAAGAGATACAACACAAAGTACAAGTTCTACTTCTAGATATACTAGAAATATGTAGAGATATGTAGCATAATACTACCGACAAAAATGGTACAATAATCCAAAGGGATAAGACTATCTCTCAAGCATATAGTAGAAAAGAAGAGAGAAGAAAACCCGGATAAGAATGTCCACAAGTCGAAGTAGTAGCCGTGTAGATCTCACGTTGAGTAGCGGAGATGGAAAGAAGATTAAGAGTAGATGAGTCGAGCACCAAGCTTCACCAAGCTCCACCAAGCTTCACCAAGCTCCACCAAGCTCCACCAAGCTCAGCTTCACCAAGCTTCACCAAGCTTCACTAAGCTTCTCTATGCTTCACAATGCTTCACTCTCCTTCACGCTCTCATACCTTGTTCTCATCTCTTCCCATATATATATATCTTCTTTCCACCTTCTCTTTGTCTCTCTCAAAACAAAAACGGTCGTTTTGTTTTGTTTTACTCTTTATTATTATTATTACTATTATTATTTTCTTTCTTTACTCACTAAAAAATGTAACTTACATTTACCCTTTTAAAGGATAAAGTAAGGGTAATAATTACTAAAGAAACAAAACTTTTGTTTTGTTTCATATTACTATCTAATAATAATAATAATAAATGTTATTAAAAAAAAACAAAACAAAATAGTGACCGGATAATTAACACTTTTCACGGGTGGATCGACGAGGCTTCTCGTTTGCGGATACTAAGGCTTTCTTCGCTCCATTTGTCCGAATGTCAAGGCCTTTGAACTCACTATCGAGGGAGTGAGTCGATTTGTTGCCGTCGAAGTGATTGTCTTCATACTCCGGCATTTTCGCCTTCCCTTTGTCCAACGTCGGACTCGGCCGAGATGTGCTTTGATCGCTTGAAGGTTCTTGTGGCCCACTAAGCCTTATCATAATCGGGCTTTCTTCGAACATGTGTGTGAGCTGATCTTCGGCTTCTATCTCTATTTCGGCGGAATCAAAGGCAAAGTTGTCTCTAGTGCGTACCAAAATGTGGACTCATCGAAAACGACGTCTCGATTTACTCGAGATTTTCGAGTTGAGGGGTTATAGCACTTGTACCCCTTTTGCTCTAGTGAGTATCCTACAAGGATACATTTCTCTGACTCCGGGTCAAGCTTTTGTCGCTTCTTGTCGGGGATGTGCATGTACCAATGGAGCTGAATATTCGAACATGTGATAGGTCCGGCCCCTTTCCGAAAAACTTCTCGTGCGGAGTAAGTTCGTGCACACCCGATGTCGTACACCGATTCATGAGGTATACGGCCGTGTTAGCCGCTTCTGCCCAGTATGACTTCGGCATGTGCTTTTCGTTAATCATGGCCCGTGGTACTTCGAGGATGTGCCGATTCTTTCGTTCGGCGACTCCATTTTGTTGTGGCGTATGTCGACACGAAAACTCTCACCGAATTCCTTCTTTCCGTAGAAGTACTCTTTGCCTCCATCTGACCGAAGACATTGTACATGTCGGCCCGTGGCTTTCTCGACTTCATTCTTAAATTTTTGGAAGTATCTGAACACTTCGCTCTTTTGCTGCATGGGGTAGATCTAGGTGTGCCTGGAGAAGTCGTCGATGAAGGCCACGTAGTATCTGCATCCGCCGAATGTAGCCGTCTGAGTTGAACCCCATACATCGGAATGAATTACGTCGAGTACGCCTTTGCTCACATTTCACTCCTTCGGAAATGGGTGCCGATGTTGCTTGCCGAATTGGAAAGTGACACACATGCCTTCAAACTCTTTCTCCCTGAATTTCGGGAGTCCGATGACGACTCCTTTCAATTGCATTGCCTTCAACTTTTGGAGGTTGATATGGCCAATCCACTTATGCCATAACTCTATGTCGGAATTGGCTTTTGTGCGCTTTGCGAACATGGCCGATTTCATCTCGTGCGAGTTGAGAATGAACATTCGGCCCTCTCTTTGTCTGCGAGCGATGAGTCGACCCTCTTTTTCAATGAAGTAACCACCTTGATTAAATCGTACTTGCATCCCTTGCTCAACAATTTGGCCGATGAAGATCAAATTCTTCGTAATGGTTGGTACATGCAAGACAATCTTAATAAAAGTTTGGTTACCTTCTTTGCCAAATGGGACATTGCCAATGTGTCGAATCGGATGCGTAGTGTCGTCTCCGGTTTCAACATAGCCGGGTCATTCTGGCTCTCGAAGTTCTCGGAACCATTCTTGATGAGACGTCATATGGTTCGAGGCATTGGAGTCGACAAACCATACGTCTTCCGAACTAGAGGCACTAGTTGAAGTAAAAGCCGATATAGAATTTGCTCTATGTCTTATCACGAGCATTCCACCACGACCGTCATAGTCGGAGTTGGTGGCGTGGTTGGTGAGTTGTCGGCTAGTGGAAGCTGACTCACGTATCTTCTTACCGTACTCTTCTTCGTGGTGACAGATTTTTCCGCAATATCCGTATTCGACCGAGTTTTATCGGCTCGGACCGGAATGGAAGCTCCTCCTTCTGAAGGTTCCTCGATGACTTCCATCTTGATGCCGAAATTACGAGTTGTTTTCGTAATTCGGGCTTCGTCCGCCTCGTTCTTGACCGAATCGGCCTCTTCTTGCACGACCACGTCCTCTTCCTCCGTCCGAGTGTGAGTAAAGCATGTGGCCTTCTGAGGTGTTTCTCCTTGTTCGAACATGGTTTTCTTTGATCAACAACATGGATTGAAGATCGAAGAAGGAGGGCAGATTCTCCCATGCTAATACGGAGGTCCTCATCGCGCCGAACCGTGGTGCAAGGCCGCTGAGGCATATTTGCACCATCTCATCATCGTCCACATTGATGCTTATCGAGCCGACCGAGTCACAAAGCTCCTTGATCTTCAAGGTGTACCTTGTGATGGACATATCCCTTTGTTAGATGTTGTTCAACTCTTGGCGGAGTTGAAGCTTCCTCGGTTGTGTTGGCGGAGAAAATCTTTCGTAGATTCTCCCATGCTTCCTTCAGCATCTCGGCTTCTCGAATGTGGTCGTGAACATATGTCGCCAAGCAATACATCACGACTTGCCGCTTGCTCCCATTTTGTGTAGTTAGCGTCTTTCGGTCTGGTCGATTTTCTTGTGCTCCTTTGATGTAGCACCAATACACTTGGCCGACCAAGTATTGGTGCATCGTGTATTCCCAAGATGCAAAGTTGTTTCTATCTAGCTTCTCGCTAGGGAGAGCACTCCCCATTTGAGTATTCATTATGTTGATGGCACTTTCTTTCTTCTTTTCCTTCTCTCTCGAACATGAGCTATGTAGTTGTACTACGATAGCGATGAGCCGGTTCTTCTTGAACGTCGGCGTAGAACACACAACATGCAGATGGGCTAGATCGAGCTACCAAACCGCTCTGATACCATGTAAAGAATCGGGTATAATTCTTGTGTAGTGGAAGAGATGTGTGTTATGTGCATGTGTGAGAGGAATTAGAGGAGAGAAAAGAGAACACAAGATAGATTCAAAAAAGGAATACTCAAGAAGAAGATGTATATTCACAAGTAAAGTAAGAGATACAAAAATGTAGCATTACAAGGAGTCACAACCGACTTGGTATGAAGTGTGAGGAGGGTGCTTTATATATAGTCACCCTCTCTCTTCATTAACTAACTACAACAACCACTCTCTCTCTTGGGGAATGTGAAGACTCATAGTCATGGGGAATATGTAACTCATTAGTTATGTGTCATAGAATATGATTCTATGACACATAGTTAATGTGTAGAGAGTAGTGGTGTGACTCTTGACCTTTGAGTAATCATAGATTCTCAAAAGGTGTGTTCACATGTTGTTGTGAAGAAAACCGTCCCTTAGCGTAATCGGTGTATAGCACGCGTGAACCGGCTCTTCACGCGTGCGCGCCCTTTAATGTATATAATAGGGAATTAAGTACATAGGCATATCCGGGGGTAGTTAGATTCGGTAGGTAGGAAGTAAATGAGGGAGACGGCTACCTTCCTGAAGCTATAAAGGAGAGGGAGACGCGGGGAGAAAGGGATCACGCATTAAGGAGGACGAAGTGCTGTCAGACCGTAACCGAACGCTTCTCCTCTGTTCGCTCTCCATCGCTCTTCTCTGCAGGGTTTCGGGAGGCTCGCGCTGCTTCGAGGAACGCCCGTGTGCTTCCGGCAGCACCTCCACCCTTTTCTCCTTTCGTGCGCAGACGAATAGGCATCGGCATCTATTCGCCGGCCTGTTCGGTTGTAACCGCTCGCGTGCTCTGTTGTGTATTTGATATTCGTTAATATACAAACACTTGTGTCTCCCTGTCTCTGTGTCCATTCGCGTCTTCTGTGTTGACGGGCCGTGCCCCCTGTGTTTCTTTGCTCATACGCGACCGGGCGTCTCTCTCTTTCTCTTTCCCCTTCTATCACCTGCTCTTCGGTTCAAGACCCCGGTGGTTCCGCCTCGTTTCTCCACGCACGCGCGTAGCAACGCGACAACGTTGCACTATGTTGAGCTTGATTCTCAACACAACTTAAATTTAAACTATAGTGTATGTTACAAGCCTATTGGCTGGTGGGTGAGTTGGCAGAGGTAAAGTCGGCTTTAGCTGATTGATAGCTTGTTGAGTTAGCTGATGTTCGAATCCGATAATAGTTTATTCAACTTTTGAACTCTAGGCCATCGGCTCTCCATGCACGCTGGTTCTCGTGCTGTTCGATGGATCATTGATCTATTTTCGGTTCCATTCAACCCTCGATTGTCTCTTGTCCTTTTGGTCCCTTTGCACTCAGTTGCGTCTTCAGCCTTCTGGATGACGAGCTCCTTCGATTTTGCCTTTTTGACTTGTTTGGCCGTGCTATTCTTCGACTTAGCTTCTGCTCTTCGTTCGACTCTTCTTTGCTCGCGCGCTTGTTGTAGTCCCATCTGTACTCTTAGTGCTTTGAACCATTGATCTAGGAGTGACTTTGTTAGGTTGTCGGCGATGTTCACCTCGGTATCGACCTTTTGGACTTCGAGCTTCTTGTCAGTGACAATCTCCCGAATATGAAGGTACGTCACCTCAATGTGTTTCATCTTAGCATGATATACCAGATTCTGGATGAGGTGTATTGCGCTATGAGAGTCGCAATAGAGGATTGGTACTGGATGGTCGATTCAGCTTGTTGCTGAAAAATTGGTCAACAGTCGATGCAACCAAATGGCTTCCTTCGTTGCCTTGGACACGGCTATGTACTCGGCCTTTGTAATCGATAGGGCTATGCACTCTTGCAATTTTGACCTCCATGATATGGCGCCACTTCCATAAGTGAATATATAGCCTAATGTCAACTTCCGATTGTTGGGATTGCCGGGTAGTCGGAGTCGATGAAGCCTTCAAATTCGGTTTGATTATCTGATCCGAATGTCAGTTGCAGATATTCAATTCCTCATAGGTACTTGAAGATATTTTTTATAGCTTCCCAATGCTTCCTTCAAGGTTTGGAGTTGATGACCCCTACAACATGTGCAAGGTCGGGTTGGGTTGTCACCATTGCGTACATTAGAGTTCCTACGGCATATGCATAGGGTATTTGGCTCATGAGCTTTCTCTCCTCTTCTGTGGATGGAGAGTCTTTGTCCAATAGTTGATGCAACATTAGGAGTGAAGTTGGTGCCGGTTTCACGTTCTCCCCGTTGAAAATTCTAAGCACCTTTTGGATATAATAAGACTAGGAGAGTCAGAGGGTCTTTGCTATCCGATTTCGCTTTGTCCTCATGCCTAATATTTGTCGGGCTGGTTTGAGTTCCTTCATTGAAAACTTGTCGTGAAGGCTCCGTTTTAATCCTTTGTCTCTGTTGATTGCTTCCGACAATGAGCATGTCATTGACATATAGGATCAGATAGATCCAAGACTCATTAGCCGATTGCCGGATGTACATGAATGGGTCGGAGTTCGACCGGCTGTAGCCAAGCTGCCGGATGTAGGTATCGAACTTCTGATACCACATTCTCAGCGCTTGCTTTAGGCCATATAGTCTTTTCTTCAGCTTGCAGATGAGGTGACCTTGGTCCCCGTCACCGTGAAACTTGCCGGTTGAGACATATAGATGTCTTCATCTAGATCTCCATGAAGGAAACCCGTCTTGACATCTAGTTGTTCAAGCTCTAGGTCTTCCGTCGCCACGACCCCTAGAAGGAGCCGAAGGGTGGCCATTTTGACTACCAGTGAGAAGATCTCGTCGTCGTGAGAACTTGCATCCGTACTTGATTTTCATGTTTCCTCGACTGATCATCCATGACGACTCACTTAGAGTCGTCGGATACCCAGCTTCGGTTAGCAGGCCGATGGAGACTAGATTCCTCTTCAACATGGGTACATGCCGGACTCAATGCAGGGTGATAGTATTGTTGTTCGGCAATTGGATGGGAACCTCGCCGATCCCTGCGATTACACACTCCTGCCCATTGCCTAGTCGGACTGTGTCGTTGGCTCCGGCCAAACAGTTCAAGAACCATTTGATGTTGGGGGCCACATTAAATGTGGTGCCGGAGCCTAACAACCACGTTCCTGCGTCTTGCGGACTATATAGGATGTGAAGGATTACTTGCAGAAGCGTTAGAAAACAGAGAAAGTAGGGAATACACAGAGTACACGGGAGAGACAGAGAGAGTAGAACGTAAACGCTATATTCAAAATAATATAATCACTCTGTATTTACAACTATGCTCAGTAGCACTATTTATACAAGTCCTCGTGGACTGATAGAAGTACCGCGTACTTCAATGCTCACACGAGCATCTGACACTTACTACGAGACTATAATTGCCTAGTAGTTTACACTAATACTAGGCTTCCGGTTACTAATTGGATTCGGCGAACCGGCTCCCCAACTCACCGGCTCTGTTACTTGCCGGCTCGGTTACTCACGGCTTACCGATCCGTCTTGTTTGCCGGCTCAGGCTTATTCAGCCAATCCGGCTCCAGTTGAGCTTGCCGCTCAACACTCCCCCTCAAGCTCAACTTGAGGTTGGATCCTAGTGTCAGTCTCTATGGTAGTCGGTTCTTTCAACCGACTTCTCCTGGTGTCGCTCCGCCTTGCTCGCGCTCCTCGTCCGGTCCAGTTCTGTTTGCCGCGATCCCTCTTGTTCTGCACGCCTCGACCTTCTCGGTCGGTATGTTTGCTCAATAGGCCCCTCTCAGCTCCTTCGTTGCTGTGACTCTGGCGCTTATCGATCCATTGGTTCCTCCGCGATGGCATCGACTTCCGCTGCATCTGTGTTTGCTTGGCCTTGAATTGATTCGGTTCTTCCGAGTCTGTCTTTTGAACCGAATCAATTGTCTCTGATTCATTCTAGCTCTTGTCTGAATCGGTTGCTCCCGATTCGTCTTCTGGTTCCAAGCCCTTCACCACATCGGACCATGTCCAGGTCTTGGCCTTCTTCCTTCGGTCGGCTCTATCCTTCTTGACTCTGCCGCTGCTGCCGCTTGTTCCGACTTGTTCGGATGTGTCAACTTCCCTTGTCAACTCGGCTCCTTTCTTCTTCTTGACTTTCCCTTCATCGGTGCTTCCCTCACTGGCGCAATCGGTAGTCTCTTTGCCTTCGTCCGTTCCGATGTCCTTACCTGTTCTCCCCCTCACGTGTGGCACGTCGAGATGCTGAACATCAAGCATTTTGGTGAAGTGCTGCAACTTGTCTGATCTGAGCGGTTTGGTGAAGATGTCGGCAACCTGCTGATCCGTGTGAACATACCAAAGTTCGACCTCACCGCTCAAGACACGGTCACGCACAAAGTGATAGTGCACTTCTATGTGCTTTGTGCGAGCATGGAATACGGGGTTCTTGGCGAGTTGCATGCTGCTGATGTTGTCATAGTAGACCAGAATCGGGGTCGGGACCTCGATCCATAGGTCTTGCAACAGTCTCCGAAGCCAAATGGCTTCACATGTGGCAATGGTAGCGCTCTGATACTCAGCCTCAGTGCTCGATAGAGCAACTGTTGGCTGCTTTTTGCTGCTCCACGCAACAGCCGCGCTACCTAGGGAAAACATGTAACTGGAGGTTGATCGACGATCGGATGCATCGTCGGCCCAGTCAACATCTGTGTAACCGACCAACTCTTCGGGTATACTGCTTCGGTATAACAGGCCCCGGTCCTTCGGGCCGCTTACATATCGCAGTATCTGATGCGCGCACTGAAGGTGCTCCACGGTCGGCTTCTACATGAACTGACTTATCATTCCGACCGGATAGCTGATGTCGGGTCGCGTGATAGTCAAGTAAATAAGGCTTCCGACAATTTGTCGGAACCGAGCAAGCCGGTCCGGAGTTGGGACGAAGCTTCTGGTTCCGGTCCAGGGGTGTGGATACAGGTCGGCATTCTGTCATGCTGAACTTGTACAACATATTCAAGACGTAATGTCGTTGTGAGAGAAATATGCCGTCCGGGGTTCAGATCACCTCGATCCCTAGAAAATAATGAAGGTCCCCCAGATCCTTCATCTCAAATGCGTCCGACAACTGGGACTTGACGCAGTTGATTTCTGGAACACCTGGTCTGGTGATGACTAGATCATCAATATACAATGGTATACATACCGGACCGGCTGAGCCTTGCCGGATGAACAATGAAGAGTCCGATTTGGAGGCCACAAACCCCATCTTACACAACCGGTGCGTGATCTTCGCATTCCAAGCTCGAGGGGCTTACTTCAGGCCGAACAATGACTTCTTTAGCCGGCATACCGCCGACTTGTTCATCTCCGATTGAAAACCGGGGGGCTGAGTCATAAAGACTTCTTCTTCAAGATCACCTTGAAGAAATGCATTCTTCACATCCATCTGATGAAGATGCCACCCCCTTGCCACAACAACCGCCAACACCACTCGAACCGTCGTCATCTTCGCTACAGGAGCGAAGGTCTCGTCGTAGTCGATTCCGTGGGTCTACGCGTATCCCTTCGCCACTAACCGGGCTTTATACTGGTTAATAGAACCGTCGACGTTGCACTTTACCTTGTATATCCACTTGCATCCGATCGGTTTACAGTGATGAGGAGGGTCAACCAGTTCCCATGTCTCATTGACATCAAGTGCCTGCATTTCTTCCTCCATAGCGGCACGCCAATTTGCGTCCTTGGCTGCTTCTGCGTAGCTCTCCGGCTCACGCACCTTTGCCACCTTGGTCATGTACGCATAATGATGCGCCATGTACTCATTGTACCCGTACCGCTTGATGGGATCCTTCTGGCGAGTGGACCGACGTAACTCACCGTTACCCGGTTTGAGGCCCTTCTTGGCCGGTTCGGTCTTTGTTGCCGAAGATCCGTCTATCTCCTTGTTGGAGTTCGATGCACACCGATCCGACTCATCGTTGCCAGTTTCGAATTCCGGCATCTTCTTCTTCCCCTTCTCTTTGCGCGTGAACCGTCTCCTAGGTTCCTTGCGCGGGGAGTGCACGACAGAGTCTCCATTACTCGTCGGTTCCTCATTGAACTGGTCAGATTGACTCAGTCTCTCGTTCGGCCCTCTCAACCGGAACGATTCCGGACTCTCATCCTGAGTCCACGCTTCATCATCCTCTACCTGGGCCGGTTCAGGCTCACTAGCCTCATCCTCTGACATCGGGTTAGATTCGGAAGTCAGAGTCGGTAAGGAGTACCATGATGCCGATTCATCAACCTCGACATCTCGACTAACTCGGACCTGCCTTGTCCGGGGGTTATAACACTTATAACCCTTTTGCTCTTGAGCATAGCCGACTAGGATGCATTTTTCCGATTTTGCATCTAGCTTCCTCTGCTTCTCATCCAGTACATGCACATATGCAATGCTACCGAAGATCTTCAGGTGACTCAAATTCGGCTTCCGCCCGAAATACAGCTTGTGAGCTGACACCTTGTCACCGATCCGGTTCTGGATGTAGACAACTGTTTAGACTGCCTCCGCCTAGTAGAATTTGGGCATGCTCTTCTCCTCCAACATTGCCCTTGCCGCATCGATAAGCGACCGGTTCTTCCTCTCGGCAACACCGTTCTGTTGCGGTGTGTATCTGCAGCTGAACTCTCGCCGAATTCCCGTTTGCTGCAGATAACTGTTGAATTGGCCGGAAAAGTATTCTTTCCCGCCATCCGACCGCAGGCATTTGATCTTCCTCTCCAATTCCCGTTCCACCATGCTTTGGAGACTCCGGAAACACTCGAAAACTTCACTCTTACGCTCAATGAGGTAGATCCATGTGTGCCGCGTATAGTCGTCGATGAAGGAGACGAAATATCGACTCCCGCCAAGACTAACATTTTGTGCCGGTCCCCACACATCTGAATGGATTAGGTCGAGCTTGTTACAACTCCGGTTACATTCGGTAGGGAATGGAAGCCGGTGTTGCTTCTCGAGTTGGCAGGTTTCACATACTTGGGTCTTCCGGCCGCTGAACTTCGGCAAACCGAAAACAACTTGTTTCGTTTGCAGGTCTTGAAGCCTCCGGTAATTGACGTGGCCTATCCGCTTGTGCCACAGGTCGATGTCCGATTCGACCTTTTGTCCTTTTGCAAACAGAGCGGTGCCAATGTCATTGGTGTCGAGGATAAACATCCTCCCGTCTCTGCGCCCTTGCGCAATAATCTGGCCCTCTTCCTCGATGAAGCACCCAAGGTGCGTAAACCGCGCTTGCATCCCCTGGTCGATGATCTGTCCGACTGACACCCGGTTCTTCGTGATTGTCGGAACGTGTAATACGTTCATCAGCTTCCCCTTCTGTCCGACGTGGCTCAAAGGGACTTCTCCGATGTGCACGATTGGGTGAGGAGTGTCGTCTCCGGTTTCGACTACTCCTGGTTGATCCGGTTTCTCCAAAAAGGAGAACCACTCTTTGTGGCTCGTCATGTGGTTCGACGCACCAGAATCAACATACCACACTTCGTCCGATTTGGAAGCGGTCTTCTTCATCGAGTTCGCCTCGTGCTTCATTACCAAGGCTGGCCCGTTACCGTTCTTGGATCCTCCCGATCCCTTGGTGTAGTGTGAGCTTTGCCGGCCATCCTTGCCGGCCTTGCCGGATCCGGATTTGTCCGAATCGGTTCGTTTTCTCCAACACTCGCTTTCTCTGTGGCCCTTTTTGCCACAATACCAGCATTCCGTTGCTGACTTCTCTTGCCGTCTTCCAGTCTCGCCATGACTCCCCTTGCCTGTGGGAGTCCCGGAACTGCTGTCGGCACGTTCTCTGTGCCTTCATTCTTGGTCTTGCCGGCCGCCTCCATTGCGTGCCGACCCGCCTCGTCCACCACGCCCATGGGACCGATCCGCCTCCGTGTACAACATCCGGCTGTCAGTGGGTGCGCTAGTTGATGCACCGGCGTGGTTCTCCTCTACAAGGAGCATCGACTGTAAGTCGAAAAATGATGGCGTAAGAACGCTCTGAACTTAGAGGCCAGCCCCAAGACAGACCTGTACCATCTCGTCTTCCTCTACGGTAACGTTGATAGAGGCAAGCAAGTCATAGATCTCTTTGATCCGGGCCGTGTAATCCGCCACCGACATGTCCTTCTGTCGGACATTGCTCAACTCCTGTCGGAGTTGCAGCTTCCGAGCTGTAGTGCTCGTGGTGAAAACCTTCTTCAGGTTTCCCCAAGCCTCCTTTGGCGTCTTGGCGTCTCGGATGTGGCTCAACAGCTGGTCTCCGACACTGGATGCGAAGCAGTACATCACTCTGCTTGCCGATTGTTCCCACATTGGGAAATCCTTATGTGCCGCATCAGGTGCTGTTTCGTTGGCTCCTTCTACAAAACTTTAGTAGCCATCCCCAAGCAGGTACTGGTGCATCTTATACGACCAAGATGCATAGTTGGATCTGTCGAGTTTCTCCACAAGGAGCGAGCTAGCCATCCCTCTATCCATCACTTCTCTGTCTGCTGTTTTACGACCTGTTAGGGTTTGCTTTCAAGCGTTTGTCGACTGCAGAGGATGTTCTCAACTCTCGCGCTCTGATACCATGTGAAGGATTACTTGCGGAAGCGTTAGAAAACAGAGAAAGTAGGGAATACACAGAGTACACGGGAGAGACAGAGAGAGCAGAACGTAAACACTATATTCAAAATAATATAATCACTCTGTATTTACAACTATGCTCAGTAGCACTATTTATACAAGTCCTCGTGGGACTGACAGAAGTACCACGTACTTCAATGCTCACACGAGCATCTGATACTTACTACGAGACTATAATTTCCTAGTAGACTACACTAATACTAGGCTTCCGGTTATTGATTGGATTCGGCGAACCGGCTCCCCAGGTCACCAACTTTGTTGCTTACCGGCTCGGTTACTGATGGCTTACCGATCCGTCTCGCTTGCCGGCTCAAGCTTATTCAGCCCATCCGGCTCCAGTTGAGCTTACCGCTCAACATAGGACTTCACTGGTTGACGAATCCTCTAGGGAGAGGATTTCTCCAAACCAGGATTCAACAACATTGACTTGATTGGCGATAGGAGAATGGTTCAAATCGGATTGTCCTTGAGTCTGATCGAATCACCGACCATTCTTCTTTCTCTTGATCGACTAGCAGTTGGAAACATTGTGACCAAACTTTCTCTAGTGGGTGTAGAAAGCACTAGATTGACTATTCCTCAACTTCTACCATTGTCAATTATTCCTCCTCGGCCGGTTGAGACTTCGGCGGACTCGGTCAAGTAGTGAACTTCTGCTAATTCATCGATGGTGAGTCCCATTGATTTTCGCCGAATGTCCTCAGTGAGGACTTGTCTGATTCTTTTGTCTAGATTCAGCTTTGGACAACTGTTGGCGAATGTTGTGCAGAATACCTTCCAACTCAAAGCACATGACATGCCAACATATGGAACATGGTGGTAATCGGCGAGATGGTTGATGTGGACTTGATGAAGAAATATTTTGTAAGATAAGGATGAGTGAAGATGGTGTGGGGGTCAAAGCACATTTTTTGAGATTGTGACAACAAACGTCGACATGGCTAATGCCAATGTAAAACTGGTTCAAAGCAAATAGTGGCAGATACACAAAACATGGTCAAGGATTCATCCTTGTTGCTTAAAAGCAAAGCCAGATGGGAATCATCAATCGATATGCGGTGCAATTGGACTGCCTGAAATTATCTACACCTAGAAAGATTGGACTGTAAAAAAAAAAGAGAGAGAAAGGATTACATGAGAAAAAGCCCTATTTAGGGAGTGCTTTGACTACTATATATGCCAAAGGCGGTGCATTGGAGAAGCATATAAAGTGTTTATGGAGCTTCAGGTTCGAGATGTTGTCTCATGGTGTGCTATTATTTGTGGATATGCTAAAAGGGGAAAGGGTCGAGCATATGCAAAATGATGGCATTGCTCATGATTAGATCACTTTTGCATTTGGCATTATTTTAGGCGTTACTTTGATGGCTATGTATGCCAAATGTGGTGAATTCGGAAAAACAGAAATAGTCCACTATCAATGTGGCAAGGATGTGTTGAAATGTTTAGAAGTGATGCATTGTGACTACTTGTATCTTGAAAGCATGTTGTGCCCTTGGGGAATTTGTAAGGGTTAACGAATCCATGATGAGATAATTTGTAAAAGTTTATTGGACGAGAATGTTATGCTTGAGGGAATGCTTTCGTTGACATGTATGCCAAATGTAACGATTTGGAAAAAACTTGCTTGCTTTTTTATGAACTTCATAGTCAAGATTTGGTCTCACGGTATTGGATATGTAGGCTAAATGTGGTCAAGTAAGAAAAGTACATAAAGTGCTCAAGGGGCTTCTAGTTCAGGATGTATGTGGTTTCTTGGAATGCACTAATTTCAAATATTCCCAACATAGACCTGGCCAGGAAGCATAGAATCTTTTTGAACAAAGGCAAAATGACGGTGAGCATGGATATGATAAGGAGACACTCATGTGCTATGAGAAAATGTGAGTTGAAGGTGTGCCATTGGATGCCATTACACTAGCTTGTGTCTTGAATGCTTGTGTTAGCAATGGAGACACTACGGATGTTTCATGAATATGTGTTGAAATTATCCTCAAGGGATTAGAAAAGGAGCTCCTTATCGGTAGGATTTTGGTAACTGATGTTTAGGCTAAATATAGCCTTCTTGCAGAAACTCAACAAGTGTCTCTCAAACTCACAAGTAAAGATGTAGTATTGTGGAATGCATTAATTTCAGGATATATTGAATGTGGGGATGTTGAGAAGGCAATATGTTGTATTGAGAAAATGTAACAAAAAGGTGTTTCTCAAGACACTATACCATTACTTTGTAGTGTGAAATCCTACAATAGTCTAGTATTCATCAAGCAAATGCATGCTGAGATAATTAAGAAAGGATTGGACAAAGATCTTCTTATTGGCAATTGGATTGATTGAAGTAGCACGTCAAGTTTTTGACAACTTGCCAATCAAAGATGTGATCCTATGGACTGCACTAATTATTGGTTATGTAGAACATGAGCATGGTGAGAAAGCACTAAACCTCATGAAGGAGATGCAAACACATAATATCTTGCCAAATACATTTGCACTTGGTTCTAGCTTGAAATTTTGTGGTGATACTCGAGATGTTGAGAATGGGGAAAATTGAGGAAGTGTTCAATCATTTCTATCAAATGAAGGATCCATGGCTAGCCATTGTCTTACACAAGACAGGTTGGGAAGAATTGTCGCTTTTCTATTTTGTATTTTGTATCTGATATGCCGTTTTAAAACTAATGGAAGAATATGTTGTTTGGAAGAAAAAGAAAACCTCCCAACTCGCCGGCAAGCTTGAGAGAAGGGCAAGGGCTTTAACTTCTTCTTTGAAGTTAATTCCTTGGGAGGAGAGTTCAGACAACTCCCGACTGAAGGTGTTGATGTGGGAGGTCGCAGGATTTGTTTCTCTTATCTTTATATTGAACAACTATCAGATCAATATGAGCTTCGATGAGGACTACTTCTTTTCGTAAACGGCTTGGAGGTTCTCCCATAGGGCAAATGTTGATGTCTCTTTGGCCATGCTGAAGTAGACGTTCTCAGCCAGATGCATTTGAATGGTCGACTTGGCTATTTTGTCCAGGGAGCGCCGTTCGTCTGCTGTCATCGAGGTTAGCTTATTGTTGTGCCATATTTCCTTGATTTGACGCCAGATGATTAGTACATCCAGCATCATCTCCTTCCATGGGGCAAAGTTCCTACCATTGAACTTCTAGATTTCCATTTCCATGTTGGATGTTGAAGCCATGTTCTGTAGGAAATGAGATTTACTGACCTGATCCTTTCCTTCAACCAATTCTTCTCTTCTAAGATTTATGTTACTATTGCTATTGCTGCCGGACTACAAGTCATTCTGATACCAGATGTTGGATATTGAAGTTGCGGACCTGTCAATGAGTCTACCAAACAATACAAGTAGCAAACAAGATGGAGTTATGCACTGTGACAAGGTTCATGAAGATGAAAGACAAACAGTTGCAAAGAGATAGATAGATAGATAGATTATATTATCGTCTTCGGAGGTCAAATATGATAATTTTATAGATTGTTTTTTTAACCCCTTGATTTTTCTTTTGTGCATTAGTGGATCGAACTCAAAGCCTTTTCTTTTAGGTTATGACAAGAATCTACTAACCAAACCATCACACAAATCGAGAGAGAGAGAGAGAGAGAGAGAGAGAGAGAGAGAGGGAGAGGGAGGTTTGAGCTCAGAGAGATTATCTTACATTAGCCACCAACTTATCTTTACAAGGTCAGTTACCCACTTATATAGTTAGGTTAACTATGTATTCACACTAGAGATACAAGGTGGGCAGAGTGGGACTTTTATCCCAATAGACCTTCGAGGCGTTATGGTGAATCGGGTTCTTCGAGAAGGCGAAAACACCTTGATTGTCGTTGTAGACAACTGAAGCCGAGTTAGAGTTGGCTTGTCGAAACATGCATGCCAATCGACAGAGCCATAACGCCTCCATCGCCGCATCGGACACAGCCACATATTTAGTCTCGGTTGTCGAAGTGGCTATGTACTCCTGAAGTTTCAACTTCCAAAATATTGCTACAGTGTCGAATCAGAAGAAGTAACCGGTTGCTAACTTTCAGTTGTCCAAGCAATCGGCAAAGTCTGTGTCGTTGTAGATGACTACGCCTGAGTTCTTGTTCAGGCCGAAGAGGATGCCAAGGTCTTATGTGCCCACCAAGTATCTAAATACATGCTTAACTGTGTTCTAATGGTGTCAGACAAGGTTGTGAATAAATCTGTTGATGACTCCTATATAATGTGCTATATCAGGCTGTGTCACGACCATCGCGTACATCAAGGAACCGACTGCGGTGCATACAGTATCGACTTCATATATTTCCCCTTGTTGAGACAGCCGAAGGCTAATGGAGAGCAGGGTTGAAGGAGATTTGACCGATTGCATGTTGAAGCGCTCCAGGACACGTTTGATGTAGTCAGCTTGAGACAAGAACAATTGTCATTGATTTCGGAGCCGACTAATTTTCATTCCGAGCATGTGTTTTGCCGAACCTAAGTCCTTCATCATGAACTTCAACCGCACTTGCCGAATGAGATCGGAAAGACCTCTGACATGCAGGCTAGAGAGAAGCATTTCATCCATGTATAAGATGAGGAAGATGGTTGATCCATCTCGAGTTGTTTTCGAGAAGAGATAGTGGTCCTCATCACTCTTGAAGAAGCTAACCAATTGTATAAAATCATCGAACTTCTTGTACCACTTCGTTGGGGCTTGCTTCAGGACATAAAAACTCTTCTTGAATGGGTAGACTAAACGTTCTTGTCCGGGTTCGATGAAGCCTTTTGGCTGTTCCATATAAATCTCCTCCTCTACATCACCATGGAGGAACGTCGTCTTGACATCTAGCTAGATCAACTCCAAATCTTCAGCTGCCATGACACTGAGTAAGAATTGAAGGGCGGTCATTTTTACCACTAGTTAAAAGATTTCGTCGAAGTCGACGTTATATTCCTACTGGAAACCCTTCGTTACTAATCTGGATTTGAATATGGGACTTGCCGCATCGAACGTCTCTTTTACCCGATAGAGCCATTTGCATTGGAGAGCGCGTTGATTTGTCGGCAATTCAACTAAGTCTCAAGTCTTGTTGTGTCCACTTGGCATCTAGGTATGGAGTTTGAAATGCCGATGCTTCTTCATATGCCGTCGGCTCGCCGGCATCCATGAAGAAGAGTCCAAGAGAGTATCTCTCTGATGGCTGAGAAAGCTGGTCGGATCTTCGTGGGACGATTGGACTCATCAGTGTTGTGTTGTACGACGCCGGATCGTTGTGCGAATCGGGTAAAACCATCGAGGTTTTGGACTAGGAGGACAAGGAATTTAAGGTGAATAAAATTCGTGTCCATGAGTATAATGTATTAGATTAATCAATATTTAGAAACCTAATAACTCCCCAAGAATTCAACCCCCCCATTTACATTTTTCTCCCACCCTTATATAGTGATGGGAGAGGCTATGTATAGCTCGCTACATGGCAAGCATCATGCTTTCTCTAACTATAGTATTCATGCACACTAGTTGTTCATGAGTAGCTCGCCACATGGCAAGCATGATGCTTTCTCTAACTATAGTATGCATGCACACTAGTTGTGCATGAGCAAGTTTCCTAGAATATATGTGAGGATAAACTCTTGTGTAAATTTAAAATCTATAATTATATTACTTATGATGAGTTAGTATAATGGTAAAGTTTGGCGTTGTTAACATGTAGGTATAAGGTTCGAACCTTGCCTTGTGCATTTAATATATTTTCTTTTATCATTTTCTTCTATTTCTTCATACCTATTCATTCAGGTACTCTGTACAATTTTCACGATGTGTACAAATTACACTATGACACTCCCCCCCTCCGAACATGCACATCCTTCGGTATGTGTTGAAGTTGTTGGTATTTGTTATTCTCCTTCATCCGTAGTACCCTCCATTTCTCTTGATATGTCGATCGTTATTTCCAACCCACTTTCTTCGCTTCCTGCATCTCCGTGATCCATGTCAGCTCGTTCCTTTGTGTGGGTGTTGTCTAAAGTTATGTCTGCTTGTTCCTTTGTGTGGGTGTTGTCTAACGTTATGTACAGGGCTTCGCATCACTTTGCTTCTTGAAAATCTTAATCCGTTTTCTTGTTATAGGCACTTGTAGTACTTTTCCATCCAGCTTGCATAGTTGGTAAATTCCACTGTCGAATACTTTTTGAACCTCGTATGGTCCAAAACACCTTTGAGCAAATTTCCGTATTGAGTTGTGTTGATGATCCAAACTAATGTCGTAGAATATCACCCAATCCACTTCCTCGATCTTTCGTGGTCATAATTGGTGTTTTTTGTTGAATAGATGTTTCCTCTAGAATTGCGCTTCTCACTGTCGTCCTACCGCTTTTGCAATGTCATGTGGTCTTCCTTCAAGCTGTCGTATCCTGTTAGGGGCATGACCATATAATATCCCGTGGTGAGAATGTACCATAGTATTCTATACATGTGGATAAAGTGTGAGGGTTAAATGAGAGTGTAAAGAAGGGGATAATTACTTTTAATCCTCGGGATTGAGACAACCCATTAGGCCAAGTGTGAACTTGTCTGGGGGCCTTGGGTCTGGCTATAAATATGAGGCCTAGCAACCCTCATTTGATTATCTCTTGACTACATCATGACTCCATTCTTGTGGTGGGTCAACTCTTGTAGCGAGCGCACTAGCACCACGTACGACTCAATGCCACGACGGTGGTATGGGACGCCAATCGAGGCTCGAGTTCGTCTCGATCCCTTCGCTCGGGGGTGGTCGGGTGGATCGACACCCATCTATTATATCGTTATCATATGCTTACTTTAGATCTAAGCTCTAACAATTCGTCTTAGAGCCATGTTCCTAATGTTTCGTTTGTTGATTGTTTTCTTTTGATGGATGGCGATCGATCGGTGTGCGGTCAACCGTGATTCAGAAAGGCATTAATAAGCGAGGTAAACCCTAAACCCTTATTGATTCAATGATCTTGTAGTGGTAATGGATTGGTTGTATAAAACGTATACATATGTGTATGAGATCAATACCTCATTTGACATATATTTGATATGTGATTCGTGTCATATGCGTACGAGGTTAATACCTCAATTGTGTATTACGTTCACATACATATGTTACGTATGTGTAAGAGGTCAATACCTCAATTGTGTATGACGTCACCCTTATTTTTGGATGTTTCGTTTGCGTAGAGGCTATATGCCTCGATTGCGTAAAGTGTGGAAACTATTTAGCTATTATGGTTGTTGTGTAGTAGCTAATTAGCTAACATGTAGTTAATTAGCTAAGTGGTAGCTAATTAGCTACTACCATACTTTTAGCGGAATAGCTAATTAGCTAAGTGGTAGCCAATTAGCTACTATAGTTTAGTATAGTAGCTAATTAGCTGAGTGGGAGCTAATTAGCTACTACCATAGTTTAGTTGAGTAACTAAGTACCTAAGTGGTAGCTAATTAGCTACCACCATACTTAGCTGAGTAGCTAATTAGCTACTACCATAGTTTAGTTGAGTAACTAATTAGTTAAGTGGTAGCTAATTAGCTACTACCATACTTTAGCTGAGTAGCTAATTAGCTACCTACCACTTAGCTACTACCATAGTTTAGTACAGTAGCTAATTAGCTAAGTGATAGCTAATTTGCTACTACCATAGTTTAGTATAGTAGCTAATTAGCTAAGTGGTAGCTAATTAGCTACTATGATAGTTTAGTACAGTAGCTAATTAGCTAAGTGGTAGCTAATTAGCTACTACCATACTTTAGCAAAGTAGCTAATTAACCAAGTGGTAGCTAATTAGTTACTACCATACTTTAGTTGAGTAGCTAATTAGCTAAGTGGTACAACGACGACAATATCGGTTAAACCCAAACTATGCAGTCAAAGTGAAAGAAGAGATCGATAAATTACTCCGAGTCGGATTCATCAGACCAGTTAAAAAGGCAACATGGTTAAGTCCAATAGTGGTGGTGCCAAAGAAAAACAACAAAATTCGGGTTTGTGTCGACTACCGGAAACGTAATGCAGCTACGGTAACTGATGTGTTTCCATTACCCTTTACTAACGAAGTCCTAGATGTAGTGGGCGGACACAAAGTTTATAGTTTTTTAGCCGGATTCAGTGGCTACAACCAAGTAAGAATTCATCCAGATGATCAAGAAAAAACGTCTTTTGTAATGGAATGGGGAGTATTTGTGGTAGTGGTAATGATGTTTGGGTTAAAAACGGCTCTTGCCACATTTCAAAGGGTAATACAAGAAATTTTTAATGATTATATTCCTGCCTTCATGCAAGTCTTTCTAGATGATTTTGTTGTTTACAGTTGGAAAACAGAACACTTTGAACATTTAAGATTGTGTTTGGAACGTTGTCGACCAGGTCAACTTAGGCTAAATCTGACTAAATGTGCATTCGAAGTAACAACTGACAGTTTATTGGGGCATATTGTGAGTGAAGAAGGCATAGTAGTCGACCCAGATAAAATTAAAGCAATAATGGAGGCACCAACACCAACAAATGAAAAAGCTCTTAGTCGGTTCTTAGGACAAATAAGATGGCATAGTCAGATGATGAGGTACCTTGCTGATGTTGCAATACCGTTGCATACAACGGTACATAGAACACCTTTCCAATGGACGACGGTCGAACAAGATGCGTACAATTGTCTAAAGAAAATGCTCTCTAAGGTTCCAGTCGTGCAACCTCTTGACTGGAACAAATCTTTTCATGTGTTCGTTGTTGCATCAGATGCAACAATTGGGAGCTCCCTAATGCAGCTATCGGAACTGAACTGGTATAGGCCGGTATATTACGCTAGTCGGAAACTTTCCACATCTGAGTGAAATTATTCAACAACAGAACGGGAAGATTACCGTTTGGGGCGGAAGTTCACCTTTCATGTCGATCATTCTGCTTTATTGTATTTAGTCTCAAAGCAAGAACTTAAACAGGAAAATTAGCAAGATGGGTGTTGCTACTTCAAGAGTTTGAATTTGACATCCTTCATCGACCAGGGGTACAACATACTGGGAAAGAAACGGCCAGGAAAATATGGAATAGTGGGTTATGGTGGCCGACAACAACAAGAGATGCAATCGAATATTGTCGACAATGCGATTTATGTCAAAGAATGGGACAACCAACAGAAAAGGATAGAATGCCTTTTCAACCCGTATTGCCCTTAGACCCGTTTCAAAAATGGGGACTAGATTTTGTCGGTCCATTTAAGCTAGCAGTTGTACGGACAGGGAATCGATATATCATAGTTGCTACGGACTACTGCACAAAATGGGTTGAGGGTAAACCTTTGCAAGATAACATGGCAGCATCGACAACTAAATTCTTATATGAAAATATATGGTATCGATTCGGGTGTCCTATCGAATTAGTAAGCGACCAAGGTACTCATTTCATTAATAAAATTATACATGAATTATCAACATATTATGCAGTAGTACATAAGAAAAGTACTCCGTACTACCCTCAAGCTAATGGGCTAGCAGAATCCACAAATAAAACACTTCAAATGATTCTGAAGAAAATAGTGAATAAGAATAGGACAGATTAGAACCAGAAGCTAAATAGTGCTTTATGGGCCTATCGTACATAATATAAAACAACTATTAAATGCACTCCATTTAGGATGGCATTTGGATTAGAAGCAGTAATGCCGATAGAATTTCAAGTTCCGACACTCCGCGTTGTCGTGATGTTTCTAACACATAGTGTGAAACCACCCTCGAAAAGAAGTAAAATAGTAGTTCAAATAAACTAGTATTGTGAAGTCAACTTTATTGGTAGAAAAATATACTTTTTCATTTTCCAAAGATAATTCCTTATAAATAAATGGTCAAAGGATTGAACCTTACAATAAATAATGATGAATATTAAGTTAGAGGCGGTTTTCAAAAGTAGAGAAAAAGATGGAGAGAGAAAAAAAGCACGCGTGGATATGAGGAGCACAGTAGAGAAAAAAGCTCATAATTTCCTCGTCAGATGTCCAAATTAGAAAAGAAAAGATGCCTAATAATATCTTGAATGTGAAATTTGGGGCTAGAAAACAGAAATAGTGAGGAAAAGAAAAGTCAACTCATATAGACAAGCTTTTTTTAAGGGGAAAAAGGCAAGCAATCCTAAACCTATAAATAAGAGCCTATTCTAGTGAAGAAGGGGGGAAGGGAGAAGGAACGCAAAAGCTCTACTCAATTGGAAAGTGGAAGAAGAAGGATCAACAACATTGAGAGGCATCATCAACAAAGAAACTCCTTCTATACTCCACTCTCTTCTTTCCTCCACCTCTCTTCCCCCATTCATTTATAAACAATCCTTCATATTCGCATCCAACCCATTGTAACATGATTCTTATATTATAAAAGAATCTATTATATTGATGTAAACTAATGTTTTCTTTCATCTACTTGTCTTATATGTAAATCTTGATTGTGCTTATTTGTTATCGTCATTTGTGCTTATTTGTTTGTGTGTCTTGTGACAAGGGAGTGTTTCGGGCTTGCCCATCCACCTCTCCTTTCACAAAGGCATTCAAACTTACGTATCTTGCGTGTTAGTGTAAATCTTGCTTGTGTGTTCATGCGACTTGTGGCAAGGGAGTGTTCGGGCTTGCCCATGCACCTCTCCTTTCACAAAGGCATTCGAAATCGTGTCTCCCATGTGTAAACCTTGCTTGTGTGTTCGTGCGACTTGTGGCAAGGGAGCGTTTGGGCTTGCCCATGGACCTCTCCTTTCACAAAGGCATTCGAAATTGTGTCTCCCGTGTGTAAACCTTACTTGTGTGTTCGTACGACTTGTGGCAAGGGAGCGTTCGGGCTTGCCCATGCACCTCTCCTTTCACAAAGGCGTTCGAAATTGTTTCACCCGTGTGTAAACCTTGCTTGTGTGTTCCTGCGACTTGTGGGAAGGGAGCGTTCGGGCTTGCCCATGCACCTCTCCTTTCAAAAAGGCGTTTGAAATTGTGTCTCTCGTGTATAAACCTTGCTTGTGTGTTCACATGTTTTGTAACAATGGAGTGTTCGGGCTTGCCCATGCACCTCTCTTTTCACAAAGGCATTCGAAACTCTATCTCTCCTGTGTGTAAGTAAGCATTTTCCTTGTGTGTCCGTGTGTAAGCCTTTCTCACATGCCTTTCTTCACCTTGTGACTAAGGGTTGATTCAGGCTTGCCCATGCACCTCTCCTTTTCACAAACACGTTCGAATACTCGTGCCTTGTTTGTGTAAGCCTTCCTTGTGTTGTACGTGTAAGCCCTATTTCCTTCCCGTCTATAATGTTCGGAAATCGGTCTCTCCGGATGGGATTCGGTGATGAATAAAGAGGACCCGTGAGAACCGGAAGAGAAGACATATCTGTAAATATGTTTTGAGTAGGCCTATTGAGGCTATATTTGTAAATAGCCCTAAGTTCATATAAGTATAAATATGACTTAGGGCCATCACTTTGTATATGTGGTATTATTGTTGTTGTAACTATTGTACAGTGAGAGCGGCAGACAAGGAGAGGGAGAGAGAGATACAGAGTGATACTCTGTTGTAACCACCGCCTGGCGAAGAAACCGAGCTCGAGGTCGTTGCCTACGAGTCTCTAATTGTACCCCTTCTTTGCATAGTGATAGTTCGGAGTCTGTGTGCTCCCGTGGTTTTTCCCTATTAGGGTTTTCCACGTAAAAATCTTGTGTTCAATCTTTAGTTCCCATTTCTGTGTTCTCCATTCTCATCGAAGTGTTCAAGAATCGGTTGTGGCCGAGCAATATTCCACGTTTTTCTCTACAAACTGGTATCAGAGCGAACAACACAAGAGATGGAAGAATCATTGCGGCATGTTCAAGCTCACCAGCTCCAACTAAATGTGGAAGTCGAAGATGAGGGATATGCTGGTGGTTAAAGATCTTTGGTTGCCGGTTCAGCTCGGGGACAAGATACTGGATAAGATCGACACCACAATGTGGGAGGTGATGCAAATGAAGAAGACGACATACATCCGGTGCTTCATCGACATGAGCCTGTACAACAACTTCAATGAAGAGAGCAAGGCTCATGACCTCCAGGAGAGGATCGGCATCATGTTCGAGAACAAGAATGCCATTAATCAGGTTTCCGTATTCGGAAGCTAGTGAGGCTCTGGTACCAGGACGGCTCCAGTATGGCGGAGCACACGAATGCCTTCCAGGGGCTGATACACCAAGCAACCTCGTTGGAAGTACCTCTTGCTGATGAGGCACTCGCATTGCTCCTGCTCGGTTCCCTCCCGGATAGCTGGGAGACGTTAGTTGTCACGTTGGGTAACGCCGGACCGGAAGGAAAATAGTTGTCCCTAGCAAGGGTAAAATCAAGCTTGCTAGATGAAGAAGCTCATCGGAAGGACCGGGAGTCCGGAACCGATCTGAAGGCCTTGGTCACGGAAGATGACCACAACCGGGGAAGAGGCCGGTATTAGAGTCCCCAAAACCGGGACAAATCGGGGATGAGGTCGAAGTCAAGGGGGAGGCCCACGTGCTTCTATTGTGGGAAGCCGGGACACTTCCAGAAGAACTGTCGGCATTTCCGGAAGGAGAAAGAAACTAGCACTACCGATTCGCAGAAGAGTTCGGACCGAAGAGGCCTGGATCGGAAAGGAACGTCGGCGATTGCGACAAGTGAAGAAGAATTGATGCTCATTACCTAAAAGAATGAGTTAAACCTTGTCGGCGACGAAACAACATGGGTTGTCGATTCTGGAGTGTCGTTCCACCTGACACCGGACCAAAAATGCTTCTCATCCTACACAGCCAGTGATCATGGTTGTGTCCGGATGGGGAATGAAGGTACATGCCGAATTGTCGGCATAGGAGATGTGTTGTTGACAACATCAACCGGATGCAAGTTGCTACTGAAGGATGTCTGACACGTTGTCGCGTTGTTACGCGCGTGCGTGGAGAAAGGCGGGACCACGGGGGTCATGGACTAGAGAGTGATGGAGCGTAGGAAGTCGTGCTTCACTGTTTCTGGGGCATCCCAGAGACACACCGGAAGCAACCGAAGGGAGAGAGAGAGAGAGAGAGAGAGAGCGAGCGAGCTTAACACCGACTCACGCACACGCACACGCACACACGCACAACCCGACTCACGCCTTATGTACAGAAAACGCAGGAAAGGGTAAGCACCCGACGCCAACAACGACGCGAATATACACAGACAAACGTATATATATATATATATATGAAGGGAAGAATACATTCCCGGCGTCGAGCCGGACTGACGTAGGTTACAGTAGTCGTCTGCTGTCAAGCCGCCGTCTGGGAGCTCTCAGCTCGTCGCGCCGAGCGGGGTCTTGCACAGGAAGCCGAACCAAGCAAACCCTAAGAGAAACACGCAGAAGGAGAAGAAGAAGAACCTAACTCTAAACCTAACGGTATACCCTCTAATGCAAAATGGGCAACCCTTACACAAAGGGTGTTCCCTTCCTTTTATAGAACAAGGAAAGAGATGTGTTACAATGTGGGACAAATCCCGACTTACATGGGATCGTCTGTCCCGACTTGACTACTCTTCGGCGCCATAAAGGCGCCCTCGATATTCACACTAAATGTACACGGGTGCGTACACACTCTGCACTCCGCCGATGTAGCCAATGTTCCACGGTTTCCGCCTCTGGCCGAAATTCTTCACAACAACGTTCCGGAGGTTCGACTGAACCTGATATCAGCCAGTCGGCTAGATGATGAAGGCTACACGGGTAGCATCCGGAACGGAGTCATGAAGTTCAGCAAAGGGAGTCTAATAGTGGCTCGAGCCCGGAAGGTCAACACGTCATACTTGATGCATGCCCAGATATGCCGGGAAGAAGTGAACGTAGCATCCGACATTGCCGATGAGTTGTGGCACAAAAGACTGTGTCACATGAGTGAGAAGGGGATGAAGAGGCTTGCCGAAGACAACCTCATTCCAGTGAAGGACGTGCAACTTGAGAAGTGCACCGACTGCTTGGCAGGCAAGCAAAACCACACCTCCTTCCGGTCAAGACCATCGATGAGACGGAATGCACCATTGGAGCTGGTGCATACTGATGTGTGTCAAGTGGACATGAAGTCACATGCCGGATCACAATACTTTGTGACGTTCATAGATGACCACAATCGGAAGCTGTGGGTTTCATCATTGAAGACAAAGGATCAGGTGCTATCCGTATTCAAGCAGCTCCACACGAGGGTGGAAAGAGAAACCGACCGGAAGCTGAAGGTGGTTCGAGCAGGTAACGGAGGAGAATACCGGGGGCAGTTCGAGGAGTACTATCGGTCAAAGGGAATCCGGCTCGAGTTTACTGTGCCGAAGACACCAGAACTAAACGGGTTGGCTGAAAGGATAAACCAAACCATAATGGAGAGAGTTCAGAGCATGCTAGCTAGCACATGCAAAGTTACCCAAGACGTTTTGGGCTGAGGCGCTGACGATGGTGACCTATGTGATAAATAGATCACCCTCAATACCCTTGGAAGGAGACTCACCTCGGAATGTATGGACCGGTAAAGATGTATCCTACCGGCATCTGAAGGTGTCCGGGTGTCTCGCATATGTGCATGTTGCAAAGGACAAGAGAGCAAAGCTGGATCCGAAGTCCAGGCCATGCATATTCCTTGGATACCGCGATGATGAGTTCAGTTACCGAGTGTGGGATCTGGTCGACAAGAAGGTGTTCCAGAGTCAAGACATAGTCTTCATGGAAGACAGGATCATTGCCGACTGGGAGTCGGAGAAGAATGTGATGAACTCCGGATCATTCATTGAAAACCGGCTCGAGGACACAAGGACTTACCCGATTGAAAACCGGACGCTAGCCGGTAACCTGATGACACTCGACGAACCGGTCGGATACGGACAAGAAACCGAACCGACCGAAGAAGAAGAAGAAGACACCAGAACCGGACAAGATCCCGAATCGAATTTGGATGAGGAACAAATGGAGGAACCGGCACTCAGAAACCAGGGATGGAGATATCCTCTCCGGGAGAGAAGAGCCCCCCGGAGATTTCCGGATGCAGAGCATGTGTTGCTAACCGATGAGGGGGAGCCGAAAAGCTTCGAAGAAGCAAAGAGAGACACCCACAACCGCAAGTGGTTGAGTGCCATGCAAGATGAGATGGATTCCCTACATGAGAACCACACATAAGAATTGACGGAGTTGCCAAAAGGGAAGAGAGCACTCTGGAATAAGTGGGTGTACAAGTTGAAAGCGGGAGATGCCAGAAATCCACCTAGGTATAAGGCCCAAATTGTGGTGAAGGACTTCCAGCAGAAGAAAGGAGTGGATTTTGATGAGATCTTTGCCCCGGTAGTAAAGATGACATCCATCCGGACGGTATTGGGCATAGCGGCAAGCATGGACCTCAAGGTAGAGCAACTGGATGTCAAGATGGCATTCCTACATGGCGACCTCGAAGAAGAAATCTACATACACCAACCAAAAGGATTTGAGAGGAAAGGGAAGGAGCACCTGGTGTGCTGGCTGAAGAAGAGCCTATACGGACTGAAGCAAGCCCCCCAACAATGGTACTGGAAGTTTGACTCCTTCATGAACGACCAAGGGTACCACAAAACACAAGCCGATCACTGTGTGTTTTTGAAGAAATTTGAAAGAGGAGATTTCCTGATACTCCTCCTATATGTGGATGATATGTTGATCGTCAGACGAGACCAAGGCAAGATTCGGATGTTGAAGAAGGCTCTGAACCGAACCTTCTCAATGAAAGACTTGGGTCTGGCAAGATAGATATTGGGAATGCACATTATCCGGGACCAGTTGAAGAAGCTGTTGTGGCTATCATAGGAGAAGTATGTGACAAAGGTGCTTCAACGGTTCAACATGTCGGAGGCGAAACCGGTCGGATCGACACTTTCAACAAACTCCAAGCTATCTGGAAAACAAAGGCCAAGGACAAAGGTGGAGAAGATGGATATGATGAAGATACCATATGCCTCTACCGTCGGGAGCATGATGTACACAATGGTATGTACCTGGCCGGATATCGGATATGTAGTCGGAGTGGTGAACCGTTTCATGAGTAATCCCGGCAAAGAGCACTGGAACGCGGTCAAGTGGATACTCTGGTATCTGAAAGGCACCTCAAGTATGTGCCTCCGATTTGGCTCTGAAAAACTCCAACTCGATGGTTTCACGGATTCAAATATGTCGGCTGATGCAGATACTAGCCGGTCGACATCCGGATATGTCATGACTTATGCAGGGGGAGCTGTTTCGTGGCAATCGAGGTTGCAGAAGACAGTTGCATTGTCAACCACGGAGGCGGAGTACATGGCACCTGTAGAAGCCGGCAAGGAGATAATCTGGATGAAGGACTTCATCGGAGAGCTAGGGATCCAACAGGAGGAATACCGGCTCTACTGTGATTGTCAAAGCGCCATCCACCTTGCAAAGAACGCGGCCTACCATTCCCGGATGAAACATATCCAGTGGAGGTACCACTGGATCTGGGAGAGAGTAGAAGATCGGTAATTCGTGCTGACAAAGATCCACACGGAGGAGAACGAGTCGGACATGTTGACCAAGGTCCTGACAACCGACAAGCTAGACGTGTGCCGAAAGTGGATCGGGCTGACAAGATATCCCATGCCGGAGTGAAGGGGGAGATTGTTGGGAAATCGGTCTCTCCGGATGGGATCCGGTGATGAATAAAGAGGACCTGGTGAGAACCGGAAGAGAAGACATATCTGTAAATATGTTTTGAGTAGGCCTATTGAGGCTATATTTGTAAATATCCCTAAGTTCATATAAATATAAATATGACTTAGGGCAATCACTTTGTATATGTGGTATTATTGTTGTTGTAATTGTTGTATAGTGAGAGCGACAGACAGGGAGAGGGAGAGAGAGATACAGAGCGATACTCTATTGTAACTGCCGCCTGGCGAAGAAACCAAGCTTGAGGTCGTTTCCTACGAGTCTCTAATTGTACCCCTTCTCTTTCTCGAACTATGTGCATCCCCAAGATCTGTTTAGCCGGTCCAAGATCTTTCATGGCAAACGATTTGCCTAGAGCTTTCTTCAAGCTTTTGATCTTCCTTGTATCTTGACCGACTATCAACATGTCATCTACATATAATAAGTGAATTAAGAAGTCACCTTCGTCGTACCTTTAAACAAACACATAGTAATCCGCCTGTGTTTTCTGGAACCCATGTTCCACCATGAAGGATTCGAACTTCTTGTACCACTGGCGTGGATCTTGTTTCAGACCATACAAGCTTTTCTTCAGTCGACACACCAGGTTCTCTTTCCCTTTCTCCTCAAATCCTTCGGGTTGTTGCATGTAGATCTCTTCATCCAGCTCCCCATACAAGAATGTTGTCTTGACATCCAACTGTAGTTATGCTGGTAGTTATGCTTAGAACAGTTCGGATGGATGTCATCTTCAGGACTAGTGCAAAAATCTCGTCGAAGCCGACACCCTTTTTCTATTGGAACCCCATCACCACTATGCGGGCTTTATACCGAAGCTCTTTGTCAACTTATCCAGTCTTCATCTTATAGACCCATTTGTTCCTAAGGGCTCTCTTACCTTTCCATAATTCTACCAAGTCGTAGGTGTATTTTTCATGCCAGGAGTCCATCTCGTCTGTCATTGCACTCAACCATCTTTCTCTGTGCTTGTCGGCAATGGCTTCGCCATAGCACTCTGGCTCATCTTCATTAGTCAAGAGGATGTATTGACTGGCATATGTTGTTGGTGATCTTCTCTCTCTAAGATGGTATCTCCTTCCATTCATCATTGGCTCCGGCTCAGATGTCTCTGCCAACTCTTCTCTCGGCTCGGGTTCATTCATGTCTATCGGTTGTCGGTTGTCCATTGATTCCGATTCATATTCATCGATCAACTTCAATAGGTCTTTCGAGTGAGTACCCCTTTTGCTCCAGTGAGTACCCCACGAGGATGCACTTCTCTAATTTTGGGTCACGCTTCTGCCGCTTCTCATCAGGAATGTGCACGTCTGCAATGGAGCCGAATATCCTTATATGGGATATATCTGACTTCTTCCCATAGTATTTCTCATGTGGGGTGACCTTGTGCACTCCGGATGTTGTGCACCAGTTCATGAGGTAAACAACGGTATTTGCAGCTTCTGCCCAATATAACTTGGGCATATGCTTCTCATTTAGCATGGCCCTTGCTACTTCGAGGGTGTGTTGATTCTTGCATTCGGCTACACCGTTCTGTTGCGGTGTGTGTCGGCAAGTGAATTCTCACTGAATTCCCTCTTGTCGAAGGTATGTCGTGAACGCATCAGAGAAGTATTCCTTTCCTCTGTACGACCGAAGACATTGTACATGGCGGCCAGTTGTCTTTTCGACTTTGCTTTTGAATTTTTGGAAGTGTGAAAACACTTCACTCTTCATCCTCATGGGGAAGATCCATGTGTATCTATAGAAGTCGTCGATGAAGGTAACATAGTGGTTGTGGCCGTCTGTGCCGGTCTGTGTCGGTCCCCACACATCCGAATGGACTACGTCCAATAGGCCTTTGCTCACGTTCCTCTCCTTCGGGAACAGGTGTCGATGTTGCTTGCCGAATTGGCATGCTTCACATACTCCGCCAATCTCTTTCTCTTTGAAGGTCGAGAGCCCAATGATGATTCCTTTCGATTGCATCGCCTTGAGTTTGTTGAGATTGATATGGCCGATTATTTTATGCCATAGCTCTATGTCGGTGTCGACTTTGAGGCCCTTTGCAAACATGGCCGATTTTACCTCATTCACTTCAAGGATAAACATTCCGCCTTCCCTTCGACCACGAGCAATTAGTCGGCCTTCCTTCTCGATGAAACAACCACCTTGGTTGAATCGAACTTGCATCCCTTGCTCCAGAATTTGGCCGACTGAGACCAAATTCTTCATTATGGTGGGTACATGTAAGACATTTTTTATGCAACTTTGTTCACCTTCTTTCCCGAATGGGACATTGCCGACATGCCGAATCAGATGAGTGGTGTCGTCTCCGCTCTCGACATAACCAAGTCGATCCAGCTCTTGAAGGTTTTTGAACCATTCTTGATGGGACGTCATATGGTTCGAAGCACCGGAGTCGACGAACCATACATCTTCCAGATTGGAGGCATTAATCGAAGTAGAGGCCGACATAGAATTTGCTCTATGTCTCATCACGAACATTCCGCCATGGTCTTCATAATCGGAGTTGGTGGTGTAATTTGTGAGTTGTCGGCTTGTGGAAGCCGACTCACGCTTCTTCTTTCGGCATTCTTCTTCGTGGTGACTGATTTTGCCGCAATATCCACATTCAATCGAGTTTTGTTGGCTCGAACCGGAATGGAAGCTCCCCCTTCTTCCAAAGGTTCCTCGATGTCCTCGTCCGCCTCGTCCTTGGCCGAATTGGCCTCTTGCTCGGCTGCATCCTCTTCCTCCATTTGAATGTGTGTAGAGCATGTGGCCTTCCGAGGTGTTGCTCCTTGTTCGAACATGGTTTTCTTCAACCAACAACATGGATTGAAGATCGAAGAAAGAGGGAAGATTCTCCCTTGCTAGGATGGTGGCTCTCATCACGCCGAACCGTGGTGCAAGGCCGCCGAGGCATATTTGCACCATCTCATCATCATCCACATTGACGCTTATTGAGTCGAGCGAGTCACAAAGCTCCTTGATCTTCAAGGTGTAGGTTGTGATGGACATGTCCCGTTGTTGGATGTTGTTCAACTCTTGTCAGAGTTGAAGCTTTCTCGCGGTTGTGTTGGCAACGAAAATTTGTAGATTCTCCCACACTTCCTTTGGCGTCTCGGCTTCTCAAATGTAGCCAACATGTGTTCATGAACACATGTCGCCAAGCAATACGTTACTCGACTCACCGCTTGCTCTTATCGGAACCAAGAGAAAAGATAGAGTGGTAGAAGAAAGATGTAAAGAGATCACGAGAAGAGAGGAATGAAGTGAGAAGAGAAGAATGAATGTATTAGTAAGATAGAACGAAGATGGATACAAGAAAGGTGACGAAAGCTTAAGACTGGTGTTGATTTGAATTGGTTTGAGAAGAATTGTATGTCCATATTTATAGGTTCCTATAGAATAGCCTAGTGATTTCTATAATGTTCTAGAATGTTCTAGACCTAGAATATTCTAAGATGTTCTAGGATATTCTAGAATGTTCTAGAATGTTCTAGAACATTTACAATAATCAATATATTACAAGAAGTAGCTTTTATTTTATACAATCATATTGACGGGAACTACACGCTCCGGTGAATGATGCTCAGCCACAACCGAGTCTAAAATCAAACACAGAAAAACAGGTAATGTACGCACGACACAAAGGTGAGAGAGGAGTGCACAGGATGTTTACGTGGAAAACCCAAACTAAGGGAAAAACCACGGCAGCCCACAGGCTGCAAACTATCACTATGTTAGAATGTACAACAGTGAGTTCACGGAGGCAACGACCTCGTGCTCACGATCTTCGCCACAGGCGGCGGTTACAACAGAGGCAACAACCTCTTCCTCTCTCTCTTACTCTCTGTACATTGTTACACGCACTCTCTTCTTACACCAACAAGAAATAACAACAACTCTACATCACACACTATAAGTTTGCCCTAAGTCATATTTATACTAATATAACTTTTCGGCTATTTACAAATATAGCCTTGATGGACTCTCAGAAACATATTTACGAATATGTCTCTTCATCCGATGAGCACTCCTCACCGGGTCTACACCATCCGGCTCTCCGTAGCCGGGTACTCCTCATCCGGTTCTCACCGGGTCTGCACCATCCGGCTCTCCGTAGCCGGGTACTCCTCATCCGGTTCTCATCGGGTCTGCACCATCCGACTCTCCGAAGCCGGGTACTCCTCATCCGGTTCTCACCGGGTCTGCACCATCTGGCTTTCCGTAGCCGAGTACTCCTCATCCAGTTCTCACCGGGTCTGCACCATCCGGCTCTCCAAAGCCGAGTACTCCTCATCCGGTTCTCACCGGGTCTGCACCATCCGGCTCTTCGTAGTCAGGTACTCGTCATACGGTTTCGGCCTCGGCCGAGTTTGTTCATCAGCACTGTTCTTCTCTCTTCCCATCCGGAGGGACCTGTCTCCCAACACATATGCTATCCTAATGGTTAGGTTCTTGATTATGTATTACAAAATCTTGGGTTCAAGCCCAAGTGAAGCCATGATGCTTATGTATTTATGACACTATCTCCCCTTCGAGAACGACGAGTGGAAGTCGTCGTTAACAATGTAGGGCCCGGTTTGTTTGGATAACGACGATGGAAGTCTTTGACAAGAGCTTGAGCAATAGAAATATTATTGACGGGTTCCCAAGTGCGATCACTCGGAGGATAGCCAACCCAATCAACCAGATAATAGAGCTTATTCCGCACAATCTTCGAATCAAGAATAGGAGCTACCTTGTATTCAGGGCCGCAACAAGTTGGACAGAGGGCGAAGGTGGCACGACACGATTAGGATTATAAGAGGTGCGACAAGGTTCCAAAAGAGAGCTATGAAAGACTGGGTGATGACGCATGTGTGCTGGAAGATTAAGACGAAAGGTGGCATCGTTAATACGCGCAGTGATAAGAAAAGGACCTAAGCGCTGATAATCAAGCTTCTCACATGGCCAAGTAGTCTTGATGTGACGACGAAGCAACCATACTTGGTCACCAACCTTAAAAGGAGACTTAAGATGATGGAAATCGGCGTTGGTCTTATGTTGTGCTTGAGTTGTCTGAAGATGTGAAGATAACGCTAATTGGATTCGATGTAGTCGATGAAGATGATGCTCAGCACTAGGGTTTCGTGCGACCTTGGGAAGATCCAAGATACACCATCGAGGATTGTTACCGGTGTAGGCAAAGAAAGGTGTAACCTTGGTAGAAGAGTGTACTGTGTTATTGTATGCAAACTCAGAAAGATGTAGAATATTGCTCCAATCATCTTGTTGATAATTGATGAAGCATCGAAGATATTGCTCGAGCGTTTGATTTGTGCGCTCTGTTTGTCCATTGGTTTGTGGATGATAAGCCTAAGAGAGTTTGAAGGAGATTTTGAGGCCTGCCCATAGGTTCTTCCAAAAGTGAGAGATAAATTGAGGACCACGATCAGTAATTATATCATCTAGAACACCATGATGGCAAAATACTTCACGCATAACGATATCTGCGGTTTCTTGACTATTGATACTCTTTACACATGGTAAAAAATGTGCCATCTTGGTAAACCGATCCACTACTATTAAAATGGTATCAAATCCTTTTGAAGGTGGCAAATCCGTAATGAAATCCATAGAAATAGACTTCCATGGCTTGGTTGGAGGCGGTAATGGTTGTAACAAGCCATAAGGATGATGCCTGGGTATTTTGGCTCAACAACAAGTGTCACATGTACGAACATAATCTTCAACAAATTTTTTCAAATGAAGCCACCAAAACGAGCACTTCACCAACTCTATGGTCTTGGCAATACCAAAATGTCCAGCCATATGGGCATCATGACAATGTTGTAATACTTGAAGGCGGGGTGATCCATCAGGGACGTAAAGGAGATTCTTGTAAAAGAGTAAGCCATCTTGCCACTTGAATTCCTGATAATGTTGAGATGAATCTTGGAATGTGGAGCAAGATGCATGGCTTGGACTAATGCGGTCTGAGACATCCTTAGCGAAATCATCAGACTGAAGTTGTTGCCGAATAGTATCAACAAGGCGTGAATCAAATGGCGTCGCATAAACTGTTGTTGCTTGTAGCTTTGATTGTCCTAGTAGAATTTGCTTTTGGTTGTCAAAGGCCGGATCTCCAGGTCCAGGTGCGAGATATGAACGTCGAGATAGAACATCTTGCTTCCCTTGTTGCTTCCCGGGGCGGAAAACAATCTTGAAATCAAAACAAGTTAGAAACTGTGCCCATCGAGCTTGTCTCCTATTTAACACTCGAGCTGTTTGAAAATACGTAAGATTATTGTGATCACTATAAATGATTATTTGATGAGGCAATCCTTCCAAGAAATATCTCCATTGCTCGAAAGAGTCAACCACAACTAGTAACTCCTTGTCATGCACCTCATAGTTTATCTCCGCAGCAGTAAATTATCTCGAGTGAAACGTGACTTGATAGGACTGCACGTCCTTGCCTGGTTGGGATAGGATACTCCCCAATGCAAAGTCCGACGGATCCGCTTCAATGGTAAATGGCTTTTCGGGATCAATATGTGCTAATATAGGAGCTGATGTGAATGCCTCTTTGAGCTGAGTAAAGGTTGTGTCCGCTTCAATATTCTAAACAAACACTTGATTCTTCTTGGTGAGTTGGGTGAGAGGCAACATGATCTTTGAATAATTTCGTATGAATTTGCGATAGAAGTTAGCAAATCTGAGGAAACATTGGACGTCTTGAACAAAACGTGGGGGTTGCCATTCCAATATTGTTTTGACTTTTACTAGATCCATGAAGATACCCTTAGATGAAATAGTATAACCCAAGAATTCGACTTGTTCGCTGTCAAAACTGCACTTCTCAAGTTTGGCATACAGACCATACTTTCTTAAGCGTTCAAGTACTTTCCGAACATGTATATCATGCTCCTCCTATGTTTTAGATTAAATCAACAGATCATCTAAATAGATTACGAGAAAGATATCCAGAAAATCCCGGAAAATGTCATTTGCCATATGTTGGAAAACTGCAGGTGCATTTGTGAGCCCGAAAGGCATGACTGTATACTCGAAATGACCAGACCGAGTGCGAAATGTTGTTTTCCACTCATCTCCCGGTCGAATGCGAACAAGATTATATGCACCCCTTAAATCAAATATTTGTAAAATGTTTTGCCCCACCAATGCGCTCTAAAAGACTGGAGATTAAAGGAAGAGCATACCTATTTCTTATGGTGACTTTATTTAATCCCTGATAGTCCACGACCAAATGAAGCGATCCATCCTTTTTCTTCACAAAAAATATAGGAGCACCGGCTGGAGATTTTGAATGTCGAATAAACCCATGTGCAAGATTCTCCTCAATGCATTCTCAAAGAACCTCAAGCTCAGTTGGTGATAGATTGTAGATCGAACCCCATGGTGGCTCTTTTCTTAGTTGGAGTTCAATGGGACAATTGTATGGCCGATGCTTTAGAAGTACACTAGCTTTGACTTTGTTGAAAACATCAGCATATTCTGTATATTTTTCGGGAATTTGGATGTCTGGATTCCCCTGAGTCACACTAGAGGGTGTCACTGATATTCCAAATAAGAAAAGTTCCTCCTTTCCTCCCACTTGGAACAATTGTTGCAATGTGATGGTTGAGATTTGGTGAAAAGGAGATGGTGCACTAGTAGAAGTATATTCTTTAAGGGAATACTCCTGGGTTCGATCCTTAGCAATGTGGTTTTCTGCAGAACGACACCAAATTTCTCACCTCCTCCAATCTATTCGTGGGTTATGTAGCTCAAACCATGGCAAACCAAGGACAATTGGATGCTCGGGGCTATGGATTATATTAAAGGAAATTACACATCCTAAATCACCTAAGAGTATCTGTATTGGCTCTGACTCTTCGAATATCTTCCTAGAAGCTATGGGACGTCCATCAATCACTACTACGGAAACTGGGCAAGGAAGTGTGTGCAAGGATATTTGATGTTTTTGGGAAAATCTCTATCCATGAAACAAGAATTGGCTATGGTATCTAAGAGGGCTTGGACATGAAGTTGGCAACTTGATGTCCTAACTTGTACTTGGGCTGAGAAAACTCTACTAACATGCTTGGATGAAATGGAACCTACACTAGCCGGTTCGACACAAAGCACCGACTACGACCGAGGAGGATTGAAGAAGGAGATTGGGTGATCGTCTATGACAGTAGTTTGGACCATCAACATACAACGATGCGGAAATTCGCGAAAAGGTGGTTCGGGCCATACGAGGTTCGGAAAGTCTTCGACAACGAAACGTACCGACTGTCCGAGTTGGATGGAACAATACTACGAGTGCCTATAGCCGGGAAGCGGGTGAAGATTTTCAAGAAGCGGACCGACGACAAACCCTATGTGATCCAAGCCAAGGCCGACAACGAGGAGCAATCGGACGAAGACCACGGTGATGCGGGAAGCGAAGAAAGTGAATTACAACTCATAGTCGACATAAGGGGAGAATCGGAGGAAGCTTTGGGTGAAGACGGATATGGGGGATCGAGAACTTCGGCACATACCGGAGGATGTGCGGGTTCGGAGGGGGCGAATGTCGTAGTGTATTCCACACACTACGTGAAAACCATAAAATAATATATCCGATTTTAGATACATATAAATAAATAAATAATATATCAAAAGAATTTATCACGTGCATAGGGCAAGATTCAAACCATGCACCTCCACGTAGATAAACCCCAACTTTACCATTGTAATAACTTATCTTTAGTGTTATAAATATAGATTTAATACGTATAAGACCTTTATTTACACATACCTTTATTAAAAGGTAAAAATCATGTATTCTTTAGAGTGTGAATATTTTATTTACACGTGCCATTAAAAGTGACTCATGCACATCTAGCGTGCATGAGCCCTATATTTAGGAAATGACAAAGCATCACATGCACATTTAGTGTGCATGGACACTTTAGGTGAAAAAGCATGAAGCCATGCTTAGCCTCTTCCATCTTTATATAAGGAGGAGAGAAATATGTATAAGGTTGTTGATTAATATAGAAGAATTGATCAATCTAATATATTCGTGGGATTCACGAATTTTGCCATCTAATTGCTCTAATAATCTAAATATTGTTTTAATTACACTAAACTCGTGGGATTCACGAGGTTGCTATCTTACTTCTCTTTCCACTATTCATAACTAGCCTTAAGGTGTATTCCTCTTCCTCCTAGTCAAAAACCTCGGCGGTTCCCACCCGACTCACGCAACGATCCGGAGCCGAAGGGCATGACACAGTTGGTGAACCCGAGGTGAAGACGGGTGGCAAGGAGATGGAAAATCAACCGAAGGCTAGTAACATGATGATGATGTTCGAGCGCATGCTACAAGAACAACGCGCAATGTCGGAGATAGCGGCATCAGTGGAGCGGCTCGTGCAACGAAACGGGCAATTCAACGGGAAAGACGTGTCGCGGTATCTTCGGGACTATAAGGCGGAGATGCTACAGTGCGGAATATCGGAAGGACTGCAAGTGACGTCCTTCAACCGGGTGGCGACCGACGGGCTTCAAGCAAGCATCCATGGGCTACAACAGCAAAATCCGACATGGGAGGCGTTTGAAGTAGAGCTAAAAAGGACATTCGCCATCGAGGATTCGTCCAAGGTGACGCGAAGGGGATTCGAAGATTGGGTGGAGACGCCGGACAAGGGATTGAAGGTCGTTGATGTGTTTTCGGCATTCGAAAGCCGGTTCGGGAGGTTGTCCGCGAGAGATCAAGCTATCCTCGTACCGGACAAGGTGATCATGTTCTTGCGAGCCGTGGACGTCCGGGACCGGAAAGATCTCGGAGTGCTCTTGGAGGACACGACCACGGAGAGCGGCCCCACCGAAACATGGGAAAGTGTGCGGGATATCGTCACGCGATACACGAAGAGGGGGCAATGGCTTGCCGACGAGGAAAAGAGGGTTTCGGAACTGATTCCGAAACCGAGAACCGGATTGGAAGACCATCAACTGAGGGCTCGAGAGACTACAACCGAGAAGGGGATTGATGCATCTACGGTGGAGCAACTATTGAAGGAGATGGAGAATCTGAAGATCGTGATGGTGAAGAAGTCGGATGACCGCCCCACAAGCTCCAAGTATACGGACCGACGGTGCATATGGTGCGATAGCGCCGAACACGATCGGAGGGATTGCGACAAGCATAAGGAGGCGCTACGGCGGGATCTCATCTACTACGAGGGAAACCGGATTCATTCGATGGACTCTCGGAAGCCACTCCGACCGAACTTCCGGAAAGGCGGCATGAAGAAGGTGCTCGAGGAGGAATTGGCGGCAAGAAGCAACTATGCGACAACCGCGGGAATATGTGTCGGGGAGTCATCGAGAGCAAAGACGTCTTTTTGGCCGGAAGTTCTAGAAAACACCGAGAAAACCGACTCTAACGAGATCCGAAGCACCGCGGAAGGCGTCCGGGAAGCTACGGGATGGGAGTGCCCTGTCGACAAGAATAGCGTATACGCCCTGTGTCAATTGCATAAGGTGTATGTGGACGAGAAACGACGACGCACGGAGGATGCGGCCGGGCCATCAAAGATACCGGAAAGCTGGAACTCCGGAGGTAAGGGAAAAGAAAAGGCGACTCCGGCATTCAAGCTCGCCTCGGACATAGAACAACAAACCGACTTGAAAAGAGTGTTCGAGGAAAGAATCTTGGATAGCCGGGTAGATTTCTCGCTTCGGGAGCTACTCGGAATAGCAAAGAAGGAGTTCCACGATCTTCTCGTGGATCTCGTGAAGCGAAAAAGACAAAGTACGGAGGAAAATGCTCCAAGGGTGAATGCGAACACCGTTTTAATGAACGACACCGAAGTGGAGGACGAAATTCCGAACTCCCACTATACAAGGCCACATTGGGCACGCGCAACTACGGAGACTCCGGTCCGAATCGGCAACATCAAAGAACCCGTGCTAGCATTGATTGATCACGGATCGGAGATCAACTTGATGTCCAAGGAGTTCTACCGGAAGGGGAAGTGGCCTATTAACACCAACCATGGATGGAAGATTCGGGCGGCCACCAAAGCAACGGAAGATCTATTTGCGGCTTGTCCGGATGTGACGATGAAGATCGGGGATATCGAGATCGACCAAAATTTCTTCGTGCAAGATGAGGTTTCACATTCCGTCATCCTCGGCCAACCCTTTATCACAGCATCACGGATGGAGACGAAGGTGCTCGATAGCGGTGCGGCTTTTGCGCGAATTCGGAGCCAAAACGGTGGGAAATCCGTCCAATTCCTAACGGTGCCGGCAAATCACGAAAGGAACAAGAGGGAACTCTTGTCCCAAGTGAGAATGGATTTTTAAAGCGGACTGTTGCGGAGTGGGGAAGTGATAGTCCGAGAAGCCCTGATACCCCACACAGGAAGAAAACTCTCGGAGCAAAACATGTACGAATCGGTCCGGATGGGGCATCTACGTACACGACCGTAACCGGAGGATTGAAGAAAGGATACCGACAAGTGGAGGATAAGTTGCGGTCGGCATCAATAATAAAAGAAGATGAAGAAATCGTGGGGATAGTCGAAGAAGTGTTCTATGGGAGCACGCTACAACGACTTGAAGAGCTTGCGGAAGATAAAAGCCAAGGGAACCGGGTAGTCCCGGTGGAATCGGTCGAGATGTACGAGATCATTGAGAAAATGGAGCCGGATATGCTCCGCAAAGAAGAAGCAATGGTAAGTACGAAATACAAGACCGTGGAGAAGAAGGTGAAACCGGCCGCGGGACCACTACCCGCCGATAGCGAACAAAAGAGGAAAGAAGTCTCGGGAGATCCGACACTTCGGAAGTCCGTGGATATCAGACATGCCTTCACGGATGAGACCCGGAAGAAACTTCGGATCGGTGGAGGTGGGTTCCTATTACAAAAAGAAGAAGAACGGTTTCGCGAGATGTTGGAGCAATACGGCAAAGCGTTTGCATTTACATCAAGGGAGATAGGGTGCGTCGATCCGAGAATAGTGGAGCCGATGGTGATCTTCACGATTGACCATGTACCGTGGAACCTGAAGCCGATTTCGGTGCCACGAGCGCATATTCCGAAAGTCATTGACTTGCTCAAGGAGAAGGTGGTGATGGGGATTCTAGAGCCATCAACTGCTCCGTACTCAAATCGATGGTTTACGGTTCCGAAGAAGAATGGGTCACTCCGATTTATCCAAGACTTGCAACCGGTGAATAAGGTCACGATCCGGAACTCGGGAGTCGGTCCGATAGTGGACGAATTTGCGGAAGCTTTTGCCGGTCGTGCGATATACTCCATTGGAGACCTATACTCGGGGTATGACCAATTCCAACTAGCCGTGGAGAGCCGAGACATCACAACCATGCGAACACCGATAGGATTAGTCCGAATGTGCACACTACCACAAGGAGCGACAAACTCGGTTGCTCATATGATGAACGCGATGAACAAGGTGCTTCGAGACTGCATTCCGGAGATAACGATGCCGTTCCTCGATGACATTCCGATGAAAGGATGCGCGGTAGAAGAAAAAGATGAGACTATGGATGATCGGGGATGCCGAAAGTTCGTGGTCGACCATATTCATGATTGCGAGAAAGTGTTGCGAAAGCTAGAAGATGTGCACCTAACACTTTCCGGGGAGAAATCGGCATTTGGGCAAGAAGAAATATTGGTGGTCGGACATCTATGTGGGCCCTACGGCCGAAGACCGTCACCAACAAAGATCGATGCGATTCAAGCTATGGAGGAAGTATGCGAGTTAACATCCGAAGTCCGAAGGTTTCTCGGTGCATGTGCATTCTATCACATATGGATTCCGCACTATGCACATATAGCGGATCCGCTCTACCACTTGTTGCGGAAAGGTAAGAAATTCGAATGGAAACCGGAACACACCAAAGCCATGAAGAAATTGAAGAAGACACTTCAGAGGGCGGAAGCACTTAAGAAGCCGAGCTATGACCGACCGATCATAGTAACGGTTGATACAAGTCCAACCGGTATCGGGTGGGTCATCAATCAAGCCGACTCGGATGGTTCGCGGTATCCGATCCGATTCGGAGCAAAGGTTCTCAACGAAAGGCAACGTGGATATGCGCAAGTCAAAAGAGAACTGTGGGGAGTCGTGTCGGCGATAAAATCGGATCGGGATTATTTGATCGGAGCCGAAGTGGTGATCGAGACGGATTGTCTTCCGATACTCGGGATGATGCGGTGTTGTACGATACCAGATGTAGCTATGCTAAGGTGGGTTGCATATGTCAAGTCGCTTAATCTGGAGGTTCGACACTTCTCGGGGAAGGACAACGCGGTAGCGGATATGTTATCAAGGGCTCGGTTCGGAGACGACATAACCGAATCGGATAATGAAGAAGTTTCCGAAGACTACTTCGCGTCGGAGCACATATGCCGAGTAAACGTAATCCGGGAATTCCGGGAAGATGTTACAAGAGGCCGAGGATTCAACAAACGATAAAGGAAGAAGAGCGGAGATCCGAAGGAAGAAGAGACAAGTCCAAAAGTTCTTCTTGGAAAACGGATTAATATGGAGGGCGCCGAAAAGACCGGATGGTATACCACTTCGAGTAGTCGGGACAAAAGAGCAACGAAACCGGATAATGTCCGAGTTTCACGAATCCGATTGGGCTGGACACCGAGGAACATGGGCAACATTTATGAAGATCAAGCAAAAATATTGGTGGAAGAAAATGTACAAAGATGTCGCGGAGTTCACGGAAAGCTGCGAGAAATGTCAAGTCTACTCCGGGGTTCGACATCGAGATGAGTTACATCCGACATTCTCACCGACAATCAACTTCAAGTGGATGGTTGACATAGTGGCCATGCCGACCGGGATCGGACAAAAGAAATACTTGGTATTAGCTTGGGAAGATCTCGCGAATCAAGTAGAAGGTCGAGCGCTTTAGAGGAAAACGTGTTCCGCGGTATGCCAATTTCTTTTGGAGGAAGTATTTTGCAGGTACGGGTGCGTAGGACAAGTGATTGCGGACCGGGGAGAACTCGACTCGGACAAAGCTAGGGGATTCTTCGCTAAACACGGAGTTCGGTTATCGCTGACAACGGCATACAATCCGGAGGCCAACGGGAAAATCAAACGAGGACATAGTCCGATCGTGAAAGCACTTGCGAAGGCATGCGATGGAAAGGTGAAGGACTGGCCGCAGATGCTTCCGTATGCACTATGGGCGGATCGGACGACGCATAGTTCCATAACCGATTACATGCCGGCAGAACTCATGACCGGACAAGCACCGGTAATGCCGACGGAAACCGCGATCGCAACATGGACAGTGCTACTGTGGAAGGAAGAGATGAGCCGGGAAGAACTACTAGCGGTCCGGATACGACAACTAGAGGGAAGACCGGCAGACATAGCGGAAGCAATACGCCGACAACAAGAAGCACGATTAAGGAACAAAAGCCGGTTCGACACAAAGCACCGACTACGACCGAGGAGGATTGAAGAAGGAGATTGGGTGATCGTCTATGACAGTAGTTTGGACCATCAACATACAACGATGCGGAAATTCGCGAAAAGGTGGTTCGGGCCATACGAGGTTCGGAAAGTCTTCGACAACGAAACGTACCGACTGTCCGAGTTGGATGGAACAATACTACGAGTGCCTATAGCCGGGAAGCGGGTGAAGATTTTCAAGAAGCGGACCGACGACAAACCCTATGTGATCCAAGCCAAGGCCGACAACGAGGAGCAATCGGACGAAGACCACGGTGATGCGGGAAGCGAAGAAAGTGAATTACAACTCATAGTCGACATAAGGGGAGAATCGGAGGAAGCTTTGGGTGAAGACGGATATGGGGGATCGAGAACTTCGGCACATACCGGAGGATGTGCGGGTTCGGAGGGGGCGAATGTCGTAGTGTATTCCACACACTACGTGAAAACCATAAAATAATATATCCGATTTTAGATACATATAAATAAATAAATAATATATCAAAAGAATTTATCACGTGCATAGGGCAAGATTCAAACCATGCACCTCCACGTAGATAAACCCCAACTTTACCATTGTAATAACTTATCTTTTGTGTTATAAATATAGATTTAATACGTATAAGACCTTTATTTACACATACCTTTATTAAAAGGTAAAAATCATGTATTCTTTAGAGTGTGAATATTTTATTTACACGTGCCATTAAAAGTGACTCATGCACATCTAGCGTGCATGAGCCCTATATTTAGGAAATGACAAAGCATCACATGCACATTTAGTGTGCATGGACACTTTAGGTGAAAAAGCATGAAGCCATGCTTAGCCTCTTCCATCTTTATATAAGGAGGAGAGAAATATGTATAAGGTTGTTGATTAATATAGAAGAATTGATCAATCTAATATATTCGTGGGATTCACGAATTTTGCCATCTAATTGCTCTAATAATCTAAATATTGTTTTAATTACACTAAACTCGTGGGATTCACGAGGTTGCTATCTTACTTCTCTTTCCACTATTCATAACTAGCCTTAAGGTGTATTCCTCTTCCTCCTAGTCAAAAACCTCGGCGGTTCCCACCCGACTCACGCAACGATCCGGAGCCGAAGGGCACGACAACGTAGTGTATGAATCTTGTTGATTGTCGTTCTTGGCCCATCTGTATCTCCGAAGCAAGCCTTAAATTCTTTGACAAACTCCTCACAATTATGCAGTAGAGGAGAATTTGTCTCTAGTAATGGAGCAAACCATGACAACACTATGCTAATCAATAAGGTGCCCACTAACCCGACTCGTGATGCATCTGTCGGATAACGTGTGGGATGCATTTGGATTACCAACTGCACTTGATTCAAGAAACCTCGGAAATGCGCCCTTGAACCATCGAATTTAGCTGGGAGACTGATTTTGGGCTCCTTAATACTTCCTTGACCTTTGACCCTTTGTTGTTTTAAAATTACAATTGTCGATTCTAATTGTTTCACCCGTCGCATAAACTCTTCTTCTTGTTGTTGCTTCTCAATAGTAACCTTTTGTAGATCCCCAAGAAGACGTTGATTCTCTAATTCAAGAGATGCGAACTTGGATTTAATCTTCTCCATTTCTACAACAAGAGTGAGATATTCTTCCGAGTTGAAGGCAGCCATGTTTCGTGATGTTTATAGAGGAGGATAAGGGGGATAAGGGGGAGAGAGAGAGAGAGAGAGAGAGAGAGAATTCGAATCAAACTGTCAGAACCAAGAGAAAAGATAGAGTGGTAGAAGAAAGATGTAAAGAGATCACGAGAAGAGAGGAATGAAGTGATAAGAGAAGAATGAATGTATTAGTAAGATAGAACGAAGATGGATACAAGAAAGGTGACGAAAGCTTAAGACTGGTGTTGATTCGAATTGGTTTGAGAAGAATTGTATGTCCATATTTATAGGTTCCTATAGAATAGCCTAGTGATTTCTATAATGTTCTAGAATGTTCTAGACCTAGAATATTCTAAGATGTTCTAGGATATTCTAGAATGTTCTAGAATGTTCCAAAACATTTACAATAATCAATATATTACAAGAAGTAGCTTTTATTATTTTATACAATCATATGCTATCCTAATGGTTAGGTTCTTGATTATATATTACAAGGTCTTGGGTTCAAGCTCAAGTGAAGCCATGATGCTTATGTATTTATGACAGTGCCCATGTTGAGTAGTCGGCGTCCATTGGGTCGGGTCTATTTTCTAGAATAGCCTAGTGATTTCTAGAATGTTCTAGACCTAGAATATTCTAAGATGTTCTAGGATATTCTAGAATGTTCTAGAATGTTCCAAAACATTTACAATAATCAATATATTACAAGAAGTAGCTTTTATTATTTTATACAATCATATGCTATCCTAATGGTTAGGTTCTTGATTATATATTACAAGGTCTTGGGTTCAAGCTCAAGTGAAGCCATGATGCTTATGTATTTATGACAGTGCCCATGTTGAGTAGTCGGCGTCCATTGGGTCGGGTCTATTTTCTTGTTCTCCCTTTGATGTAGCTCCAATAACCTTGACCGACAAGGTATTGGTGCATTTTGTATTCCCCATTTGAGTATTCATGGTGTTCGATGTAGATTTCTTCCATCTTCTTCTCTCTTGAATACGAGCTATGTAGCCACACTACGATAGCGATGAGCCGGTTCTCTTCAACGTCGACGTAGAGCACAAGACACGTGGATGGGCTAGATCGAGCTACCAAACCGCTCGAATACCATGTAAAGAATCGATGGTGATTCTTGTGCAGGGGAATAGGTTAAAGATGTGTGTGTGTGTGTGTGTGTGTGTGTGAGGAGAGAGAAACAAGATCGATAATAGAAAATACTCAAGAAGATTGTATTTTACAAAGGAGATTAACCGACTTATTACAAAGTAGGAGGAAAGTGCTTTATATAGTCACTCTCTCTCTTCATTAACTACCGAAGCTCATGGGGAATGTGGAAACTCATTAGTTATGTGTCATAGAATATGATTCTATGCACATAGTTAATGTGTAGAGAGTAGTGGTGTGACTTTTCACCTTTGAGTGTTCATACACTCTCGAGGGTGTGTTCACACATTAGACTAGGTTGAGCTTGATTCTCAACAATCCTCAATTGTTTTGTCTTCCAAGAAAACTACACCCCGACTCCTCACCACCTCCTTATCCGCTAAGTCCCATAGTCTATAGTTGAACTCGTCTTCCGAGTATCCCATTAATATGCATGGTTTTGACTTACTCTCGAGTTTCGACCTCTGATCCTTAGGCACATGCATATACGCTAAACATCCAAACACCCTCAGGTGTTGGTACTAGACATCCTTACCTGTCCACACCCTTTGTGGGACATCACCCTTCAATGGCACTGAGGGAGACTTGTTGATCAGGTAAACCATTCTGTACATCGTCTCAGCCCAATATGATTTCGGCAGTTTAGGATGAGAGATCATGCTCCTTACTCTCCCCATGATTGTTCTATTCATCCTCTCTGCAAGCCCGTTCAACTCAGGGGTCTTCGACGTTGTGTATTCGATTTGAATACCTTGGGGCTTGCAGTATTCCTTGAACTGCCCTCTATATTCGCCACCATTTTTGGTTCGAACAACTTTCAACTTTCGACCTAACTCCCGTTCAGCTCTTGCCTGGAACACCTTGAAGAACGACAGTACTTGATCTTTTGACTTTAGTACGAAAGCCCAGAACTTCCGACTGTAGTCATCAATGAAAGTCACAAAGTATTGTCCGCCTCGATGCGACGGAGCATCTACATAGCACACATCCGTGTGTATTAGTTCCAGTGGCACTTCTCTTCTTCTTGGTGGTCTTGAGCGGAATGTTGCTCTGTTCTGCTTTCCAACTAAGTAGTCGACGCACTTCTCCAGGTGCACTCCCTTTACCTCTGGTAGAAGTTTCTGGTCAGCTAACAAATGCAGACCCTTCTCACTCATGTGGCCTAGCCTCTTATGTCATATCTGTCCTATCGAGTCGGCTGCCACATTCACTTCCGACTTCCACAGTTGGGCTTGCATCATATACAATGTGCCTTCTTTTTGTGCTCGGGCGACTCTAAGGTTTCCTCGGCAAAACTTCCACTTGTCATTCCGAAAACTACCATTGTAGCCTTCATCGTCCAGTGTTCCAGTCGATATCAAATTCAATCTGATATCAGGGACATGTCGAACATCCTTTAGATTCAGTCGACACCTTGTCAACGTCGTCAATTAGACACTTCTGATTCCGGCTATCTTGCACTCCCCATTATCACCCATCTTTACATAGCCATGATCATCGGTGTTAAGAATTAGGTAAGTAATTAAGCAAGGATTAATTAGTACCTAATTATGTGATTAGTTTATAAGCGGAAGATTAAGTGATATGTGTGTGTATGTGTGTGAGAGGAAGAGAGAGAGAGAGAGGAAGTTAACATTTATGAACAACACAAGATGGGGGATGATTAACTCTATATTAAATTAGCATTATCATCATCAAATACAAAAATACCTACAATGAGGTATATATAGATCTCATGTGCAAAGGGTGCACATGTGTGAGGATAATATAGGTACAAAAGTGTAAGTCCTATATTAAATGTACTTGGGAGTGGAGGATCTAGAATATCCCACCTTAAGTACAAGGTCCTATTTAAGGTGTTATAATCAACACTTCTAACTAGATTCTATCTAGGTAACTACGAAGTTACATGGTTGACTAACTAAACTAAGTTGAGCTTGATCTCTCAACAATCGGCAATGTAAGTCGAGAAATACTCTCTCGACAGAGTTATATGGAAAGATGCACCAAAGTTGATCACCCAAGTGCATTCTTCGGTTGCAAGATTTGCAGTTGTCTGTTCACAAATGAACAAAAGTTATTCATTGCTCATAGCAATTATGGCTGAAGGGTTCTTTTCATTAGGAATCTTCATGGGTTCCATTTCCGACACCTTTGTCCTTCCTCGTGTGTCGGCAATCCTTCTAGAAGTTTCCAAGTTTTCCGCAATAGAAGCATATTACCTTACCCCTGGACTTCGACCTGGCTTGAGACTTTTCTCTCCTTGGTGGACTCCTTTGCCAGTTCCTTCCTCTGCCAATATGTTGAGTCAAGTTTGACTCCGACTAGACCAAGACACCCTTGTCCTTCCTTCTGGTCTCCTCGTTCAAGATTCTTGTCTTTACCACTTGTAGAGACAAGTTCTCTTCTTGACACAAGGTGCTGAGAGTCACCACCAGGTTCTCCCAGCTGTCCGGCAAAGTACACAACAATAGGATGGCTTGCATTGCATCCTCAAGGGGAAACTTGGTTGCGGCAAGTTGATTTACGTACCCCATGAATGTGTTAATGTGTTCGACGATGCTCTCACCATCTCTATATTTCAACCGTACAATCTTTCTCATCAGTGAGGTTTTATTGAGGGTGTTCTTCCTTTTGTATAGACTTGGCAGCTTCTACCACATCTCGTGGGCATTCGTGTCATTCGCCACATGCTAAAAGACACTTACATCGACTCACTGTCGGATGGTGGCCACCGCCTTTCTGTTAAGAAGTTTCCATTCCGACTCTAATACCCCCGTGGGTATTTTTGCTTTGTTGATCGGCTCGTACAGATCTTTGACTATGAGAAGGTCCTCCATCTTAATCTTCTAGTCCGCATAGTTCTGAGAGTTTAGAACTATCATACCTGGGAAGCTGCTCACACCTCCTTCCATGCTTACACCTCAAGCTCTGATACCAATTTTTTGTGAATCGAATCTCAAATCTGTGAGAAAGACTAACTCGGAAATACAAAATACACAGTACACAGTGATTTACGTGGAAACCACAGGAGAACAGATCTTCGCTATACAATGGATATACAAGATGACGAGATTACAACACTCTCTCTCTACAGAGTGTAACTGCCACACAAGGCTCTTGGCATCAAACCTCACTCAACTATGGCGTCGCTCTCTCTCTCTCTCTCTCTCTCTCTCTCTCTCTCTCTCTCTACACTATAGCTAGCACCAACAGAGGCTAATCACATATTCTGTTCAACTCACTATTGTAAACGTAAGTGTTTGTGGAAGCGTAAAACAGAGAACAACACAGAGAGAGAGAGAGAGAGACAGAGAGAGCAGAACACTATTTCAAAATTATATCAAGACTATATGTATACACTGTGCTAAGTAGCACTATTTATACAAGTCCTCTTGGGACTGACAGAAGTACCATGTACTTCAATGCTCACACGAGCATCTGACACTTACTACGAGACTATAGCTACCTAGTAGTCTATCCTGTACTAGGCTTCCGATTGGACTGCCGGTTATGGATTGCACCCGGCCTCCACTACTTGCCGGTTCGGTTGCTCACCGTCATACCGATCCATTTCGCCCGATCCGTCTCGCTCATCGGCTCCAGCTTATTCAGCCGATCCGACTCCGGTTGAGCTTGCCGCTCAACAACTATCTATGTTTTTGCCCTAGATGTATTTATACTAATACATTATATGGGCTATTTACAAGTGTAGCCCCTACTACATATCATTATTATTATTATTATAGTTATAATAATAATCAATAGTTCATCAACCGACTCTCCATTGTTGACTCTTCGACTGTCAGCTCTTCTCGGCCCGAACAATTGGCTCCTCCTTGTCTTCGATTATCCGCTCTTCTCAGCCTGAACAGTCAGCTCCTCCCATTGGAGGGACATATTCCCAACATTATCGTTCCACCCTGCTCAATTCTCAGCCGACTCCACTTGTTTATCTTTTTCCCGATTTGGTTCAGACCTATGCTTGGCCTTTTGTCCCTTTCCACACCTTTGGCTGTCTTGCCCGACCAACAACACCTAATTAGCTACATGAACTACAAGCCATAACTAATTAGCTACAAAACTAATGAGCTACTTAAATTACCATAGCTACTATCTACAACTCACTACCTAAACAAAAAATACATTAGTCAATAGCTAATTAACTACATGAACTAGTAGCCATAGTTAATTAGCTACGAAAAACTAATAAGCTACTTCTGTTAGTAGCTATAACTAAATAGCTACTAATAACTATAAATAGTTACACTACATCAACTTTTATTCGGAGTTAATTAGCTACAATGGTTAGTCGCTATAACTAAATAGTTATTATAACTATAACTAGTCATACTACTTCAACTTTTAATCAAAGGTAATTAGTTACAAGGGCTAGTAGCTAGTAGCTTTGCTACTAATAACTAATAAGATACCCTGTTTTTTTTACGTAGGTTGATTTATTTATTAGGTTTAAGCGAATGCCTCCAACAATCAAAGTTCAACTATGAACGTTCAAGTCTCTTAAACCATTTCTTATGAAACGCTTGAAGGATCAATTCACATGTTGCATTTACCACGTACAAATTGGTTTTCTCAAGTATTTTGTTAACCTAGTCCGTCATCATAGCTTCTTACTACAAAATGTGGTATGCACTTGTGAATGCCCAATCTGTCAATCTAATCATATAAAACGATGTAAGTCATCAGAGCATGTTTACAAATCAACAACTAGTCTTTTAAACGCAATATTGTGTCCTTGAGGATTTGAGGCCATCTTTCACAATTACAAATTTGTCATGGGTATATGTTTAGACTGTAGACCTACTAGATTTAGGAGTTGAGTAGTGAAATTTTAATACCTGTTAAGTTGTTTGAAAATGTTGAGAGAACTTATGAAGCCAAGGTGTGTAAAAGAAAGGGTTTAGTTAAAAATTTGCTCAATCAAAAGAGATTTGTCATCTCTTTTTTTAGTGTCTAAAAAATTTCATTATGCACAACTTTATTTACTTACGGCCAGCCAATTAGTTTAAGACTTATATGATTTTCCAAATGATGTAGTTGTCTTAGTAGTAGATTTTGCAAAGAATTATACTTCCAAGGCGCAAACTGAAATTCAATTCATGCACTGGTGGTTAGTAAGGTAATAGGTTTTGTTCATATAACTTATTATCAAGTTTCAAGTGATGTATAGAAAATAATTCATTTCCTTATATCTGACGATAAGAAGCATGATACCTTATTTGTTTAATATTGTTTAAATTACATTGGAAATGGTTGTTAGATCAACATTCAGAGCTTACTCAACATTGGGTTTGGTCTAATGGAGTTGGATGACAAACAGATGTTAGTATTTATTTTATTGATCAGATCATGTGCAAGAATTTCCCTCAGTATAAAATATAGTCATTGATGTACCACCTCTTACTCTCTAAAGAAATTCGCTCATTGCTACTTGTTGGCTTCATATAGCATATCCATTGGTACATAATGAAATACATGAACCATCTAATTCAAGGCTAAAAGATCATTTTATTTTGTTGGGATGTATACTTCTAAAATAGGATTGGAGATGAGATGGAACTTTTTCCGGTCTGACCATGGAAAAGGTGAACATGATGGAGCTGGTGAGCACTTACTGATGAACAACAAAAGGTTGATGGTGTGCATATGAATTATGTCTCTCATTACTAAACATTGTTAGTGATACATTTTTATACAAGTGGCCTTCAACAAAAAAATATGTATCATAAGCATGTTAATGATGCATTTCTATATGAGTGCCATTATACAAGAATACTCAACTGATTGTACATGTTTCTTCCTCCTTACACATGTTTATTACAACAAATTTGTTTACATCACAAGTTTCCAAATTGAAAGAGAATGACCACAATTCACAATTAAGAAAGTCAAACGTATGTTAGGTAAGATGTCATGATGGGAATATATGGAAGCTATTAGGTGTATTTTGTCAACATTTTTTAAACCTTTAGATTTAAGGGAGATCCCTAAATAAGCCAAGACATTTTCAATGAAATCAACCTATACAAAGAGATTTATTGCTAAACTTAGGCTAGGAAATTTAATGGGCCTAAAATTGAACCGTGGTGTTTTTATTTTAAACTATGCCATCAAGTTCGCAAGCCAAGCACATGAGTTATTTTACAAGACAACACACACACACACATAGTGTAAAAAGGATGCATGTCAAGGTAATTGGGATCAAAGAGCTCACTTGAGGAAGAAGGGTCCAAGTACAAAGAGAAATGGTATTTATATGGAAAGGGATGGAATCCTACACATCACAAAAATGAAAATATGTTGGAAGCAATATTATCGAGGGGGATTCAATTAATTTCCTCTTATCACATTATGGCTATCTCGTGAATATGACATTTGAGGCAATGAAAAGAATTGAAGATTTTCTTTCACACTTCATTCCCACTTTCACGATGGTTGTCTTAAAGTGCCTTTGCACATGGTGGATATGTTTCCAAAGGGCTTCTTTTGCTAATGAAAAACATATCTCTAACCATGACTTTGAATATCAGCCATGATGGTAGTTCCCGATATTTGCATATCATCAATAACTTTTATATCAAATGCACCATGTATGCCAATTTTAACATACATTTATACACTATCCATTTGCCACCAATAGCGAAGTTAAATCCTAACCTCTTATGTAGGTGCAACCTTTGTCACCTTCAAGGTGTTTATCCATATAATATTTAGTAAAGTTGACTTCATAGACATTCCTCCTACTCTCTCCTTCAAATAAATGAATCTCGATACAATTAGACAAAACCCAAGCAATTAAAATGAACTATTTCGACTATCTCATGCAAGTTGCATTGAATGATTCATGATAGCAAAACAAGTGAGATTTTATCATGTTTCAAATAATTGCCCAAAGGAAACCATGATAATGTTGACACAACATCCTCCAAGATAAGTTTGAAGATGGCTAACTTGCTTAAACTTCATATATTTTGGTGTTACAGAAAGTGTGTTATGAACATCTAAGGAAAATTTGCACATTACTCTCCATAAATAAGGAAAAAGCACCCCACGTTTGCTTGCCTCCATATTGTTGTTAAACTAGACAAGAGTTTTCCATTTTAAACTTTGTATAAAGGAACATTTTAGAATGGTTGGGAATTCCTTTTTATTTCTTAAAGAGGGCAACATGCTTGTTATCAATGGAAAGAAAGTGTAACCTTGCAAAGCTCACATTTTAAGAATCGTTGCATTCCTTTAAGTGTCAATATGGGTCAAGCAATTGTTGAAATGAAAAGCTTATTCGAGTAATACATTTTCATATTATTTCTCTTTTCTCATGAAAGTTCAGATATGATGTTTCTCTCATACTTGACCCGAGGTAAGAGGTCATTACATATAATTAGTTGTCTTGTGGATGCATGATATGTGTGATGATGCCTAGATTAAAAGATATAAATCAATCTCTTAATGATATGGTCCAACAAAATTAGTGAAGAGCTCTTTGGTTTGAATCTAGTCAAACTTTCATTGAAGTTTAATTAAAGAATCTAACCTTTGAAAGAACTTTTGTGCAAAGTTCAAACATTTGTTTTTTTTTTCCAAAAAAAACTCATTCCATTAGTTATAAAGTTTTACAGATGAGGGTATTATATACAAATCCCTGTAGGGACGCAATAGTTCCATCTTATGTGGATGTCCACTGACTCAAGAAAGGGAGATGACGACCATTGTTGGATGAAGGCTAGTCGTTGTCGTTCAACTCCATCGGAGCCACCCTTAAGGCCATTGTACTGGCTCTTCAAAGTGGCTACAACTTCACTCCATATCTCTTGCATTAACATGATTGGATGTGCGGTTTGGTTGGAAAAGACACGTCTACACCGTTGTTTCCATAAAATCCAAATAGTGATTGGTTTTTTTTTTCCAAAAAAAAACTCCTTCCATTAGTTATAAAATTTTTCAAATGAGACGATTATGTACAAATCCCTGAAGGGACGCGATAGTTCCATCTTATGTGGATGCCCACTGACTCAAGAAAGGGAGAGGACAACCATTGTTGGATGAAGGCTATTCGTTGTCTTTCAACTCCCTCGGAGCCGCCCTTAAGGCCATCATATTGGCTCTTCAGAGTAGCTACAATTTCACTCCATATCTCTTGCAGTAACCTTGTTGGATGTGCGGTTTGGTTGGAGAAGAATCGCCTACATCGTTGTTTCCATAGAATCCAAAGAGTTATTGGGCTAACCCATTCCAGCACCTCTTGAGATTTGTCATTAAGAGGAGTGGAGTGGACATTGCCGCTGGAGGAGAAAAAGACCTCATGTGCTTTTATCACCAAAGTCATCCCCTCCTCCTGATGCTCGTATCTGCCAATTGCGGCCTGCCATGATAGCCAACATATATTTCCCCACTTGATTGAGCCTTGCACCTGGCATATTGGAACTCGAATTACGTTATTCTGTGTTGGTGTCTTAGTGTCTCACAATTCAGAGCCTTCGAGTATGTCTGGTGGTCCCCTATCTCTCGGGAACAAAGATCCCTCCTCCTCGTGGCCTATCCATTTCTCCATTGTCGTCCTTTGAGTAGCAAATTCCCTAATCAGTAGAGCATTAATTATTTCCGATCTCATAGTCCATCCGCCCTTGATTCCATGGAGTATGTTCGCCTGATCTTGTAGTGGCAGTGACATAAACTGTCGCCAACATTCTATACTTTTTCCTGGACCTTCTGCAATGTATCCCCATGACAACCCCATACGTGATCCCAGTAGTTGATTAGATTCATCCTTGATACATGGGTTCCATAGGATACGTTGACTGCGCCAGGCAGGTTCGGATCTCGGTTGATCACACCTGAGCCCTCAACGAATGTCACACCATGCCTTCCACATGGATGCACTGAATCTATCCTCCAATTGGCGGGAGAAACTAGGTTTGAGATCCATGTTTAGAATCCATCCCGTTTGGGGGGCCCAATTGACCCCTTTTCGTGGCCTAAAGTAAGCAAAACGTAACCTCAGTAGCATTTTCCAACAGTCATTTCCTGGTTGGAGTCCTCGCACCACAAATTTGGCAAGTAAGGCTTTCGTTGTGAAAGGGGATCGATAAGACCCAATCCCCCTCTCAACTTAGGCGCTGTGAGTATAGGCCACGCCACCTTGGCGCGAGCTACATGGTCTTCCTTACCAAACCAAATGTAGTTGCGGATTAGTCGTTGAATCTTATGTATACTTTCCTTGGAGATTGTCCAACATGATAGATTGTACCATGTTGTTGCGAGTAGTACCTGATTTGCCACTATGATGCGACCCGCTAGCGACAGTTTTTTCGAGCTCCAATGTATCAACTTTTGTCGAATGGAATGGATAACAGGTGCAATCATAGTCTCCGGAGGTATGTTGAAACCAATTTGGAAACCCAAATATTTGGTGCTCGCTCCTTGATTGATCCATTTGAAAGCGGGATGTGGGTGCCACGCCGAATGTGTTTCCTGAGAGAGCCATATTGCGTAGGATTTGCGCCAATTGATCATGGCGTTAGATCTCTTGCAAAATACAGCTAGCCCACTTTCTAGCTTTTGGAGGTTTTCCAAGTTCCCTTGTAGGTAGACTGTTGTGTCATCTACAAATTCTATATCTAGGATGCTTTGGTGAGAATGAGGTACGAGAAGACCACGTAGGTTGAGATGCCGTGAGTTGAGAAAGCAAGAGAGTGCTTTGGCGTATAATAGAAATAAGGATGGAGCTAGTGGGCATCCTTGCCGTACAGATCGGGATATTCGGAAAAAAGGGCCCCTTTCACCTGCCAGTGAAACGCAACTGCTGCCATTCCTATAAAGTCCTGCAATGCCTTTGATCCATGTCTCTTGAAAGTCGAGTTTCCCCATCACACTTTCTAGAAAGTTCCAGCATACCCTGTCATATGCTTTCTCAAAATCTAAGAGCACCACCGCAACCTTGTTGTTGGTTCGCTTGGCAAAGACTACCGCTTCCCAGAATGAGAAGAGGTTGTCTAAGATGCTCCGATTTCTAACGAAACCTATTTGGGACGGATGAATGAGTTGAGGGAGAAGTGGTGTTAAACGGTGTGCCACGATTTTTGCGAGCAACTTATAGACAATATTGAGAAGAGTTATGGGCCGCTACTTGCTAATGTCGTTGGCATTCCCACCACTTTTAGGAATGAGATGTATCATCCCTTGTCCAAATTCCTCCGGCATGCTTCCAGAGGTGATGATCTCCTCATATGCCTGGAAGAGGTCTTCTTTAATAGTGTCCCAAAGGCATGTGAAAAAGTGTGGGGTGAGGCCGTCGATTCCGGGGCAACTATCGGCATCTAAATCAGTGAGGGCCTCCCATATCTCGATGAATAGTGATTGGTTTTGAATTTTGATACGCTTTAGATCCGCAAATTTTTATAAGCCTATTGATTTTCTACGATTCTCTGTTGTTCAAGCTACCTGTAGTTGTAATCATCTATATGAAGGCAAGCTTCTTGTAATCAAATTGTATAACATAAATCTATAGTTTTTCGTCATTATGTCAAATCTACGTCTATGTGTTTTTGTGTGCAGTAGCACCCAAATCAACGAAGGGCATCGAAGAAGATATCGGTCATCGAAGGGCGCCACAGGTAATCATAATAAATAGCATCTTGGTAAAAACTTAGGTTCTCGGTTACAAGTGTTTCCGCCTTGTTTGTTCCCGATCACTTTGACCCTTTGGTCAGTGCCACGTTAAAGTAGAACTCGCCTGCCTTCAACAAGTGAGCACTTGGAGCATGTCGGGGCCCAAGGGTGGGGAGGGGTAAGTGTGAAACCGTCCAGAAAACAAGACTAATAAGAGAAAACAAGAAGAAGAAGAAGAAGAAGAAGAAGAAGAAAGAAAGAAAGAAAGACAGGAAACAAAAACACCTCTGTTAATTTTTGTTTTTTTTGTTTTGGGGGGAGGGGGTATTATTTCCGTTTTTGGTTTTATTTTGTATTTTGTATTTTGTATTTTGTATTTTTATTTTTGGGTGTTATATTATTTGTTCTTTTATTCTGGGTTTTATTCTTTATCATTTTTGTTTTTGTCTCTTTTGGGGGGGTTGTTTTTTTGCTTTTTTTTATGCTGACTGGGATCTGCTGAGTAGGGCGGCAGGAGACACGTGGCGTAAGCGGCATGGAGCCACGTGGTGGGGCGGCAAAGCTCGGCGAATCTCGACGGCCGGCAGAGCGCGCCGGCCGCCTTCTTCTTCTTCTTCTTCTTCTTCTTCTTCTTCTTCTTCTTCTTCTTCTGCTTCGTCGTCTTCTTCTCCTTCGTCTTCTTCTTCTTTCTTTGAAAAGCAGAACCTGCTGCTGCTGCTACAGACAAGAAACCCTAATTTGTTCATATGTGGACAAGAAACCCTAATTTGTTCATATGTGGACAAGAAACCCTAATTTGTTCATATGTGGATGTGTGTGGGGGCGGTGATCATGGCTGTACGCGGCACATAGCGAAGCTCCCAGCTCTGTGACAGCCATAGCCACACACGGATATGTATATATAATATATATATATATATATATATGGAATGTATAGTTCTGCGACTTCCTGAGCTCAGAATCTCCCTTTCCCTTTCCCTTTCCCTTTCTCTCAGACCTTAGTGTGCTTGCAGGAACTAATTCATATCTTAAAGAAGCTGATTCTCGGATGAGAGCTTTGGCCTCTCCTTTTTTCCCCTTCCCTTCCTTCTTTGCAGCTTTTCATTACCTCCGGGTTCTCATCTTTTGCTGTTCCCTCTGCAGATCCTTCAGTATACATACCCCTGGAAACAGGCGACATTGATAGAAAGAAAAAGCAGAAGAAAGAGAAAAACAAAACAAAAACAAACAGGAGAGACATATCTATATTGTATATATATATATATTCCTTCTTCTTCTTGGTTACTGCTGGAGAGATATAGAAATTGAGCGAGAGCTTCTTACTGAACTTGGATATTTTTCCTGTCTCTTCATTACCTTGCCCCAATTAAGAACTTAGGCGTCAGGATCTTCTTTCTGATCTTACCATTTTGGATATTTTTCCTGTCTCTTCATTACCTTGCCCCAATTAAGAACTTTGGCGTCAGGATCTTCTTTCTGATCTTACCTTTCCTTGCTGCTTCTGATTCTTCAGCGAATGAGAAATGCTCTCTCTAACCCTGACTATTTCTAGCTGTTTCTGCATTTTCAAATCCAAGCAGGTTTAAAAAATTTGCATTACTGGCAAAAAGAGATTTTATAGCTTTCTTTCTGAGGATTCCTCTCCCTTCCCTGCATCTTCAAAATCCTAGTTACATATACATACATTAACAAGTTTTGACGACCGATCGTAGGACATTTTTCATTATCATTCAATCATCACGTTTCTGGCACTCCATACCCGGATTCTGAACAATATAAACTTCTTTTGTTCAAAATCTTTGCACTATATATAATAAGCTTCTGTTCCTCCTGCTCATTAATTTGAATAAAATCAAAGGTCAGGCACATTTCCATTCAAATTCTTAACAGTATCGACAACACTGGTTACTATGTCTTCCGATATTCAACGTGAACCGTTTTATCCTCATGATGTGGAAAACGCATGGAAAACCAGAGAGGATCACTTGCTCCGTGAAAGGAAAATGCAAGCTAATCCTACAGCAAATTCAGACAATGAAGAAGACTTTCCACAGTTGCTCAGAATGATTAATGGAAGCTGTTCTTTTCCTGACGATTACTTCGACACAGGCAATCATCATCACTTCATCCAAGAGAATAATACCGCAAGCAATGCCACGTTCACAGGGTTTAGAACCGGATCTTGCACTGATGATTTCTTCGACTCCGAAAATCACTCTGCAAATGGAATTGTCAATCACGCTGAGTTAGTTTCCCAAAATTCATATGGAATCGATTCTTCCTTCCATAAGCCCTCTCCTGAAGATACAACTGTAGACATTTCCAGACTCATTGTAGCAGAGAAACAACAAAATGCTCCTTCTAATCATGAAACTAGCATAGCAAATTGTACAACTGATGTTGCTAATCCTCCTCCCAAATCTGCACTCTCAAGAAGAAGTCCTCAAGTTGAAATAGTGAGGAAAGTATCCTTTAGGTCTAGAAGCTCCATTAATAGCGATCCTTTAGAAGGATCTAAAGATGATAAGGAGAGTATTTTAATGCCTCCAACAACAACGCCAAACTCTATGCATAAAACTGGGAAATTTAAAGGAAAGAATAAGAAGTTCTTCTCAATGCCCAATCCAAGCATTACAAAGGTTTCAGGCAAAATGAATGGCATAAATAGAGTTTACTCTGGACCAGTAAATGGATGTAATTCAAAGGATAATTTGGATGCAGCCAAGAAAGAAAATTATGTATTGTTTAAAACAAAGTCTAAAAAACAGTTCTCCCAATTGCTTTCTCGAAGATTAGCACAGAATGAAAGCAAACTAGCAAGCCAAGATAGCTTCCAAACAGGAAAAGCCATGCCTGCTGGACGATACTTTGATGCATTGAAGGGACCTGAGCTTGAGATATTGAAGGTCAGTATGAAATTCACTTTCACACACACACACACACACGTTATGGTTAGCATCTTGAAACTTAGGATTTTGTGATATATATCAATAATTAAAGAACTCTTGCACTATTTCCTTTAACATCAGAGCGTTCATGTGATAATGTTGTTGTTGCTTTTAAGGTATATAGAAAGCTCTTGCACGATTTCCTCTAACATCAGATTCTTCATGCACATGTCTTTTGGCTAGGACTGTGAGGAACCTTTACTTCCACTTGATCAACAATGGCCATTTCTCCTTCGATTTCCGATAGGCTGCTTTGGCATATGCCTTGGTTTAGGCAGCCAGTCAATCCTTTGGAAAACTCTGGCTATGAGTCAATCAATTAGCTTTCTAAGAATACCCCTCTTTATTAACCTCATCTTATGGTACTTGGCTGCACTAGCACTTGTTGGCATTTCAGTAGTATATGGTTTGAAGTGCCTCTTCTATTTTGAAGCAGTTCGGAGAGAATACTACCACCCCGTGCGAGTGAACTTCTTCTTCGCTCCATGGATAGCTTGCATGTTTTTAACCTTGGGTATTCCCCCCAGTATTGCTACTTCTATTCATCCAGCACTCTGGGGTATATTTACTACCCCAATTCTGCTGTTAGAGCTAAAGATATATGGACAATGGCTTTCAGGGGGAGCAAGAAGGTTATCCAGAGTGGCTAATCCTTCAACTCACTTGTCTTTAGTCGGAAATTTCATTAGTGCCTTGTTGGCATCAACAGTTGGTTTGAAAGAACCAGCTATATTCTTCTGGGCAGTTGGATGCGCACATTATCTAGTTCTCTTTGTAACTCTATATCAACGTCTGCCCATCTCCGAGGTTGTCACTAAAGAACTTCATCCTATATTTTTCCTCTTTGTAGCTGCCCCGAGTGCCGCTAGTGTTGCTTGGAAGACTATTAATGGTAGCTTCGACTGTGTTTCTCGAATGGCATACTTTCTCGCACTCTTCCTCTATTCATCACTGGTGAGTTTGTTTCCTAAATTATTGCACTAGAACATGCACTATGTTCATTATTACTGAGTTTGTTTTCTTAGATATAGCACTGAAATATGCACTGTACTACCATAGTCACCATTGATGAGTTCGTTTCTTTAACATTGTTTTGGGAAATTAAAATAAAGTTACTTACATCTTAATTTTTGGGCATGCCTCTACAGGTAGTGCGGCTCAACTTCTTTTATGGGTTCAAGTAAGTGATTCCAAATCATTTCTTTGTGCTGGTTCTGTTTCTCAATAGCAATGCCATGACTTTAATGTAGTGGCAGTTAACCTTATGCCAAAAGAAAAATGAAACTAGAAAGTGCAATATGTATCCATCAAAGTGTCCTAAATAGCGAAATGAATTAAGAAAGAGTTATAATCAAGAAAGATTAAACTGCGAGTGACTTGAATCACGCCTCTACAAAGCTTTGAGACGTATTTCTTCTGTCGGAAATAGGGTAAAATGAAATGCCAGTCAAGTGTATTACCTTTGTCGCTGATCATGGAAAACATGGAAAATGCACCCACATGCTTGAGGATTATCACGTAAGACAAGGAATGATTTCCTTATCTAACATCAGCTTGTAAAGCCCCTTCAATGCATTGAGGTTCACATATTGAAGGAACTCTTAATATCTAATCAATGCATTGAGGCTCACATGTTTAAAATCATAAAGCAGAGCAAAACACTGTAATCATCACATTGGAATACCTATAATCATTAACTTGCTCTCCACAGATAAGGGGAAGGGGAAAAACATATTGAAACCCTATTGAAATCGAAAACTTGAATGTTTTTTGTGACTAAATTTGGGAATAAATTACAGTGGGAAGTACAAAATAAACTGTGTAAAAGATTGGCATTGCATTTCTGGTTTTGTAGAATTTTCTATTTATATGATGATGCACTCGGAGATAAGTTAACATTGGTGATAGTACATGTCTTTTGCAGGTTTTCTCTTACGTGGTGGGCATATACATTTCCAATGACTGCATTAGCTATTGCTACAATCCACTATTCAATGGAAGTGCAGCACCCAATAACACAAGTTATGGCAGTCATACTTTCCTTCATTTCAAGTGCTGTGGTGTCTACCTTGTTTGTGACAACAATCGTGCAGACAATAAGGGGCAGTTTATTTCCAAATGATTTG